>NW_028238613.1:758103-851394 GCF_009769465.1 Tauraco erythrolophus | reverse complement strand
CAGTGCACTGATGTTTATAGTTGGCACTGAGGCCTCAAGGACTTTTCAGCTGCCATATTCTTGCCAGTGTGCAGGAGCACAACAGGATAGGGGGAACATGGCTGGGACAAAGGATCCACAACTCCCCTTATGATTTGTACTTAGACTTAGGATTGAGGGTCAAATTGACCAATGAAGTATTCCATATCATGGAACGTCATGCCCAGTATAAAGATGAGAGTTAGCCAGAAAGAAGGGCCTTTGCTCTTCCAGGGCTCTCATTCTCAGACTCTCAGAGTGCTCTCTCTCTCTCGCTCTCTTTTCGGGCCTCTCGCTTGTCTGGGATTGCGGTGTCAGGACTTATCTGTTTCGAGATCATTAGTCTGTGACGAGACAGGCCTTGGTCAAGAAGCGGTGAGAAATTACACTGTGCATCACTTGTTTGTATATATTATTATCATGATACATATGTATATACATATTCATATATTAGTAGTAGTAGTAGTATTGAATTGTTCTTATCTCAACCCACGGGTCTTTTTCCCTTTTCCCCTTTAATTCTCTTTCTCATCCCCTGGGGGTGGGGGATGGTGAGTGAGCAGCTGTGTGGCATTTAGTTGCCGGCCAGCCTAAACCATGACAATATCTAATCGGAATTTCTCATGTTCTAACTTGTGTCTGTTGTCTCTCATCCTATCCCTGTGCACCTCTGAGAAGAAAATTACTCCATTCTCTGCACCTTCTCATTAGGTAGTTTTAGACAGCAAAAAGATCTCCCCTCAGCCTCCTAACGCTAAACAAACTCAGTTCTCAGCCTCTCCTTATATGTCATGTGCTCCAGGTTCCTATAATCATCTCAGTGGCCTTCCACTGGACTCACTCCACTATGTCCATAACTTCCTTGTACTGGGGAGCCCAAAACAGGACACATCACTTCACATGTAGTTTCACAATTGCCAAATAGAGAGGAAAAATCACTTTCTTCAATCTGCTGACTCCACTCTTGGTAATGCAGCCCAGGCTACTGTTAGCCTTCTTTGCTGCAAGGGCACTTTGCTGGCTCAACATTTTATCCACCAGGTCCCCTAGGTCTTTTTCTGCAAAGGTGCTTTCTAGTGAGCTAGCACCTAGCCTGTCCTGTTGCACTGGGTAATAATAAAGAGGACAAGCTGGCAAACTTACAGTGTCATCTTCTGAGCATGAAGCTATTATAAAGCCATCAAATGAGTTCCATTTGATTTCCAGCACGTTCTCTTTGTTCCCACATGTTTTGGGATAATGTGGGTCAAGCTTGCCTGTTTGGAAACAAGCAAACAACTATATCAAATCCCAGGTGAGCCATGGAATTACGGGGTGTTTTCAATCAACACCTGAGCCGGCTCCAAAGAGAAACACCTCTTTTTGCTTTGTACATTTCAAATGCCCCAAATGTTATCCAGAATACTCTCTGCTAAGAATGGGTTCTTGCTATCCCTGAAAAGCAAGTTTTAATCACATAACTGGAGAAAGTAGTCTGGTACTGTCTAGGCCCTGTCAAGTACACACTGCTAAGGGCCCAAGGCCCAAGCAGAAATTGAAACTGCTGAGGAAAGTAGGGATCAATTGGTTCAGCCACCAAAACAAAAATTAGAAGGGAAATTCTTCTGAGTGGACTGAATCTTTTACCTTTTTTTCATGATTTTTGGACAAAACAGAAACATCTTTTACTTTATTCTTGACCCGACACATTTCTTGCAAGAAGAATAAAACCCCTATTTATTTCTGGATTATTTTTTTTGGTCCCTGTACTGGTTTTGGCTGGGATGGGGTTAATTTTTTTCATAGCAGCCCATATGTTTCTATGTTTTGGATTTGTGACCAAAACATTGTTGATAAGACACCAATGTTGTAGCTACTGCTGAGCAGTGCTTGCACAGAGTCAAGGCTGCCTTTGTTCCTCACTGCTCCACCAGCAAGTAGTCTAGGGGTGGGCAAGAGGCTGGGAGAGGACACAAGTGGGACAGCTGACCCGAATTGACCAAAGAGATATTCCATGCCATATAATGTTATGCTCAGCAGTAAAAAGTGTGGATAGTCTTTCCAAGGTAGCTGTTGCTTGGAGACTGACTGGGAATCAATCTCCTGGTGGGAGGTGGTAAGTGACTGCCTTTGCATTACTCTTTTTTTTTTGTCTCCTTCACTTATTAAATTGTCTTTATCTTGACTCACAAATTTTCTCACTTTTATCTCCCCCATTCTGCTGTGTGGTGGAGTGAGCAAGCAGCTGGTGGGTACTCAGTTGCTGACCAGGGTCAACCTGCCACAGTCCCTTCAACTACTTTTTTCGATACAAAATGATATTTTGAAACAAATTGCAAACCCATTTTCTCTTCTGACAAGTTCAACATTTCTCTCTATTGTTTTGGAAACCCAAATCATTCACTGGATTCAATCTGCACTCAGTATTCCCTCTTCCAATGAAGACAGATCCGAATAGTGTAGTCATTGAGAAAAATCATCCAGTTACAGGAGTTAAGGAGCAGTGAGGACCTTATACTAAAAGGGGAATATTTTGGATAAGGAAAAATCCTGAATGCTGACTACACAGGTCACATGAGAGTCTGCCAGAAGTGGCTACAAATCAAAATCAATACATATATATTAGAAAACAATGATGGAGATTTGGTTACCATAAGAAAAGCATTCTTCTTTCACTTCCTCCTAGTAGGAATGTTGCCGAAAATCCGGAATAAGAAACTTATCAACACCGATGGGATGTAGATAAGCAGACACTTCTTTATCGCAGCGCCGGGTGCACGGGGGATATATCTCCTCCTAGCGTGCACACCTTGCACCAAAATTAAACTTCTTATATAGAGCTTACACATGCATAAACAAATTATTTCCCGAAAATCATTAGCATATTCTTCCCCTGTTTCCGATTCTGCGCAATAAAAGTTAGAATCATCTGGAAATGAGTCTGGGGTGTAATATGGGTAGGTGGTCTGTGAGTCGGTGGTCGCGATCTCCCCCTGCCGGAATTACCTTTTGCTTAAGTTCACGGTTTCTGGTAGCTACCTCATGGTTTCTTGGCAGGTACCCATAAATCGTTACGGCTGGCCTTCTTCATTCTCATTAATCCAAACCTTGATAGCTACATAGAATCATAGAATGGTTTGGGTTGGAAGGGACCTTAAAGATCATCTAGTTCCAACCCCTCCTGCCTCGGGCAGGGACACCTTCCACTAGGCCAGGTTACTCAAAATCTCATCCAACCTGGCCTTGAACGCTTCCAGGGATGGGGCATCCACAACTCCTCTGGGCAACCTGGTCCAGTGCCTCAGCATCCTCATAGTAAAGAATTTCTTCCTTATATCTAATCTAAATCTACCCTCTTTCAGGTTAAAACCATTACCCCTTGTCCTATCACTACACACTTGTAAAAAGTCCCTCTCCAGCTTTCTTGTAGGCCCCCTTTAGGTACTGGAAGACTGCTAGAAAGTCTCCCCAGAACCTTCTCTTCTCCGGGCTGAACAACCTCAACTCTCTCAGCCTGTCTTCATAGGAGAGGTGCTCCAGCCCTCGGATCATCTTTGTGACCCTCCTCTGGACCTGCTCCAACAGCTCCACGTCCTCCTTATGTTGGGGACCCCAGAACTGAACACAGTATTCCAGGTGGGGTCTCACGAGAGCAGAGTAGAGGGGCAGAATCCCCTCCCTCGACCTGCTGCCCACGCTGCTTTTGATACAGCCCAGGACACGGTTGGCTTTCTGGGCTGCCAGCGCACATTGCTGGCTCATGTTGAGCTTCTCATCAACCAACCCCCAAGTCCTTTTCCTCAGGGCGGCTCTCAATCCGTTCTGCGCCCAGCCTGTACTTGGGCTTGGGATTGCCCCAGCCCATGTGCAGGACCTTGCACTTGGCCTTGTTGAACTCATATACCTCAGATTCACAACTGACGTTCATTTTGACATGCATCTCTTTCTTCTAGCATTATCTGTCACTTTTGAACCAATATAAATTTATGGACTTGAAAACTCCATGTCTCTTAATAGAGCCATCAACAAAGAGTATTTTCGGTTTTGTTCACTCCAGATAAAACAGCACTGATTCACAGAAATACTGCATTGTAGTCTCTTGCATCTACCTTTCCTGCATAAGCCATTTCAGCATTAAAATCCCCAGTGACGTTTCATGAAAAGAGATGCAACGTATTCAAATATTGCTTTGCCATGGGCAAAACCATCTTGATTTGGGGAGTTTTTACTTAATATACTGTTAAGTAACACAAAGATCTTATCACTGATGAAAGGGGGAATAAAAGAGAGAACATAAACAAGCACAGAAATAAATACCTTTCCTCTCCATTTCATAGACTTGACTTCAGCCAAACACCTATCCTCCCTTTCTTAGTCTCAACTTCCCTTATGTTCATTACAAATTACACTCAGTCCATCTCAATTCCTTTGGTGAGGCGATAAGCAGGACAGGAGGTCAGGGTCATTGTGTAACAGGTTTTGTCTATCACTATGCTGCTTTACTTATTCTCCTCTGCTGCACTTCACATCTTATGCTCTTTTCCCTCTGCTCCAGCATGGGTTGTCCACGGGCTGCAGTCTTTCACAGGCGACTTTGCGCCAGCATGGGCCCTCTGTGAGCCATAGTCCCCTCCAAGGTGTATCCCTTTGGCATGGAGCATCTCCTTCCAAGAACATATCTCTAGTCATGTTTCCAACAGCAAGTCTTTAGCAGCACATCTCCAGCAGTGTCCTCAGCAGTGTGTCTCTTGCTGTTAGTGGCTTCAGCTTTCTTAGATATGTTTGTGTCCTGGTTTCAGCTGGGACAGAGTTAGCTCTTTTTAGCAGCTAGAAGAGCTCCGTGTTTTGGTTTTAGTCTGAGACTTGCTCTGAGAAGAACGCTGACGGCGCACTGATGTTTATAGTTGGCACTGAGGCCTCAAGGACTTTTCAGCTGCCGTGTTCTTGCCAGTGTGCAGGAGCACAACAGGATAGGGGGGAGCATAGCTGGGACAGAGGGTCCACGACTCTCCTTATGATTTGTACTTAGACTTAGGATTGAGGGCCAAACTGGCCAATGAAGTATTCCATATCATGCAGCGTCATGCCCAGTAAAAATTAGAGTCAGCCAGAAAGAAGGGCCTTTGCTCTTCTGGGACTCTCACTTTCAGACTCTCAGAGTGCTCTCTCTGTCTCGCTCTCTATTTTCGGGCCTCTTGCTTGTCCAGGATTGCGATATTGGGACTTATCTGTTTCGGGATTGTTAGGGATGAGACAGGCCTTGGCCAAGGGGTGGTGAGCAATTACACCGTATATCACTCGTTTGCATATATTTATCATTGTACATATCTGTATATATTCATATATTAGTAGCAATAGTATTAAATTGTTCTTATCTCAATCCACAGGTCTCTTGTGGGAACTACGGCTGGTCCGCAGATCCCAGGACAGAAGATGAAGAAACTGGCCTTGAATAAATTGCTGTGTACCCCTGCAGATCTGAAAACTCCCTGAACAGAAGTGGAAAACAACTTGCAGGTGCCTGGGAGAGCCAGGGAGCTGTAAGATAAGGAGGAACTGTAAGATAAGAGACTGGACTGTGTTTTTGCACTTTGTGATGTAATGAATTTGGCTTAGTTATGTAAGCGTTAGTGAGCGTGTGATCACCAATCATGTATTAGGCTAAGGCGCGTGAACAGCTGTAGTTAACCAACCACCTAATTGCTTGTGTCGCGTGCACTGTTAGAAGTAGTATAAAGGGTGCTGGAACTTGCAAGGAGGGGATTAATTAATTATATAATAAATCAATACTGCTTGAACCTGTGTATGTCGTGTCCGTCTCAACAGCAACATACAGCAACAGTCTCTTTCCCTTTTCTCCTTTGTGATGGTTTGATGTAGGGGGGTTCTGGTGGCAGGAGAGGGGATTTGCTCCCTGTGACTTCCCTGGTTTTGGAAGCGGGTCAGACCCGGTTCTGGCCACCAGATCGGACTCCCATCCCCCTCGGGGATAAGCCAATCAGCGCCTCTGCGAACTGCCCCACCTAAGTTGGGACAAAGGAACCGGAAAAGGTGCTCCGCCCAGGGGTGAGGAGAGAAGGGAGGAGGGCACTGCCCCCGCTCCCTGGCTGGGCAGCTGCCCGCGCCGGGCCGGCACCACCCACCGAGGATGGCCACAGCAGAGGCGCCCGGGGAACCCGGGGAGCGCCCTGCTCCTGGGGTGCCCACCGGGCCGAGCCCACCCAGAGAGGACCAAGATCCGAGAGAAATGGCCACACTGACACCAGGCCAGTGAAGAGGGAACAGACGAGGTGTGTGCTGGAGCTGAGCCTCCCCTGCAACCGGCGGCGAGACAGCAGGCGGCCCCCCTGCAGCCAGGACAGACTCGGTGGAGCAGAGATCCACCCGCAGCCCGTGGAGAAGCCCACGCCAGAGAAGAGATGCCTGGGCCTGAGGACAGTCGTGGAGCATGGGACGCATGACAAGGCACAGACACATCTAGAGTCCGTGGGAACCCCACGCCGGAGTGAGTGGCAACATCTCCCCAAGAATCCGTGACTGTGGTAAAGCCCACACTGGAGCAATCCGATGGGGAAGGACTGCACCCTGCGGGCAGGACCCACGCCGGAGAAGTCCGTGGACCTTCCTCGCGAGTAGGGGACTCACCGGAGCAAGGGAAAAAGGGTGCAAGGACTCCTCCCCTCCAAGAAAGGAGCAGCAGGAACAACATGGGATGAACTGACCTGCACTCCCCCATTCCCTGCCCCCCGAGCCGCCGGGGAGGAGGCAGAGCCGGGAAGAAAAGGAAAGGCGGGGGGAGGAGGTGCTGTTTTTAAGATCTGGCCTTGTTTCTTTTCATCCTCCCAAGTAACTGGTTCTGTTTGTCCTTATTCTTTTAAGTAACTCTTAATAAATTGCTTCGCTTTAAGAAAGCCGAGTCTGTTTTGCCTGGGACCATGGCCAGCGGGTGCTCCCTCTCCGCTCCCGTCTCGACCCCCAGTCCCCTTACCACATTTTTCTCCTCTCCACCTCATTGGGGAAGGAGTGAGAGAGAGCAGCTATGTGGAGTTTAGTTGCCAGATTGGCCTAAACCACGACATCCTTTAAATCCCTTTGTCATCCTCGGGGGGGTGGGTGGGGGAGGGTGAGTGAGCAGCTGTATGGAGTTTAGTTGCCGGAGCAGCCTAAACCATGACAGTTTGATGAGAGGAAACAGTCTCACGTTGCACCAGGGGAGGTTTAAATTGGATATTAGGAAAAATTTTTTCACTGGAAGAGTTATCAGGCATTGGAACAGGCTGGCCAGGGAAGTAGTTGAGTCACCAACCCTAGAGGTATTTAAGACATGTATATGTGGCACTTAAGGACATGGTTTAGTGGTAGACTTGGCAGTGTTAGGCTTACAGTTGGACTCGATCTTAAAGGTCTTTTCCAATCTAAATGATTCTATGATTTGAGCAGGGCACACATGCTCCTCTGTTTGGCTGAAGTTTTTGCACAGGATGAGTTGTTTCCATCAGTTTCAGAGCTGTCTGGAATCAGTCATGATTGGCACAGGGCAGTTCATGCATTCTTCTAGTTCTATGTAAGTATCATAAATCAATTGGTAGGTCAACTTGTACCTGTTATCTAATTTCTACATGATTCTAACTTATCCCTTCGGTCTTGGTACAGGATTATACAAGGAATTTCATAGCAGCATCTGGTTACTGTACGAGCATACTTTTCATTGAAATATTTCTTATAGCTTTATATTATTAAAATCAATTGCAAACTATATTAATTACAAACTATTGATTAAATTCTAATTACTAAAATTCTAAGTATCAGTAACATTTCCCCCCTTTGAAAGTGTTGAAAACTATTTCAATACTTTCACCACTTTTATCTTTACTGCTTAGCACTTATTCATTAGCATTTTCAAAGCTAAGATTTGTTTCAGCATATTTTGGTGGTGAACTTTAGTCTGGTGGAATAGTAGGTAACTCTCTCATGATTCTGCGACTGATTGCAATTCTGTTAGCAAACTGTTCTTCAAACAAGTATATAACAGCATGATCATCAGGAAGACAATTAGCAACAGAAACAGAGTTTTAATACAAGATTGGATCCAAGAGCTTAGATTCAGCCCAGCCCTTTTGAAATTTTTCTATCCAGTCTTCCAACATGTCTTCTCGGATGATTCTGTTTCTTTTTCAATTTTTCCTAACAAATCCAAGTCATGCTCTACATCCTGAGTAACGTTTGGAATGTGTATACAGCAGTGGTCTAATTTATCCTTGAGATATCCACATACCCCATGTTCTTTGAGTAAAGCGTGTCTAAAGCCATTCTATTTTGAAGTGCCATTCTAGATGTTGCCTGCAGTTGAATGCTCAATTCTTTGAACCCTTTCTTTGTAACATTTGCTAACTTTTCTACTTGACTTGTTTAAATGATACAGCCATTCTCTGTTTCTATATGAGGCTATAGGATTTAAAAGAGACTCAAGAGTCCAGCTGACTTTTAGTCCTGTTGATGGTTCGTTCCAAGTGTCCATCTGTCTCGGACCTTTAGTTCGTTTTAGATTTAGCTTTTCTAGGGGTCCTTAAATGGTGATTTTTTCCAATTTGGACACAATGTTGGCATGCCTAAGGTAATTTGTTTAACTTTACCATCTAATGTAAGTGAGTTGTCCAGGTCCCATCATTTAATGCCCAAACCAAGTGTCCAGGACTTTGGATCGTACTATTTTTACAACTTAGGAATGTTCCTTTTTTAATCCGATAATCTGCAGTCAATCGAAGATCATTTTTGAGTCCTCGACAGAAACACCCATACCTCACTGCAGCTGCTAAAGGGGGAATTTCTTGTATTACTTTACTTACGGTACTACAATTGTAAACTTTTCACATTTCCACCAAGATACTGAACACCTTTCCGGTTCCTTTGTCCGACATAAATAGGGCAATTCGCAGAGGCGCCGATTGGCTCAAGCCCCGAGGGGGATGGGAGTCCGGTCTGATGGGCAGCTTCTGCCACCCGGACCTCCCCCCCCCCTTCAAACCATAACACCACGTAAAACACCAAGGGGTTTTTGCCATGTATTGAAATTGGGAGAATATAGTCAGGACCAAATTGATTCCCAAGTAGGTTGTCTTTTTGTGAAGTTTGAACGCTTTCTTTGCATTTCCATTCCATTACCATACGGCTCACATTTCCTTCATTGGTTCATCATAAGAACACCATCCATAACCATATCCTGAATCTAGTCCTGTCCAACCTCCACTGATGTCTACGAGTTTGAATTCAGTAATTTTGTACATTCATCCTTACTTCCTGGGGGACTCATTGTTTCTAATATATCTCACTTGTTCATACCATTGAGTCACCGGCTGTTGTTCACAGCGAGCGGTCTCATTTTTATGTTCCTGATTTGTCAAATTCATAGTTAAGATTCCCCATGGAATGGATTCACCTACTGCTCTTGGTATTGGTAAACAAGCAGGTAATTTGTGAACATTCTGCAAATTGGCAAATCCTTTGATTAATCCTAATATCAAATTTTCCTCAGAGGTTTGTTTGGGAATTTCAATCACTTGTTCTGTTTCTAGTTGTCTTTTGTTCCTACTCACCAAAGTCAGCCCACGATTTCACCAGTACTACCTTCCAGCATAAGATGCAAGAACAATCAAAAACAGATATGAGAAATTAGACATGTTTCAGAGTCAGTTTCAAAGTCTCTGGGTCACGATTCACAATTTTCCAGGGTGCTGGTGCTTTCTTCACTCGAGTGTAATGTATCCAAGCTGTAGATTCTGCATCTTGACTGCTGTGAAGGTTGTCAACAGTATCTGGAAAGGTCCTTTCCAGCGCTCTTGCAGAGGTTCAGAAGTCCACGTCTTTACGTAGACATAATCTCCTGGTTGGAAATCATGCACTGGAGTGTCTAAAGATAAAGGTCGATTCAAATGACAGCACTCCGAATTGCAGCCAAGGTTTTCCCTAGAGAAAGGAAATAGTTATATACATCTTGTTTTCCTTTTACATGCATATTTGGATTTGGTTCCGGGGACTCATAAGGTTTTCCGTACAACATTCATAAGGACTGATAGAGGTTCCACTCTTTGGCTGTACTCTGACTCGAAGTAATGCCAAAGGTAATGCTTGAGGCCATTTTAAATTTGTTTCTTGACAATTTTACTTATTTGTCTCTTTAGAGTCTGATTCATTCTTTCTACCTTTCCACTGGATTGTGGCCTCCAAGATGCATGTAAGTCCCAGGCAATGCCTAATACTTTGCTAACGCTTTGGACTACTTCAGCAACAAAGTGTGGACCTCTGTCAGAAGAAATCCCAATTGGAACTCCACATCTTCGAATTGTTTCTTGTAGTAACCATTTTACTACTTCTTTTGCTTGTGTGGTGCGACAGGGAAGAGCTTCAGGCCATCCTGTAAAAGTATCAACCCCCACCAGGACATACCGGTACCCATTCTGTCTAGGTAATTCTGAGAAATCTACTTGCCAATAATCTCCAGGTTCTGTACCAGATTTTAACTTACCCATTTGGGCTCTTTTCTTGATTACTAGATTATTTTTCAAACATATTTGACATTTTGCAGTTATCATTTTAGCTAATCCTAGCATTTTAACCGATACTACTTGTTTCTGTAAGGAAGTTACTAAAGCTTCTACTCCCCAGTGACATTCCTGATGCTTTGTTTGAATTATTTCTCTCATCAGAATGGGTGGGATCACTACTTGTCCACTAGGGTTTACCCACCATCCAGCTAAGTTTTTCTTAGCGTTTAATAATTGGCCTAACTTATCATCTTCCTCTGAATATTTGGCTTTTCCCTAGGGAGGGCTACTGTTTTGGAGGGAATTAATGCCATTTGGAACGCTTGGTTCTTTGCTACTTTCTTTGCTGTTCTATCAGCTAAATCATAGAATCATAGAATCATAGAATGGTTAGGGCTGAAAGGGACCTTCAAAGGTCATCTAGTCCAACCCCCCTGCAAGGAACAGGGATATCTCCAACTAGATCAGGTTGCTCAGGGCCTCGTCCAACATGGCCTTGAATGTCTCCAGGGATGGAGCATCCACCACCTCTCTGGGCAACCTGTTCCAGTGTTCTACAACTCTCATGGTAAAAAATTTTTTCCTAATATCCAATCTGAATCTACCTCCCTCTATTTTAAAACCATTACCCCTTGTCCTATCACAACAGGCCCTCCTGAACAGCCTCTCCCCATCTTTCCTGTAGGCCCCCTTGAGGTACTGGAAGACCGCTATAAGGTCACCCCGGAGCCTCCTCTTCTCCAGGCTGAACAACCCCAACTCTTTCAGCCTGTCCTCATAGGAAAGGTGCTCCAGCCCTCTTATCATCTTCGTGGCCCTCCTCTGGACCCTCTCCAACTGGTCCATGTCCTTCTTATGTTGGGGGCTCCAGAACTGGACGCAGTACTCCAGGTGAGGTCTCACGAGGGCAGAGTAGAGGGGAAGAATCACCTCCCTCGACCTGCTGGCCACGCTCCTCTTGATGCATCCCAGGACGTGGTTGGCCTTCTGGGCCGCAAGAGCACATTGCCGGCTCATATTGAGCTTCTCGTCCACCAGTACTCCCAAGTCCTTCTCCTCAGGGCTGCTCTCGATCCATTCACCACCCAGTCTGTATTTGTGCCTGGGATTGCCACGACCCAGATGTAGGACCTTGCATTTGGCCTGGTTGAACTTCATGAGGTTGACACGGGCCCACCTCTCCAGCCTGTCGAGGTCCCTCTGGATGGCATCCCTCCCTTCCAGCGTGTCGACGGCACCACACAGCTTGGTGTCATCGGCGAACTTGCTGAGGGTGCACTCCATGCCACTGTCCACGTCACCGACAAAGATGTTGAGGAGGGCTGGGCCCAACACGGACCCCTGAGGGACGCCACTCGTGACCGGTCTCCACTTGGACATCAAGCCGTTGACCACTACTCTCTGAGTGCGGCCATTGAGCCAACTCCTTATCCACCGAGTGGTCCATCCAGCAAACCCATGCCTCTCTAGTTTAGAGAGAAGAATGTCGTGCGGGACAGTGTCAAAAGCTTTGCACAAGTCCAGGTAGATGATATCTGTTGGTCGACCCTTGTCCACCAATGCTGTCACCCCATCATAAAAGGCCACCAAGTTGGTCAGGCACGATCTGCCTTTGGTGAAACCATGTTGGCTGTCACCCACCACCTCCTTGCTCTCCATGTGCCTTAGCATGGTTCCCAGGAGAATCTGCTCCATGACCTTGCCAGGCACAGAGGTGAGGCTGACCGGTCTGTAGTTGCCCGGGTCCTCCTTGTTCCCCTTTTTAAAAATGGGGGTTATGTTCCCTCTCTTCCAGTCATCGGGGACCTCGCCAGACCGCCACGACTTCTCAATACAATGGCCAGTGGCTTGGCAACTTCATCCGCCAGTTCCTTCAGGACCCGCGGATGGATCTCATCAGGTCCCATGGACTTGTGCACCTTCAAGTTCCTCAGATGTTCTCGAACCTGCTCTTCAAGTACAGTGGGCGGGTGGTTCATCCTCACAGTCCCTGCTAGTTCTTTCCACAGCTTGGGTGGTAAGACAAGAGGCTTTATCAGTGAAAACTGAGGCAAAAAAGTCATTGAGTAACTCAGCCTTCTCTATGTCGCGGGTAACCAGAGCACCAGTATCCTTCCGGAGGGGGCCTACATTCCCCTTGGACTTCCTTTGTCCCCTACATACCTATCAAAGCTTTTCTTATTGCTTTTTATATCCCTTGCCAAATTCAATTCCTTCAGGGCTTTAGCCTTCCTCACCTGATCCCTGGTCACTCGTACAGCTTCTCTGTATTCCTCCCAGGCTATCTGTCTCCGCTTCCACCCTCTATAGGCTATCCTCTTCATTTTCAGTTGGTCCAGGAGCTCCTTGCTCATCCACGCGGGCTTCCTGGTCTTTTTGCCTGACTTTTTCCAAATTATTTCCAACAATTCTTTTGTGTTTCCAATTTGGTGTGCTTTACAGTGCATGATTGCTACTTGTTCTGGTTTCTGAACTGCTTGCAGCAATTGTAAAATTTCATTTTGATGCTTAATGTTTGATCCTTGAGAGGACAATAATCCTCTTTCTTTCCACAGAACTCCATGGACATGCACTACTCCAAGGCATACTTGGAGTCGGTCCAAATATTCACTTTCTTCCTTTCACTTAATTCTAGGGCTCGAATCAAAGCAATAAGTTCTGCTTTTTGGGCAGATGTGGTGCTCGCCAATGCTCTGGCTTCTATAACTGTGGTGTCTGTTGTCACCGCATATCCAGCGTATCGGACTCCTTGCTCCATAAAGCTGCTGCCATCTGTATACAATTCCCAGTCTGGTCACTCCAGTGGTACATCCTTCAAATCTTCACGACTGGAATAAACATACTCGATAGTAGCCAAACAATCATGTTCCAGTTGTCCTTCTTCCTGTGTGGAGCTTAAAACACTGCAGGATTTACCAGGTTAGTTGTTCTTAGAATCACATCATCCTGTTCGGTTAGTACCACTTGGTATTTTATCATCCGGCTTGGGGATAACCAATGACCCCCCTTTTGTTCTAAAACAGTTATCACCATGTGTGGGACATAGACCGTTATTGTCCTTCCCAAAGTCAATTTGCGAGCTTCCTGTATCAGCAGCACTGTTGCTGCCACCGCTCGCAGGCAACTTGGCCATCCTTTACTCACTGTGTCCAGTTGTTTGGAGAAGTATCCGACAGGTCGCTTCCAGCTGCCCATCTTCTGGGTCAACACTCCCAATGCTAGGTGTTGCCTTTCATGGACAAACAACTGAAAGTCCTTAGTCAAGTCTGGAAGTCCTAAAGCAGGTGCTGACATCAAAGCACGTTTTAATTCGATAAAAGCTTTTTGTTGATCTAGTCCCCACACAAAGGAGAAATCTTTTGGGCTTCATACAAAGGTTTAGCAATCAGCCCGTAATTCATGATCCAAAGGCGACACCACCCGGCCATTCCCAAGAATGCTCTGAGTTCATGAATATTTTCTGGTTCAGGTATATTGCAAATAGCTTCTTTTTGACTTTTTCCCAACTGTCGCTGCCCTTTAGAAATGTCAAAGCCCAGATATATCACAGTCTGGCAAGCTATTTGGGCCTTTTTCCTGGATACCTTGTACCCATTTAGTCCCAGAAAGTTCAAAAGATCTATTGTTACCTGGATACAAGTTGACTTCTCCTCTGTAGCAACCAGTATATCATCCACATATTGTAGCAGTAGATGTCCAGGTCTTGGTTTCTCTTGTTTCCATATCTCGAGTTCTCTCGCCAACTGATTCCCGAAGATCGTTGGACTGTTTTTAAATCCTTGGGGCAGCCTTGTCCATGTTAATTGCATCTTTCGTCCAGTCTGTGGATTTTCCCACTCAAAAGCAACAGTTTTCTACTTTCCTTTTCCAAGGGTATACAAAAGAAAGCATCTTTTAAATCAAGCACTGTAAACCACTGATAGGTCTCTTTTAACGAGGTTAGTAACGTATACGGGTTTGCTACTACTGGGTAAATATCTTTGACTATTTGATTCACTGCTCTTAAATCCTGTACCAGCCGGTATTCTCCGGATGGTTTTCTGACTGGCAAGATAGGAGTGTTGTATTCGGATTCGCATTCCTCTAAAATCTTATACTTTAAGAATTTGTCAATTAATTTCTTCAATTCCTGTCTGATTTCTGGTTTAATTGGATATTGTTTCAATTTGACTGGTTTTGCCCCTTCTTTTAATTCTACTTTAACAGGCTCTGCCAGTTTTGATTTGCCAGGGATATCTGTTTCCCATACTGTGGGAATCACAGCCAAATCTACATCCGAAGGAATTTCTTGTCCTTCGGTTGTTTCCTGAATCATCAGAATTTCACCTGTTTTTGATTCTGGTATTTTTAAGAGAATCTCTCCTTCTTCAAAACTGATCTGAGCATTTAATTTAGACAATAAATCTTTTCCCAATAAGGGTACCGGACATTCAGGTACATACAAAAATTCATGGGTAATTATCTTTTCCCAAATTTTAAATCCAGGGGTTTCAGGAATGGTCTGCTTTCCTCTTCCCAGTGGCCCCTATAATATTTGCTGGTTTTGTTCCAATTTTCCTTTACAGGTGTTTAATACTGAAAACATTGCTCCAGTATCCACTAAAAATTTACTTCTTTTTCTCCCAGCTTAATTACAAACCAGAGGCTCAGCTGGGTTCCCCTCCGGTCCCCTTCAATCATCCAGCATCATGATTTTAGCCATTTCTTGCTGAGCATTTCCCTTTCTGGGGCAGTCTCTTTCCAATGTCCCTCTTCCTTGCACAAAGCACGCTGATTCATTCCTAGGGGAGTGTTCAAATTCCTGCCACCACCGTTCACAAATCCTCCTCTTCCACCGAATCTTGAACCTCTTCCTCTGCCTCGTCCTCTATTCACTGTTCCTGTCATGACTGCTAGCAGCCTGTTTTCCCGAGACTTTCTTTCCTCCTGTTCTCTATTGTTATACACCTTCCAGGCTGCTTCCATCATTTTTATTTAAACTCCTAGAGTCTTCTCCCTCTAATTTCTGAAGTTTCTTCCTTATGTCTGGTGCTGATTGTCCCATAAAAATCAAAGCCAATTGTATTTGTGCTGCCTCAGTTTCCACCTTTAAATCAGTATATTTCCTGGCAGCTTCCTTCAGTCTCTCCAGAAACGCTGAGGGAGATTCATTTTTGTCCTGCCTTACTTCATATAATTTAGACCAGTTCAAAGATTTAGGCATAGCATGTTTAATTCCATATAAAATCCATTTCCGATACCGACTCAATCTCTGTCTGTGCTCCACATTATTTGGATCCCACTGCGGATCCCCAGATGGAAAATTCTGTTCCAAAGTTCCAGCCATATTTTCATTCAGAACTGCCGCTTCAGCCTGTGCTCTACCTGCTTTCAACACCATTTGCTTTTCTGTGTCATCCAATAAATCATCTAAAACCACCTGCAAATCACTCCAGTCTGGGTCCTGTGTTCTAATTACAGTATCCACCACTCTTCCTACTCTTTCAGGATCCTCTCTATAAAGTCCAGCTGCCTGTTTCCAAGCCATCAAATCGGTAACTGAAAAAGGCACCTTTCCATACACCGGCCCATCGTTGCCAACTCCCTGCCGCAGGGGAGCTGTTGTGTGTGTTTGCTGTCGAGTTCTCCGAGAAACAGGAGTATGAATTACAACCTCAGAGGGACCCTCCTCGGCACCCTCAGTCCCACTGCTTTCTGCTTCTTGCATCTGTTCCTGATATTCTCGACCCCGATTTCTTTCTCTCCTAGGAGGAGATATATCTAATTCTGGTCCCTCATCAACTTCAGGAATAATCCTCTTTTTCAAACAATCCTTTCCAATATCACATGTTGTACAACACTTTTTCTCCTTTTTATTCCCTGTAGCAACAGCCAATATCAGACCGTTTCCATCAGTCAGTCTACACTCCTTCTGCCAATCTTTTCTTTGCCTTAAATAGAAAAACAAATCTACATAAGGTATTTCATCCCATTTCTCTTCCCTTCTACAAAACAGCATTAACTGAAAAATAGTATTCTAATTCAGAGTACCATTCAGAGGCCATACTTCTTGATCTTCTAACGTGTATAACGGTCACCACTGATTACAATATTCAATCATTTTGTTCTTTCGCAAATCATCTCCTATATCTCCCCAATGTGCTAATAAGCATCCTAACGGAGAAGTTTTCGGGATTTTGTCATTTGTAGCCAAATTACTCGCACTTTTACTTTTAAACAAATGAGTTAACTTAGATGCCATGATATAACTGTTGACAATACAATATACAATCACTCAAATCTGTCGCTTTGTTTTTCTCTGACTGCACCCCTCGTGGGATAACAGAACCACAGATCCAAACCCTGCACTTGCTTCGGAACTATGTCCCGTCTCAGTCACCCACTCACAAGTCTTATAGGAATCACTTCGGTCCTACACCGGCCAAGTCCCTTGCGGGAGATTGGAATCGCGGTTAGAAAACCTCCGCACTCGCTTCGTGCTCAATTGCACATCTCTCTCTCACGGTCACACTCGCACAGTTCTGCAATTATTACCTTGAATACAAGTATGTAACACAATAAACACAAAACTCAGCGCCTCAGTACCCAGTCAAGACAAACAATTCCACGATATAGCACACAAGAAAACTTCTAACTTACGTTAGAGGCACAACTTATAGAACACTATAGCTGGCATATAGGTTCCAAGTCTCCGCTATGTCCAACCCTGCAATAGCTTTCGCTTATGGCTCACGGGCAGACGCCCAGGCTTCCACTCCACGAGGATCCTCTGCCCAACCCTGCGCAGCTTTCGCCGCGACTGACAGGCAGGCTACAGCGAGGGGACTCGAACCCACTCGTTTAAAACAAAAGAAGTGTCTTACCTAAAATCCAGGGGACGTCGCGAAGAACCTTATGGATCGGGGATCGATGGGTGTCCCCGAGAAATCCTCGGTGCCGGCTGGAACCAATCAGGTCCCCGACTCCTCCGGTCTCCTTCACCGAGGTCCCATCTGGGTCGCCAAAACTGTTACCGAAAATCCGGAATAAGAAACTTATCAACACCAATGGGATGTAGATAAGCAGACACTTCTTCATTGCGGCGCCGGGTGCACGGGGGATATCTCCTCCTAGCGTGCGCCCCTTGCGCCAAACTTAAACTTCTTATATAGAGCTTACACATGCATAAACAAATTATTTCCCGAAAATCATTAGCATATTCTTCCCCTATTTCCGATTCTGCGCAATAAAAGTTAGAATCATCTGGAAATGAGTCTGGGGTGTAATATGGGTAGGTGGTCTGTGAGTCGGTGGTCGCGATCTCCCCCTGCCGGAATTACCTTTTGCTTAAGTTCACGGTTTCTGGTAATTACCTCATGGTTTCTTGGCAGGTACCCATAAATCGTTACAGCTGGCCTTCTTGATTCTCATTAATCCAAACCTTGATAGCTACATGCATTCTTCTAGTTCTATGTAAGTATCATAAATCAATTGGTAGGTCAACTTGTACTTGTTATCTAATTTCTACATGATTCTAACTTATCCCTTCGGTCTTGGTACAGGATTATATAAAGACTTTCATAGCAGCATCTGGTTACTGTACGAGCATACTTTTCATTGAAATATTTCTTATAGCTTTATATTATTAAAATCAATTGCAAACTATATTAATTACAAACTATTGATTAAATTCTAATTACTAAAATTCTAAGTATCAGTAACAGGAACAGGAGTAATACATGGAGCTTTGAGAGCCACTCTTCTCTTCCTAGTCTTGTGTGTGAGATCAAAGGCTGGTCACAATGAGAAGGCCATGATAGCAAGATGCTAGTGATGGCATACCTATTGCTGGTTTTTATACCACATGGAAGATTCATAAATGAAACTGTTATGAAAAATGCAAAGCATGTATTTTCCTGGAAAATAGATACTTTTAGAATCATAGAATGTTTTGGGTTGGAAGGGACCTTCAAAGATCATCCAGTTCCAACCCCCATGCCACGGGCAGGGCCATCTTCCACTACACCAGGTTGCTCAAAGCCTCATCCAACCTGGCCTTGAACACCTTCAGGGATGGAGCATCCACAACTCCTCTGGGCAACTTGTTCCAGTGCCTCACCACCCTCATCGTAAAAATTTTTTTCCTTATCTCTAATCTAAATCTCCCCTCTTTCGGTTTAAAGTCATTGCCCCTTGTCCTGTCACTACATGCCCTTGTAAAAAGTCTCTCTCCAGCTTTCCTATAGGCTTCCTTTAGGTACTGGAAGGCTGCTAGAAGATCTCCCTGGAGCCTTCTCTTCTCCAGGCTGAACAACCCCAACTCTCTCAGCCTGTCTTCATAGCAGAGGTGCTCCAGCTCTCGGATCATCTTCGTGGCCCTCCTCTGGACCCACTCCAGCAGCTCCATGTCCTTCTTGTGTTGGGGAACCCAGAGCTGAACACAGTGCTTCAGGTGGGGTCTCACGAGAGCAGAGTAGAGGGGCAGAATCACCTCCCTCGACCTGCTGGCCACACTTCTTGGGATGCAGCCCAGGATACGGTTGGCTTTCTGGGTTGCCAGCGCACATTTCTAGCTCACGTTGAGCTTCTCATCAATCAACATCCCCAATTACTTCTCAGGACTTCTGTCAATCCATTCTCCGCCCAGCCTGCACTTGTGCTTGAGATTGTCCCGACCCATGTGCAGGACCTTGCACTTGGCCTTGTTGAACTTACGAAGTTCACACAGGCTCACCTCTCCAGCCTGTCGAGGTCCCTCTGGATGGCATGTCAACACCACCACACAACTTGGTGTCGTCAGCAAACTTGCTGAGGGTGCACTCGATCCCACTGTCCATGTTGCCAACAAAGATGTTAAACAGGATGGGCCTCAATACTGACCCCTGAGGAACACCCCTTGTCACTGGCCTCCACTTGGACATTGAGCCGTTGACCACAACTCTTTGAGTGCGACCATCCAGCCAATTCCTTATCCACTCAGTGGTCCATCTGTCAAATTCATGTCTTCCCAGATAAGAGAGAAGGATGTCGTGCAGGACAGTATCAAATGCTTTGGACAAGTCCAGGTAGATGATGTCGGTTGCTCTTCCCTTTTCCAGCAATGCTGTAACCCCATCGTAGATGGCCACCAAATTAGTCAGGCAGGATTTGCCCTTAGTGAAACCATGTTGGTTGTCACCAATCACTCCCTTTTTTTCTATGTGCCTTAGCATAGTTGCCAGGAGGATCTGCTCCATGATCTTGCCAGGCACAGAGATGAGACTGACTGGCCTGTAGTTCATTGGGTCTTCTTTTTTTCCCTTTTTAAAGATGGGGGCTATGTTTCCCCTTTTCCAGTCAGTGGGAACTTCACCTGACTGCCATGACTTCTCAAATATGATGGATAGTGGCTTAGCAACTTCATCTGCCAGTTCCCTCAGGACCCGCGGATGCCTCTCATCAGGTCCCATGGACTTGTGCACCTTCAGGTTCTTTAGATGGTCTTGAACCTGATCTTCTCCTACAGTGGGCGGTTCTTCATTCTCCCAGTCCCTGCCTTTGCCTTCTGTGACTTGGGCGGTGCGGCTAGAGCTCATGCCAGTGAAGACTGAGGCAAAGAAGTCATTGAGAACCTCAGCCTTCTCCATAGCCAGGTCCCCCGTTTCCTTCCGGAGAGGGCCTACATTTTCCCTAGATCTCTTTTTATCACTGACATATCTATAGAAGCCTTTCTTGTCCATACTTCCATCCTCTGTAGGTTTCCTTTTTGTGTTTGAGTTGGTCCAGGAGCTCCTCATTCATCCATGCAGGCCTCCTGGTGTTCCTGCCAGACTTCCTCTTTGTTGAGATGTACCACTCCTGAGCTTGGCAGAAGTGATCCTTGAATATTAGCCAGCTTTCTTGGGCCTCTCTTCCCTCCAGGGCTTTATCCAATTGTACTCTACCAAGCAGATCCCTGAAGAGGCCAAAGTCTGCTCTCCTGAAATCCAGGGTAGCAGGGTAGTGAGCTTGTTGAGCACCCTCCTTGCCTCCCTAAGGATCGTGAACTCCACCATTTCATGGTCACTGCAGCCAAAGCTGTCCTTGAGCATCACGTTCCCCACCAGCCCTTCTTTGTTGGTGAGAACAAGGTCCAGCATAGCATCATAGCACCTCTCCTCGTTGGTTTGTCTATTACTTGGAGAAGGAAGTTATCATCAATGCGTTTCAGGAACCTCCTGGATTGCTTGTGCCCTGCAAGGTGATGTTTCTTAATATAATGACATTGTACTAATGTGACAACCATAGCGATGATGGTATGCAGGGACAGGGTTATTCAGCAATTAATATCACACAATTCAATTCATTTTATCACCTATTTTCACCCAACATCAAATCCCCTTGAGGTACACATCGGACTTCCCCGTCCTTCTGCATCACCCACCAAGTGCACCCAGGTCCCTGAGCAAAAGCAATCCCACGAATGGGTTTACCTTTACCCGAGGCAGGAATAACCCAGACTGTCTTCCCCAGTATATTCCTCATGTGCACTACAGGGACTTTGTCTCCTTCTACAGTGCGTAGAAGTTCTGATTGGGCAGGACCAGCTCGATTGGCAGATCCTCTAGTGTTGACTAACCAGGTGGCTTTTGCTAAATGCGTATCCCAATGTTTGAAGGTTCCACCACCCATTGCTTTCAGTGTGGTTTTTAGCAATCCATTATATCGTTCAATCTTCCCAGAAGCTGGTGCATGATAGGGGATGTGATATACCCACTCGATGCCATGCTCTTTGGCCCAGGTGTCTATAAGATGGTTACGGAAATGAGTCCCGTTGTCTGACTCAATTCTTTCTGGGGTGCCATGCCGCCACAAGACTTGCTTTTCAAGGCCCAAGATCGTGTTCCGGGCGGTGGCATGGGGCACAGCATAGGTTTCCAGCCATCCAGTGGTCGCTTCCACCATTGTGAGCACGTAACGCTTGCCACTGCGAGTTTGTGGAAGTGTGACATAGTCAATTTGCCAAGCCTCTCCATACTGATATTTCAACCAACGCCCTCCATACCAAAGAGTTTTTAACCGCTTGGCTTGCTTGATTGCAGCACATGTTTCACATTCATGGATCACCTCTGCAAGAGTGTCCATAGTTAGGTCCACCCCTCAATCGCAAGCCCATTTGTATGTGGCGTCCCTTCCTTGATGGCCTGAGGCATCATGGGCCCAACAAGCTAGAAATTTTTCACCTTTATGTTGCCAGTCCAGATCCACCTGAGCCACTTTAATCTTGGCGGCCTGATCCACCTGTTGATTGTTTTGATGTTCTTCTGTGGCCCGACTCTTGGGTACATGGGCATCTACATGTCGTACTTTCACAATCAGCTTCTCTACTCAAACAGCAATGTCTTTCCACAACGGGGCAGCCCAGATGGGTTTACCTCTGCGTTGCCAGCTGCTCTGCTTCCATTGCCGTAGCCATCCCCACAGGGCATTTGCTACCATCCAAGAGTCGGTATAGAGATAGAGCATTGGCCACTTTTCTCGTTCAGCGATGTCTAAAGCCAGTTGGATGGCTTTCACCTCTGCAAACTGACTTGATTCACCTTCTCCTTCGGTAGCTTCTGCGACCCGTCGAGTAGGACTCCATACAGCAGCTTTCCATTTTCGATGTTTTCCTACAAGGCGACAGGATCCGTCAGTAAACAGAGTGTATTTCTTCTCATTGTCTGATAGTTCATTATAAGGTGGAGCCTCCTCAGCACGTGTCACCTCCTCCTCCTCTGGTGACATTCTAAAGTCTTTACCTTCAGCCCAGTTAGTGATCACTTCCAAAATTCCTGGGCGATTGAGGTTTCCTATCCGAGCTCTTTGTGTGATCAGCGCGATCCACTTGCTCCATGTGGCATCAGTTGCGTGGTGTGTAGACGGGACGCTCCCTTTGAACATCCAGCCGAGCACTGGCAATCGGGGTGCCAGGAGCAACTGTGCTTCCGTACCAGTCATTTCAGAAGCAGCTCGGACTCCTTCATATGCTGCCAGTATCTCTTTTTCAGTTGGAGCATAGTTGGCTTCAGATCCTTTGTATCCTCGACTCCAAAACCCAAGAGGTCGACCTCGCGTCTCCCCTGGCGCTTTTTGCCAGAGACTCCAGGTGGGACCATTCTCCCCAGCTGCAGTGTAGAGCACGTTTTTGACATCTTGTCCTGTCCGGACTGGTCCCAGGGCTACCGCATGGACTATTTCTTGTTTAATTTGTTCAAAGGCTTGTTTTTGCTCTGGGCCCCATTCAAAATTATTCTTCTTTCGGGTTATTTGATAGAGGGGTTTTACAATCTGGCTGTAGTCGGGAATATGCATTCGCCAGAAACCCACAATGCCTAAGAAAGCTTGTGCTTCCTTTTTGTTGGTTGGTGGGGACATAGCTGTTATTTTATTAATCATGTCCATCAGAATCTGACGACGCCCATCTTGCCATTTTATTCCCAAAAACTGAATCTCCTGGGCAGGTCCCTTGACCTTACTCTGTTTTATGGCAAAGCCTGCTTTCAGAAGGATTTGGATTATCTTTTCACCTTTCTCAAAAACTTCTTCTGCTGTGTTGCCCCATACAATGATGTCATCAATGTATTGCAAATGTTCTGGGGCATCACCCTGTTCCAGTGTGGTCTGGATCAGTCCATGGCAAATAGTGGGGCTGTGTTTCCACCCCTGGGGCAGTCGATTCCAGGTATACTGGATGCCCCTCCAAGTGAAAGCAACTGTGGCCTGCATTCTGGTGCCAAAGGAATTGAGAAAAACGCATTAGCGATATCAATTGTAGCGTACCACCTGGCTGCCTTTGACTCCAGTTCATACTGAAGTTCCAGCATATCTGGCACGGCAGCACTCAATGGTGGTGTAACTGGTGAAGTTCTCAATGATTGGAAAAATGGAAACATAACCCCCATCTTCAAAAAGGGGAAAAAAGAAGACCCAGGGAACTACAGGCCAGTCAGTCTCATCTCTGAGCCTGGCAAGATCATGGAGCAGATCCTCCTGGCGACTATGCTAAAGCACATAGAAAACAAGGAGGTGATTGGTGACAGCCAACATGGCTTCACTAAGGGCAAATCCTGCCTGATTAATTTGGTGGCCTTCTATCATGAGATTATGGCATTGATGGATAGGGGAAGAGCAACTGACATTGTCTACCTGGACTTATCCAAAGCATTTAGAATCATAGAATCATAGAATGGTTAGGGCTGGAAGGGACCTTCAAAGGTCATCTAGTCCAACCCCCCTGCAAGGAACAGGGATATCTCCAACTAGATCAGGTTGCTCAGGGCCTCGTCCAACCTGGCCTTGAACGTCTGCAGGGATGGAGCATCCACCACCTCTCTGGGCAACCCGTTCCAGCGTTCTACAACTCTTATGGTAAAAAATTTTTTCCTAATATCCAATCTGAATCTACCTCCCTCTATTTTAAAACCATTACCCCTTGTCCTATCACAACAGGCCCTCCTGAACAGCCTCTCCCCATCTTTCTTGTAGACCCCCTTGAGGTACTGGAAGACCACTATAAGGTCACCCCGGAGCCTCCTCTTCTCCAGGCTGAACAGCCCCAACTCTTTCAGCCTGTCCTCATAGGAAAGGTGCTCCAGCCCTCTTATCATCTTCGTGGCCCTCCTCTGGACCCTCTCCAACTGGTCCATGTCCTTCTTATGTTGGGGACTCCAGAACTGGACACAATACTCCAGGTGAGGTCTCACGAGGGCAGAGTAGAGGGGGAGAATCACCCCCCTCGACCTGCTGGTCACGCTCCTCTTGATGCAGCCCAGGACGCGGTTGGCCTTCTGGGCCGCAAGAGCACATTGCCGGCTCATATTGAGCTTCTCGTCCACCAGTACTCCCAAGTCCTTCTCCTCAGGGCTGCTCTCGATCCATTCTCCGCCCAGTCTGTATATACTGTCCCACACGACATCCTCATCTCTAAAGTGGAAAGACGTGGTTTTGATAGATGGACCACTCGGTGGATAAGGAATTGGCTGGATGGTCGCTCTCAAGGAGTTGTGGTCAACGGTTCAATGTCCACATGGAGGCCAGTGACGAGTGGTGTTCCTCAGGGGTCGGTACTGGGGCCAATGCTATTTAACATTTTTGTTGGAGACATGGACAGTGGGATGGAGTGCACCCTCAGCAAGTTTGCAGATGACACCAAGCTGTGTGGTGTTGTGGACACGCTGGAGGGAAGGGATGCCATCCAGAGGGACCTTGACAGGCTGGAGAGATGGGCCTGTGAGAACCTCATGAAGTCCAACAAGGCCAAGTGCAAGGTCCTGCACGTGGGTCGGGGCAATCCCATGCACAAGTACCGGCTGGGCGGAGAATGGATTGAGAGCAGCCCTGAGCAAAAGGACTTGGGAGTGCTGGTGGATGAGAAGCTCAACATGAGCCGGCAATGTGCGCTGGCAGCCCAGAAAGCAAATCGTATCCTGGGCCGTATCAAAAGGAGCGTGGCCAGCAGGTCAAGGGAAGTGATTCTGCCCCTCTACTCAACTCTCATGAGACCCCACCTGGAATACTGTGTTCAGCTCTGGAGTCCCCAACACAAGAAGGACATGGAGCTACTGGAACGAGTCCAGAGGAGGGCCATGAAGATGATCAGAGGGCTGGAGCACCTCTGCTCTGAAGACAGGCTGAGAGAGTTGGGGCTGTTCAGCCTGGAGAAGAGAAGGCTCCGGGGTGATCTTATAGTAGCTTTCCAGTACTTAAAGGGGGCCTACAGGAAAGCTAGAGAGGGACTTTTTACAAGGGTGTGTAGTGATAGGACAAGGGGCAATGGATTTAAACTGAAAGAGGGCAGATTTAGGTTAGATATAAGAAAGAAATTTTTCATTCAGAGGGTGGTGAGGTACTGGAACAGGTTGCCCAGAGAAGTTGTGGATGCCCCATCCCCGGCAGTGTTCAAGGCCAGGTTGGACGAGGCTTTGGGCAACCTGGTGTAGTGGAGGGTTTCCCTGCCCATGGCAGGGGGGTTGGAACTAGATGATCTTTGAGGTCCCTTCCAACCCAAACCATTCTATGATTCTATGATTCATTCAAGCCACGATAGTCTACCGTCAGCCTCCACTCGCCATTGGACTTACGTACAGGCCATATAGGGCTGTTAAAAGGTGAGCGGGTCTTTGTGATGACTCCTTGACTCTCCAGTTGACGAATCAACTTATGGATAGGAATTAGAGAGTCTCGGTTGGTACGATATTGCCGTCGGTGCACTGTTGTAGTAGCAATTGGCACCTGTTGTTCTTCGACCCTCAGTAACCCCACAGCAGAAGGGTCTGTTGAGAGACCAGGAAAAGTAGACAGCTGCCTGCCTTCTTCTGCCTCTACTGCAGCTATGCCAAAAGCCCATCGATACCCTTTTGGGTCCTTGAAATACCCTCTCTTAAGATAATCTATGCCAAGGATGCACGGTGCTTCTGGGCCAGTTACAATAGGGTGTTTTTGCCACTGCTCTCCAGTTAGGCTCACTTCAGCCTCTAACACAGTCAGTTGTTGAGACCCCCCTGTCACTCCAGAAATACAGATGGATTCTGCCCCTCTGAAGTTCGATGGTATCAAGGTGCATTGGGCACCAGTGTCCACGAGAGCCTTATACTTTTTGGGGTATGATGTGCCAGGCCACAGAATCCACACAGTCCAGTAAACTCGATTATCCCTCTCCTCCACCTGGCTGGAGGCAGGGCCCCTCTAATGCCTGTTATCATATTCATCAGAGGAATCAGCAGGATTGGAGTCAGGGTGGCTAGGAGGATCGGCCCTCCCATTTTGACTAGTGGACTGCTCACTGTAGACTGGGGCAACAGCTGTCCTGGAGGAATTGGAGAAAGTTCTATTTCTGTTGGTTCTTCCTCCCAACTGGCGTACCCTGGCTTCTAAAGCGGAGGTGGGTTTTCCATCCCACCTTCTCATGTCTTCTCCATGATCACGGAGGTAGAACTACAGCTCACCTCGTGATCTGTACCGTCTCTCTTGTCTCTCTCGAGGAGGGTAACGCCTGGTTCTGACAGCTGAAATTCTAGAACGTTCAGGTGATGGGAAATCTACTATTTCTTTTAATTCTCGGACCTCCTCAGACAGCTTTTCCACAGCCGCAACACAGGTTCATATAGAAGTGTTATCATCATATCGTCGGAGGTAGGTGACCAGATTACCTACGGATAGTGGTGCTTCATCATCCCCGAAGTCCATTATTGCCAATGAGGTGGAATATGCTGGTGGTGCACTCCGTATAATCTTTTGCCACATTGGTCGTGTGCACCGGACGTCATCTGGATCTTCGAGTCTTGGTCCGCTTCTCGAGTCAAGATAAATCAACTCTCGCACAGCCAGTTCTCTCAGATACTGAATAGCTTTTTCTATGTTGGTCCACTTGCTTACATTACATGGCACCTCGTCCTTGTACGGATACCTTTCCTTTATAGCTGCCAGGAGCCGTCTCCAGAGGCTGTGAACTTGTGTCTGCCTTCCAATTGCTTTATCAATGCCTCCATCCATGGCAAGGGCTCCCAGCTGCCTGGCTTCATTACCATCTAACTCCAGACTATTGGCTCCCATGTCCCAGCATCTGAGCAACCAAGAGACAATGGGCTCACCTCTAAGACGGCCATAATCTTTTCGAATATCTCGCAGCTCGCTCATTTTTAGAGATCTGGTGGTTATCGTCTCATCTATGATGTCACTCCTCCTCCATTGAGATTTTCTCTGGGGCGAAACAGAACGCTCCCGCTTCATTTCTCGTGATGGCCCTGGTTGCTCTTCATCATCATCATCCTCTCCTCTGCGTTCTGACTTTCGCACACATTTCCTCGGTTGCTCTTCCTCCAATCGTTGTGATGGCCCTGGTTGCTCTTCTTTGTCTGGTTGCTCTGATGGCCCTGGTTGCTCCTCCTCATTTGGTTGTTGTGATGGTCTTGATTGCTCTTCTTCATCTTCTAACTTTTGTATCCATTTTCTTTTCCTTACGGGGGCAACTGATACCGTTGTAGTCTGAGTAGCTATAGTGCTTGTCATGGGAGCTGAGATGACAAGCACAATAACCTGAGAAATAAATTGATATACACCCCTAAATGGCCGATTGATTTTGAATATATAGATAATTAAACATATATTCAGGAGACCTTGCAGGACAATCAAACCGGTTAAATTATTCCAACGATGTTCGGCATTATCAAAATCAACGTAAGCTTTTGTAAATGAAAAGTCACCGGTATAATTGGCGATGATATCCGCCAGGTGACGCTCAAAATTAATAAATGAGCTCCACATCACCATCCCCCTCTGCACCGCCGAATACAGAGACTGAGCTGGTCCCAGCACCGATGATCTTATCAGAGTTACACCGTACAGTATAGCAAAGCCCTTAATTACCGATAACATACTTTTCATGCCGGTCCAACACCCAGAGCCAGAAATCCGCATAAACATTCCGCCTAACATCGTATAGGGTAAATAAGGCAATAAATTATGAATGTCCGGTTACATGTATGCAAGCATAACAAACAGCATTCCAGCCAGCAACATCGTTATCTCAACCCCTTCGGGCCCCACGTTGGGCGCCAATTAAGACTGTCATGAGTTGGGCTGCTCCTGCAACTGGACCCCCCCACACAGCCGGTCAGACCGCCTCCCCCGCCCCCAGGAATGAGGGAGAGAATTAAAGGATAAACGGGAAACCCGTGGGTTGAGATAAGAACAATTTAATAGAGATAAGTACTACACAGTGTAGATGCTCACCACCCCCTCTTATCCGCAGCCTGTCTTGTCCCGAAGCTGCAATCCCGGACGAACGCGAGGCCCCGAAATAGAGAGGGGCAGAGAGAGAGAGAGATAGTACTCCGAGAGTGGGAGTACTGGAAGAGAGAAGAAAAAAAAAAGGCAATAGAGCGAAAGCGCAGCAAGCGCAAAAGAGCAAAAGCGGCGAAAGAGCCAAAGCGCAAAAGCCCTTCTGTCTGGCTGTCCCTCACTTTTATACTGGGCATGACGCTGCATGATATGGAATACTGATTGGCCAGTTTGGCCCTCAATCTTAAGTTTCACCACAAATCACAAGGGGAATCGTGTCCCCCTTGTCCCAACTATGCTCCCCCCTTATCCCGCCGTGCTTCTGCACTCCGGCACACTGAAAAGTCCTTGGAGTCTCGCGTCCAACCACAAACATCAGCTTGCTATCAGCATTCTTCTCAGAGTGAGCCTCTGAGTAAAACCAAAACATGGAGCTCTTCTAGCTGCTAAAGGATGAGCTAACTCTGTCGAGCTAAAACCAGGACACACTACTATGTCACTTGTCCCTGCTCTCCCTTTAATTCTGACCCATAAGTGTTGGAGTTTTGTTTATAGCCAGGGGATATGGATCTTTGAAGAGACTGCACGAAGAAGACCCTGTTTAAATAAGGACTGGAGCTCGAAAGTTAGGCCTCAAGGGCAGAATGCCCTTGAAGTTAAGGATAAGAAAACTATGCTGTATGATAAGGGAGTAGTGTTTGCTTAGAGCAGAGCTTCGCTAGGCGGGTGTCTGTTTAAAATAGGCTGTTAAACATGACAAGCATATGTATCATCCAATAATGGTGTAGAAAAGGTGTGGTCTCAGGATTATTGGCACATACTGTCTATATAAGCAATAAGAACTGCGCAATAAATGAGATTTCCTGCAGCTAACTCCTATTGAGTCGTCTCTGGAGTCTTCAATCCCACTTCCGCAAGTGGCGCCCGAACAGGGACCCGAAGAATGAGCTGGACTCACGTTCGGGACATTTATTACTTGTCGTGAACGAGTGCTAATTTCGCGGAAGGAAGGACGAGCAACTACAGGCGGCCTATAGAGGAAAGCTGGAGCAGATCCGCTGTCGCGGTAAGACGATGGAATGGGACGTTGCGTTGTCATTATTAGAAAGCTTCTTAGAGAAGCCTGGATTAAAACTTGGGAAAAAGATATTAGCCTCCCTAGTTGCGGTGGGATATGCAAAAGGACATTTTAACGACCCGAACACCTATTTTGACGTTGCTGAATGGCGTCGGTATGGAAATGATCTATGGGACTTAGTAATAGATGGAGATAAAACGGTCCGGACCGAAATTAACAGCGGGATACGAGAGCTGGAGTCTGGACAGTGACACCTGAAGGATACAGTTGAGCAGCCAGGGACAATGGGGTCTTCCATATCGGGAGACACGAAGAATTAGGAACCAAAAGAAAGAAGAAGTAAGAACCTAAAGACAGAAAAAATAAGCGACAACTGCCTCAACAGGACGAGGTAAGCGACTGGGAACAATGGGAAGCACAGCTTTAACAGAACATAAATCTGTAGTTAAGGTGTTGACAAAAGTGCTAGAGAAACAGAATGGCACTGCCAACAGCACTGACTTGATAAAACTCCTGGTACTCCTGGTTTGGGTATCAGCCCATGTACCGGAGGCAAACTCTTCAAATATATACCTGACAAGGACTTGGGACACTATAGACGTTAAACTTTGGCGTGCAGCCACCCGTGGGGATGCTGCCGGCCTGGAAAAGTCATCATCGAATCTTTTGATCCAGGGCCCCGAACGAAAGACAGACTTATTGCTTTCCCCTCTTCCAACGAAGTCGGTACACCGGCACCTCCGCGCCGCGCCGCCCACCGCGCCCCGGGAACGCCGCTGCTGCTGCCGGCCGGGGCCGCGGGCGCGGCGTTTGCCCCGGCGCTGCCGCTCGTGCGCGGAGCGAGCCGCGGCTGGACGGGACGGAGACGCGCTGCGGGCCCCGCTGCGCCGGTTCGTTCGCAGCTGATGGTCCCTCGGCGGGAGGGGGCGGCGGCGGTTACGGAGCGCGAGCGGCCGGAGCCGCGGCAACAACAGCAGCAATAACAAGGGGGGGGCGGGCACAGGGCGGCTGGGTCGTCGTCCCCACCCCGCCCCTCCGCCCGGCTGAGGCGAGGCAGGGCTGACCCCCCGTCGCTGCCGCCGCCCCCCCCCCCCCCCCGCAGGCTGCGCCTGGAGAGCGGCCGCTTCGCCGCTGCCCATGGCCCAGGTTTTACCACGAGACAGCACATCTTAACTTGGATCGTCTCGATCGGCATCGCGGGAAATAACTAATCCTCTTCTGTTCCAGCAATTCCAACAGTTAATATCAGTGTTGCAAAACCGTAAACATGCATATTCCATTGTACATCTGCGAGCGCACACCGCGCTGCCAGGGCCTATAGCAGAAGGGAACAGGCGAGCTGAGCCTCTCACGAGTGCAGCTCTGGTACCAAACTCGCTCATGCAGGCAAACATCTTGCATGACTTCTACCATCAGAATGCTGATGCCATTAGGTGACAATTTGGTATAACATGACAGCAAGCCCGCTCAATCGTACAATTGTGTAGTAGCTGTTAAAATATGATTATGCCACCAATGAATGGTGTTAGTCCTCGTGGCTTACGCTCGCAGGAACTTTGGCATACACTTCTTTTCAGACATATGTAATTTTGTCATCATGAGGTATTGCGCATGTTACTGGTATTCCTTACAATCCTACTGGGCAACCGATCATAGAACACACACATGGTACTTTGGAGAATATGCTTTTAAACAAGAAGGGGGAATGATGGGGAAATCTCCCAATGAAACAATAGCTAAAGTGTTACAGGTGTTAAATTTTTTAAATAGAGAGCTAAACATTTTGGGATGGATAAAATGTCACACGTCAAAATCAGGCACAGGCAGGGTTACAGCAAGTGCCTTTCCAACAACTGACTGAATTGGCTAAGAGAGCATTAAGATGTGTCCCTGATTTTTGGGACAGGGGAGGCTTCCTTTGCTTCCATTCGGCAGGGAGCACAGGAACCTTATCAACATTTCCTTGATCGGCTGCAAACAGCAGTTCAGAGACAAGTAGAAAATCCAGCTGCTGCAGATGTCTTGCTATTCCAGTTAGCAATTGAAGATGCTAATGCAGACTGCTGGCGAGCTCTTGATCCTATCAGAAATCGGGCAAAAACGATTGCAGATTTAGTAAAGGCGTGTCACAATGTGGGCTGGGAACACTATAAAGCAGAGATATTGGCAGCTAAATGTTTTGGTCAACAGTAATCACTGACGCGTTGGTGCATTTAAGTCCTACTGGTGTCTTTGGTCTTATATCACAAGGATTATGTGCACTATTGCTGGGACGATCATCCACCACAAAATTAGGATTGTTTGTACTCCCAAGGGTAATTGATTCTGACAAAAATAAAAATATTTTGGACAGAAAGTCACAGCTGCACAACCTCTTTTAACAGTAATCATTAATGGGAAGGCTTTTTTTGGCCTCATTGACACAGGGGCTGATGTATCTATAGTGAAAAAATTCTGACTGGACACCCTCTTGGCCTCTGATACAGCCCTGGCAGCTGTGATCGGAGTAGGTGGAACACAGATCCCACAGCAGAGTGCACAGTCCTTGTTAGTAGTAGGCCCAGGTAACAAACAAGCTATTTTGAAACCATATGTTCTTGATGTCCCAGGTACATTATGAGGTCGGGATTTGTTGAATCAGTGGAATGTGAGGCTAACCTCAAATTTTTAGCACACATCACTGCTGTCCAGCCCCAACTCAAGCTGGACTGGTTGACTGGTAAGCTGGTCTGGGTCGATCAGTGGCCATTAAAAGGTGACCAGCTGGAGTGGGCTCAAAAATTAGTTGATGAACAGCTCAAATTAGGACATATAATTCCCTCCACTACCCTATGGAATCCTCCAATATTTGTTATCCCAAAGAAATCAGGAAAATGGAGATTTATGTTAAAAGATTTAAGAGCTATTAATGCAATCATTTCACCAATGGGTGCATTACAACCGGGTGTACCAAATCCTACTATGATTCCAGAATGTTAGCATTTGATGGTGATCGATTTAAAAGACTGGAGTTTTTTTACTTTTTTAATTTTTTTTTTAATTTATTTACACCCTAACGATTGTCCTAGATTTGCCTTTTCAGTTCCAGTGCTTAACAATGAACGACCCACGCAACAATATCATTGGATTGTGCTGCCTCAAGGAATGATGAATAATCCTACAGTTTGTCAATTGGTGGTTGATGATGCTCTCTGTCAGGTCAGACAGCAGATCAAGCTCAGCAGATTGTACGTGCCTGCCCTGACCGTCAACATATTGTGCCTTCAAATACTCCAGCAGGAGTAAATCCAAGAGGTTTATGTGCCAATGAATTATGGCAAACTGATATTACTTATATTCAATTGTTTCATTGATCTAAATATGTCCATGTAACTGTTGGTATGTTTTCTGCCTTTGTTGTTGCTACTGCTCACGCTGGAGAAAACCATGGGAGTACCAAAGAAAATCGGGACAGACAGTGATCCAGTATGGTGCCTTTTTACAGGATTGGGGAGTGACTCACACTACCGGTATCCCTCATTTGCCTACGGGACAAGCTGTTATTGAACGAACTCATTTAACGTTAAAACAAATGCTTGATAAACAAAGAAGGGGCAGTCTTCTGTATATTTCCCCACAAGAATCCTTAGATAAAGCTACATATGTTTTAAATTTTCTTAATTTGTCTGCTTCTAGGCAACATACTACGGCTGTGGATCATCATTTTAAACCCAGTGCCATTTTTGTACGAAAAAACAACAGTATATTATAAGAAACTGGGCTCAACTCATTGGGACGGCCCTGTGCCTCTGCTTACATGGGGAAGAGGGTATGTTTGTGTTCTCTTTCCCACAGGTCCATACTGGTTATCAGCAAGAAACGTAAAGCCAACCAGGACTTTTGAAACTACAGATAGAGAAGGGGAGATCCAAGATTTAACAGATCAAGCAGAGATGACAGAGACGCAGAATGAGGAAAATGGCTCAAAAGAATTGTAATAGAAGATTACATGTTGATATGTAAACTGTTTTTATGTTTTCTTATTGTTTGGTATATTACGTGTGTGAAAGTTGCTTGTATATATGCTTTCTGTGTTTTTTCCGATCGGAAGGTGTATGGATTCCACCCGTAGCTACTGGAAGGAAAAGAATTGACTGGTACCAAATTAATGACAAAGAATTACTAACTGGACTTAGTTGTGAGCATGTAACTTTGAAAAAGGAAGCTGGGAGGATTGTTGTTGAACAACATGTTGCGATTTGCAAAAGCCACTGTGAGCCGGCAGAGCACATACTGGGCAGCCTTGTTGCACGCACTGGCCACGCGTGCAGCAACGCCCAGTCAGTACCTTTGTCATAGACTCTGCTGAGGGTGTAAAAGAGATGGCTCAGAGCGGAGCTGAGGGAGGCTGCAGAGCACACTGTGTGGATAAACAGGGGACGCCCTGAAGGTGCCGTGCCTGCCTCCCTTCTCCACGACGACCCTGCCGATTGACACCCTCCTGCTCAGCGGAATCTTGGATATAGTGGAAATAGTAAAGCCCTCGGAAAGGGAAGTAGTGTGCTAGAAACTGCTTTTGCAAGGCTGTACCAAAACAATATGCTAGTAACTGGAATTGCCAGCCTCGTACACAGGGTTTTCTTCGTGCAAGAAAAGAAAGGGGGAATTGTTGGAGTTTTGTTTATAGCCGGGGATATGGATCTTTGAAGAGACTGCACGTAGAAAACCATGTGCAAATAAAGACTGGAGCTTGAAAGTTAGGCCTCAAGGGCAGAATGCCCTTGAAGTAAAGGATAAGGAAACTATGCTGTATGATAAGGGAGTAGTGTTTGCTTAGGGCAGAGCTTCGCTAGGCGGGTGTTTGTTTAAAATAGGCTGTTAAACATGACAAGCGTATGTATCATCCAATAATGGTGTAGAAAAGGTGTGGTCTCAGGATGACTTGCAAAAGTTGTCTATATAAGCAATAAGAACTGCGCAATAAATGAGATTTCCTGCAGCTAACTCGTATTGAGTCGTCTCTGGAGTCTTCAATCCTGCTTCCGCACATAAGCTCTCAGTTGGCTCCTCATCCATCCCCAGGTGGAGCTCCATACACTCCAGCTGGTCTTTGACATGGAGGGCGACACCTCCTCCTTGTCTCCCCTGATTGTCCTTCTAAAAGAGCCTGTATCCTTCCGTTCCAACACTCCAGTCAAAGGATTCATCCCACCACATCTCTGTGATGCCAATAAGATCATAGCCCTGCAGGTGTGCATCCACCTCTAACTCCTCTTGTTTATTCCCCATACTGCGTGCATTAGCGTAGAGGCATTTAAGTTGGGCCCCAGATGAATGTGCCTTCCTGGCTGGAGTGGCTGGAATTCCTTTCTGCTGCTCTTCAGGTGCTCTCAGCTTGTCTTGATCAAGCTTGATATTATCCCCCTCCCCCTTCCAATCTAGTGTTAAGCCCTGTCAATGAGCCCTGCTAGCTGTTGTGCTAAGACCCTCTTTCCCATTTGAGAAAGGTGAATCCCATTTGGTGTCAGCAAGCCTGGTGCCGTGTAGGCACCATTGTCAAAAAAACCAAAATTGTGGCGATGATACCAGCCATGGAGCCACGTATTAATAGACTGGACACATCTGTTTCTTCCAGTGTCACTGCTCACAACTGGAATGAGAGAAGAAAAGAGAACCTATGCTCCAGATTCCCTTAACAACCATCCCAGAGCCCTGAAGTCTCTCTTGATCCCCCTTGGACTTCATGTTGCAGTTTCATCACCATCCATATGGAAGAGCAGTAACGAGTAATAGTCCATGGGCCGTACCAGGCTAGAAGTTTCCTAGCACTGTCCTTAACCCGGGCCCCTGGGAGGCAGCAGACTTCCCTAAGAGGAGGATCTGCCCAGCATATCGGTCTTTCTGTTCCCCTCAGAAGGGAGTCGCCTATAACTATTACCCTTTTCTTCTTCGTGGAGGTGGTCATGATATGAAGGATAGGCCTTTCTGACTGTGGCAAAACCTCTGGTGTAGATGGACCGTCATCCACATCATCCATCGACGGACTTTCCACCTCCAGAGCCTCATACCTGTTGTACAGAGGCACCTGGGGAAGTGAGGTGGGCAAGGAGGGGGTTCACCTGCCGCCCTGAGCACGGACTTGCCTCCATTCACTCCTTTCCTTTAAGCTACTGCCTTCAGCCTGGTGGGGGGAGGATACAGAATCCTCTTTATCTTTTTTTTTTTTTTTTTGTGGCTCTTCCTATTACTGTGTCAGGTTGGGCAGAGCATGACACATCAGTCTATTTCTTTCTTAGACTCCCACTTTTGTGTGAGTACTCTCCACAGGTTCTCCCTGCTCCTCTCAGCAGACTCCCAGGCTGTTCTGTTTCTTGCTTACCTTATGCTAAGCTCTGTCTATCTGCCTCATCCTGGAAGCTTCTTTTTCCCCACTGCCTCAGCAGGCTTGGTTGATCCCAAGAGAAGCTACTGCCCTCTCTCCAGTCAATTCCACTGACCCAGTATAATCTAGCACCCTTGAAACAGAACAGAGCATATGATACATAATAAATTACAAACAGTTCAATATCCTTAGTCTGAGATATACATCTATACATACAAATAAAACTCTTACATGCTGAGAGAATATTCTTTCTAGAGATGAAAACTCAGCAAATACATACATGTTGTACTTCACACAGTGGTACCTGACATTTCAGTTTTCTTTGCAGAGGTGGAAAACAAGTTAAAAGATTAAATGGGAGCATGTACAAAAAAAAAATATGAAAAGATACTGGAGGAATGAGAACAGCCTCCCAAACCAGAGGTTGCTCACCCTGGCAAACATACATTATAAAATGCATGGTACTGGTTTTGACTGGGATGGAGTTAATTTTCTTTAGTGTTGTCCCAAAAATCAGGGTTCTTTCACCTGGTATGCAAAAAGCCGATCCACACACAGAGTCAAGATATTTGGTTTATTCCAGTTCTGCACAGAAAAAGGGTGCTAGGAGATAATTCGCTAAGCTAGCATGCCTTTGTAACAGTACACAGAATATTTATACTCTTAAAGCTGTGCAATGAATACATTATTCATACTTTAGTCAGTGTCCTTGATACTGATTGGCCTACTAATTCTAGGCTTCCATTTAAAGGGATAGTACACAAATATTTTACTACACATCCTCAGAGAGGGGTGGTCTCATTTGGGTAGGGGGCTTTTTCTCCCCTAGAAGTGTGTTTTTACTATGCTAATGAGTAAAAGTTCAGTGTAAATTCAGTCTTGACTAACTTATCTTGACATTTCCTTGTTTGATGGATTTATGGTGCCATCCTGTTCCCCTCCTCAGGATTATCTTACAGAGTTTGGATAATCCCTTCTGTTTTATCTCCCTCATTTCTCCAACAAAACAGAGTTTCAGTAATCCCTTCTGTTTTATGTCCCTTATTTCTCCAACAATGGGGTTAAGATTTGTACCTTTTTCCTCCCAGAGATATGGTTTTCAACACAAATGGGAGTTTTGATGTCTTGACCCATATAGGTTGATTTTTTCTTTTTAAGTGAGGAAATCCTTTTGCAATTGTTTATTTCTTAAGTAACTGTTTTTCCAATTTCCAGGGAGCAGAGCATAGAGGGCCTATTTTCTTGGGCCTTTGTCTCCTCTGTGACCAATACAGTTTGCTGGTTCAATAGTTTGAGTGTTCCTGAATATACTCCTTAAGTGAGTTACCCTGTTACAGGTTGATTTCAATAGTTTGGCGAGAAAATGATTCTCAACAGCCAATAACTGCAGAATCAATAGTTAAAATTTATTTAGGGTAAGCAAGCAAACAGCGCTGGGTGCGCCGGGAGTCTCCGCTCCACCAAGACGCACACCCGCCGTGGCAGTTTTCTTGTATTTATACAAACACACTCATAGCCCTCCCCCCAAAAGGTCAGTCTCTCCCAGGAAATCATTTCCATAGCCCCCGCCTCAGGATCTGCCTCAGGCTCCTCCTCGACACGCCTCCTGGTGGTCGTGGGCAGGGGTCTTCAGGATGAAGGCCGGAGGTCTTCCTCACTGTGCACTTTTCACCTTTTCCCTAAAATTCCTGATTTTTACTGAACTTGCAGAGCCAAACTGGTTCCAGCCTGGTCTGTCCTTGAGTGGACATCTGATCGCCTTGCCTGTCACTATCTGAAGACAAATGTTAGTTTTTTTATTAGTCTTTATCTTTCCTACATGGGCCAGTTTCTGTGCATCCCTTCCTCCCTGCAGAGGTGTGAGACGTGAGTCACAGCCTTGCCGGAGTCCGTCTGATCTGTCTTTTCTTTTCTCACCAGCCTCCTCCTGGGCAGCTAGTATTTTACAGCAGGGACTTGAGCTGAGTTAACTTAAAAGTGGTTACACAAGATTAGTTGTATGCAAGCTTCTCCCACTTAACACTATGCAACAAGAGGTTTAGACCATAGCTGTTGCCCCTTTTCCGTAGCATTTAAGCAAGCCTTGCACGAAACATTTGCTCAGTAACAGTATGTCCCTTATATGGTAACACATTAGCAAGCTTGTTTACCCTTCAAAAATATTGTGGGTTTCTATGCTTAGCTTATAACTTGCTTAGCTAGTTCCTGAGACGATGACGGTTTCTATTTGATTGGCAAATTCTAATATATCACTTATTACAACCCAGTTTGATCATCAGTTGTAATACGACTTGCACAGAGGTGACTGAATCATCTTTGAGGAGGATGGCTCTTTTCCAAGCTGTTCCATCCACCATTGCTCTACAGGTTTCTCATCAAGGAGAAGTATTAATGGCAACTGGATTGCTCTTTCCTCAAGAAAGGACCATGACATGGTGTCACAGGCAAAACAGTCTTGACTTGGGGAATTTCACTGAATTTTAGTTTATTGCTGTGGTAAGTTGGCCCCAGCTAGCATCCAAGAACACACACAGCCACTCACTCACTCACTCACTCACTCACTCACTCACTCACTCACTCACTCACCTCACCCCACTCTACCCTACCATACCCTACCCTACCCTACCCTCCCCTCCCCTCCCTTCCCACACCTAGGAGGGGTGTGTGGGAGAAAATGGGAGGAACAGGAGCAGAAAAAACACAGGAGTTGAAATAAAGACAGGGAAATCACTTATCAAGTACTATTTCAGGCAAAACAGACTCAACTGGGGGTATTTAATTTATTGGCAATTAGCATAAATATTGAGTACCATCTGAGTACTGGGAAACAAAGAAAGAAGACAAACATTGAAACATTTAGGGAAAACACCTCTCCTCTCACTTTCTCAGGCTCAACTTCACTCCAGACACCTCCCCCTCACCTTGTTAAGACTGCAGGTTACACTCAGTCCCTTCAGTAAGGCAATGAGCAACTTAAGGTGGGAGAGGTTGCAGCCAGGGTGTAGTGGTTTCTCTCTGGTGCTCTTTCCTTCTCACTCTTTTCCTATGTTCCAGCATGGGTTTATCCACAGGCCGCAGTCCCTTAGGGGAAGTATCTGTTCTGCCACTAGCACCTCCTACTCCTCTGATCTTTTTGTTTCCCTCCTATCTCTCTCTGTTCCCTCCTTCTCTCCAGTGTTCTCTCCTCCTCAGTGTTTATTGCCCTTTCTTAAATTGATAGCAACACATAGGCAGGACATGATGGACAAGAAAAGCATAAAGGTCATTATGCAGCCATTATCACCTGCAGCTTGCTGTCTCCTGCAGCCCTTTTTTCATATTGATTGTCTGGCATTTTCTTCAGAATTCATTAACTTATGGAAATGGTATAAACCGAACTTCAAAGCTGGAAGGTAAAAATACATCAGCTTACCCAAAAAGATTTTAAAGTGGATCCAACAGCAGCCAGACTGCTGAAGCTTTTGCGCTTCCTGGTGTGATACAGGGGACGCCCACATCATGACTGAGGAGAAAGAATGAGCATTCTCACCATCAGATAGGTAGCTATTTTCCTCATAGACACACGAGTTACAAGTTATGAGTTAGAGTACTTGTGAGTTAGAAACTTCATGAATTAATGGCAATACCAGGCACAAATACAGACTGGGCAGAGAATGGATCGAGAGCAGCCCTGAGAAGAAGGACTTGGGAGTACTGGTGGACGAGAAGCTCAATATGAGCCGGCAATGTGCTCTTGCGGCCCAGAAGGCCAACCGCATCCTGGGCTGCATCAAGAGGAGCGTGGCCAGCAGGTCGAGGGAGGTGATTCTCCCCCTCTACTCTGCCCTCGTGAGACCTCACCTGGAGTACTGCGTCCAGTTCTGGAGTCCCCAACATAAGAAGGACATGGACCAGTTGGAGAGGGTCCAGAGGAGGGCCACGAAGATGATAAGAGGGCTGGAGCACCTTTCCTATGAGGACAGGCTGAAAGAGTTGGGGCTGTTCAGCCTGGAGAAGAGGAGGCTCCGGGGTGACCTGATAGCGGTCTTCCAGTACCTCAAGGGGGCCTACAAGAAAGATGGGGAGAGGCTGTTCAGGAGGGCCTGTTGTGATAAGACAAGGGGTAATGGTTTTAAAATAGAGGGAGGTAGATTCAGATTGGATATTAGGAAAAAATTTTTTACCATAAGAGTTGTAGAACGCTGGAACGGGTTGCCCAGAGAGGTGGTGGATGCTCCATCCCTGGAGACGTTCAGGGCCAGGTTGGACGAGGCCCTGAGCAACCTGATCTAGTTGGAGATATCCCTGTTCCTTGCAGGGGGGTTGGACTAGATGACCTTTGAAGGTCCCTTCCAGCCCTAACCATTCTATGATTCTATGATTCTAATGAAGTGATGAATTAGTGCATTCATATGCACTGTGCAAAGGGGATTGAGCCCTTGTTTGACATCTTCATTTGTTTTCTTTCCCAGTGAGCTTATAAAATAAAGTTTAATTTACAGAGTACGTTGTCCTGTAAATTTGAGAGAGACGAATGGACCATGACAGTTGGTCTGGGTGGTAGCCATTGCTCAGAGACTGACTGGGCATTGGTCTGCTTGTGGGAGGTGGTGACTGATTACCTTTGTATCACTTCAGGTTTTTGGGTTTCCTCCCTTTTCCTTCATTTATTAAACTGTCTTTATCTTGATGCACGAGCTTTCAGCTTTTGCTCGTCTGATTCTCTCTCCTGTTCCCCTGTGAGCAAGCAGCAGTGTGGTGCTTAGCTGCTGGCTGGGGTCAACCCACGACATACATTTAGGAAAATCATTACAAAAGATGCAGATCTGGTTCTTGTGAAAGATAGTTTGAGTAGCCCTGGTGTGAGAAAATAACTGAAATTGGAGGGGAATGGGAGAACATTGTCCCCCCAAAATTCAGCGACATCTTAACATAAGCTGTAATATCAGAGCAGCTCTGAGATGAGACACAGCTGCTGCTCCCAGGCAAGGCCTACGTAATACCCTTGAAATGGGGAGTAGAGTGATACGGAGGTATCACGGCTCATCCCTGTTATCAGGGATAAGGGGCGCCTGGTGAAGCAAGGAATATGAATCACAACCACTGCCTCAGCAGTGATGGTGAAATCATGTCCTTTAGCTGCCAAATCACACCTCCACCCACCTCCGAGCTGCGACCACCCCTCACGAGAGAAATTTACACCAATCCTAATCTGCGACCACCCCTCACGAGAGAAATTTACACCAATCCTAATAAAGTTAGGATTGAGCTCCACCTAAAAGAAATGAAAAAGGTATAAAATGGCAAAAGACAAAGGGAATGTTAGGGAGAAGCCCCTCCATCGAAATGTCCGGGATCAGTTGATGGGCTGGAACTCTCTTCTCCCCCCCATAGGGACGCCTATTGGGTAAGAGCTCTGTGTTATGTGCACTTATTTATTAACATCTTGCTAGCTATTTAGTATTATCACTGCGGTATTTTAATTAAAGTTGTTCTTGTAGTCAGTCACTATCACCGGCTATCTACGAATCTATATCCTGTCACCAATAAAATGTTATATATATATACAAAGGTTCTGGAGACTTTTGTGCTTATTATAAGGAGGTTGGGCTATAGTATTACCAAACTGGTGTACTCGCCAAAGATATATACAAAAGTCCCAGCAACTTTTGACCTTATTATACAGATTGGTCGTTTTGACCTCAAAACGTGACAGTAAAATTGGCGTAGTCGGCAGGATAGCCATGGATAAACTGCTACAAAAACATAAATGTGCCCCTTCCCTAGTTGGGAAGAGTGGGCTCAAAAGTATTGGAAGGATAAAAAGAAAGTGGTAGAATGCATTGAAAAATGTCAGTCTGAGCAGCAATTTAAAGAGGGTAAAGGAGTTGTTTGTGCTGTGCTTGGAGCCTGTTTGTCTTGTGTACAGCAAGAAGCTAAAGATTTTTCTGCCCCCTCCACACAAATTGCAGATGTAGAATACACTGCTTTAAAATCAGAAAATGAGACATTGAAATCATCATTAGCTTTTGAGAGGGAGACAAAAGAAAAACTGGAAAACCAAAATTATAAACTTTTGATTGAAAATGATAAACTTGTAACTGAAAATTATCATCTTAAATCAGAAGTGGACCACCTTAAAACTCTGCTTGCTGCAGCACAGTGCAGAGAGAGAGAGGTGCTGGGAAAACAATCCTCTGTTTCGGTCGGACAAGTCCGTAAGTCAGTTCAGTACACAGACGCTGAGAATTGGGACGGGGACATTTGGAGTGATAGTGAGGATAATGAAATCATGGGGACCCCCGATCCCAACTCTCAGCCACTTCCTTTAAGACCATTAATTAAGACCGAAACTGCTGTTGATAACAGTGAAGAAATTCACACCACTGTGCAAACAGTCCCCCGGTCCCCTGCTGAATCGGCAAAATTGAAACAAAAATACTCCAGACATCCCAAGGAGTCAGAAACGGAATATGTGTGGCGAGTCTCCCTTACAGGGGGAGATCAGATTTCACTAAGTGAGGAGGAGGCAGAAGGTTTTTGGGGTCCTGGTGTGTTTTTAACTACTATACCTGGAAACCATTATTGTTCTTTAACTACACGAGTGGCATACTGGGCAGGTGGTATAGATCCTCAGGAAAAAGGTGATCTGTTGAGAATTACCACTATGGGGTTCTCTGATTTGGCTTCCTCATGCACACAAGCAATGCATGAGAGAGACCCGAAAAGAAAATCCTCAGTGTTGGCCCCCATTGATCGAGCACAATTAACACCTCTAATTCGTGGTCTCCCTGATAGTTTAAAAACATCAGTAGTAACTGAAAAAGCTGCTGAGGATCTAAACATAAAACCCAGTCGCCAGAAAGTGAAGGTTGTTGAGACTAAAGGAGAACAACCAACAGCAAAAACAGCTCTGTGGCTTCCAGGAGATAAAAAACTAACCCGTGCTGAAGTGCCAGTTGGTGCTGCCTGTACTGACACATTAGGCTTTGATTTGTTGTATGGCAGATCATGGAAATTGCCTGATAGTTCCTTAAAGAGTTTTGCAGGGCGGGGTAATGAAGATCGGCTGTGGGTCGATTCTGATTTTGTAAAACTGAAACTGTTAGAAGTGTCTATTCCCCTGCCCCCATCCCGAGTCACAAATACAAAACAAAATCCTCTGCCAGCTGCAGCGCAGGCAGGAATTGACGGGGTGGTGAAAGAGGAGCGAGCTATTATTGCTCACTCCCCCTACAATTCTCCTGTCTGGCTGCTTGAAAAGCCAAACGGACAGTGGAGGCTCACCATCGATTACAGGCAATTAAATGCCAACACTGCGCCTCTAACAGCAGCCGTACCAAACATCACAGAATTAGTGACTCGAATTCAAGGAGCTACTTCTGTCCCTCCGGACGCTCTGGAAAAAACAGAGCATGGACAAAATCCTTCCAACAAAAAAGAGCTGCAGCAAACCCTGGGAACTTTAAGTTACTGGCATAAACGCATCCCCAGTTTTTCCATTGTTGCTCATCCCTTGTATGATTTGCTCAAAAAAGGCAGATCATGGGACTGGACCAACCAGCATGGAGATGCATTAGAGGTCCTGATAAAAGGACTGAGATTATTTCAACAACTCGGTCTCATCCACCTGATGGACCCTATCTGTGTGGAATGGGAGTTCAGTGAACATGGTTCCCATTGCCACAAAGACCTGTTGTCTCTGGTGCGAGCAGAGAAGTGGGTAACCACAAAGGCACACCACTACCTGCTGGCATTGCTCAGAACATTTTAACTAACATTTGCCGGTTGTATTAGCAACCGAGCGTGTGTTTTTCTTTTTCTTTTACAGGTACTTTGACTGATCTGCACGTGGACAAGTGGATACACCTACACAAACATTGACTGTATACAAGGCATCTAAATATCATGGATTCTGAAGTATTGATGAACAAACTAGTCACCACAATCAGTGACTTGAATAAATTGGAGCATCCTTTATGATTTTCCCTATTGGCTTTGGGAACTAACCAATAGTTTTTACAAGGGAAGGTGAAAAAGGCACCTTACCCACTGAAATTAGGAAAGTGATTTGGGACAATGCAATTGACTTTGTCTTCACTTATGACTTCACCACCAGCAAAGCCACAGCCTTCGTGCTAACTATATACAATGCTTCAGTATTCACGGTACACCCCATTATTGCATTAAAATTAAATCACAATGGAACTATACTCTATCCTCTACAGCATAGAGTATGGACCCGGAAAAATGGAGACAAATGGCAAACAATGAACTCTGTGTAATTCCATATCAGTTGCCAATGTTGTTGTAGATATGAAAAACTATTCAAATCTTTGTGTGTGTAATTTTGTTGAGACTGTAGGATGTGACTTTACCTATTCAGCACCAGTCATATCTTCTCGACTACTGTAAGCAAATCTCACCCTGATTCGAGAACTGTCACCAGTGCCTGTTGGAATGAAGCTGCTACAACATCAGGATTTAAAGGACTCTGATTACCATACATCATGACACCGATGAAATACACCATGTCCTGGAACGGGTTAAAAGAGATGCAGAACACCGATGGTGGGATACCCTTTTTGGATGGTCACACACTGCTACAGGAGTTCTCGACAGAATGCTTCACCCTGTTGTTGTTCTTTTAGTCCTAACTATGCTTTGTTTTGTTTCACTGGCAGTGGTGTACGTGAGAATTTGGACAATGATGAAGAGCTTAACCTATTTAGAATCCATATCTAGTGCGCATAACACAGTTGATGTCCCACACACTATGGGCATCCCTAAACCTATTCAGGCATTGTGAAACTCGAGTGACTATAGTCACGGGGGGGATTATGTGGGAAAATGACTGAAATTGGAGGGGAATGGGAGAATATTGTTCCCCAGAATTCAGCTAATATTAGAGCAGCTCTGACATGAAGCACAGCTGCTGCTCCCAGGAACAAACAAGGCCTCAGTATCCTTGAAATGGGGAGGAGAGTGATACGAAGGTATCATGGCTCATCCCTGTTATCGGGGACAAGAAACAACGAACAAGGCCCACGCAATACCCTTGAAATGGGGAGTAGAGTGGTACGGAGGTATCACGGCTCATCCCTGTTATCAGGGATGAGAGGCGCCTGGTAAAGATAACCATAAAAATGCCATCAAGGAAAGTGAATCACAACCGCTGCCTCAGCAGTGATGGCGGAATTGTGTCCTTCAGCTACTAAGTCACACCTCCACCCGCCTCTGAGCTGCGACCACCCCTCACAAGAGCAATTTACACCAATCCTAATTTGTGAACACCCCTCAGGAGAGAAATTTTCACCAATCCTAATAAAAGTTATGTATGACTAGAGTCACTCGAGCTCCACCTAAAAGATATGAAAAAAGTATAAAATAGCGGCAAACAAAGGGGATGTTAGGGAGAAGCCCCCCCATCGGAACGTCTGGGATCAGTCGACGGGCTGAACCTCTCTTCTCCCCCCCATAGGGACGCCTATTGGGTAAGAACTCTGGGTTATGTGCACTTACTTAATTACTTACTAACATCTTGCTAGCTATTTAGAATTATCACTGATCAGTAATCGTTTTATATTATCACTGCAGTATTTCAATTAAAGTTGTTTTTGTAGTCAGTCACTATCACCGGCTATCCTCGAACCTGTATTCTGTCACAAATAAAATATATATGCATGTTTCCGGAAACTTTTGAATTATTATAAGGAGTTGGCCCATAGTACTACTAGTGGCAATCCCTAATAAGTGGGCGAACAACCCTCCGATTCACTGAGCTGCCAAGGGAAGGCAGGGGGAGTCGGACCCAAGGGTCTCGCCTGACTTGGGAGCTGATAGACTGGTCTTTTGACCTCAAAACGTGACAATGGACAAAATCCTTCCAACCAAAAAGAGCTGCAGCAAATCCTGGGAACTTTAAGTTACTGGCGTAAACACATTCCCAGTTTTTCCATTGTTGCTCGTCCCTTGTATGATTTGCTCAAAAAAGGCAGATCATGGGACTGGACCAACCAGCATGGATATGCATTAAAGGTCCTGATAAAAGGACTGAGATTATTTTAACAACTCGGTCTCATCCACCTGATGGACCCTATCTGTGTGGAATGGGAGTTCAGTGAACATGGTTCCCATTGCCACAAAGACCTGTTGTCTCTGGTGCGAGCAGAGAAGTGGGTAGCCACAAAGGCACACCACCACCTGCTGGCATTGCTCAGAAACCCAAAAAATACACCGAATCAGTACTCGGTGGATTATACCCTCATTTTAACTAACATTTGCCGGTTGCATTAGCAACCGAGCGTGTGTTTTTCTTTTTCTTTTACAGATACTTTGAATGATCTGCACATGGACAAGTGGATACACCTACACAAACATTGACTGTATACAGGGCATATTAATATTAGTTTTAGATATTATTCTACATTTTACTCTACCATGGTCTCAAGCTTTCATTCAATATACAAGCAGCATGGGGCAACACCCCAGCAACAACCCTCCAAATTTAGCCACTGTAGTGATGCATAACACTGAAGTCACCAAATCTTGTATCAGTGAACAAGGGAGCTATTGGTACAATTTTATTTTGATTAAACCTGTTTATGTGACATGCAAAAGCAACCTGCCCTGCAGGGCCTAACATTTAAATTCAGATATCCTAATCACCTTGGATAACAAAGACAGAATTATACCCTTTTTCACTGTAATAGATGGTGATAACATTACTGTACAATATAAATTGATTAGTGAATCTCTTGCTGAACCTGTACATAGTTATGGGACTGGATCCCAAGGTCCTATTGTATTATGTGAGAACCAAAAATGAGATTGTTAGTTAAATTTGACCTCTGTACAAGATCCTTATAGGATCACATACAACAAAAACCATACTAAATACCGGGGAGAATTCAAAATAAATGGTACCAAACCGCTCATTGTAACCAACCAAAAAATCTCTGAAGTTGAATTATATGTGCTCAGAAACACAGGTCAGCAACAAGTGCTGTTTAACCCATCATGGTCTCTCAAACGAGTTGAATTATTAATGGAAAATAACGTTTCAGGAGTCCAGCCAGCCTGCTCATCATTTCTAAGAACCTCCTATGAAGGATGGACAACCTGGCTGCTGAAACAAACCCCAAAGCGAACAAAGAGGGACCTAACTGATATCCTGAGAACAGGATAAGGAATTTTAAATATCATGGATTCTGAAGCATTGATGAACAAACTAGTCACTACAACCAGTGATTTGAATAAATTGGAGCATTCTTTACGATTTTCCCTATTGGCTTTGGGAACTAACAATAGCTTTTACAATTAATAACCACCTCAATTATAAGGGAAGGTGAAGAAGGCACCTTACCCACTGAAATTAGGAAAGTGATTTGGGACAATGCAATTGACTTCAAAAGAAAATTTCAGTCTTGGTGGTACTTAGTAAATTTCACTTATGACTCCACCACCAGCAAAGCCACAGCCTTTGTGCTAACCATATACAACGCTTCAGTATTCACAATACACCTCATCATTGCATTAAAATTAAATCACAACGGAACTATACTCTATCCTCTACAGCATAGAGTATGGGCCCAGAAAAATGGAAATAAATGGCAAACAATTGATGTCAACTCATGCATTGTGCGAGAACAAGGATTCATTTGTGAAGGTAACACCATCCAAGCCCAAGACATCTGTCTTGACACAGAACAGAATATCTGTCATTTTGAAATTCGTCCCAACAAGAGCACAGAGACAATACTTATATATATTGGCAAGGGTTGTATGTGCCTTAGAACATTTTGTAATTCCGTATCACTTGACAATGTTGTAGATGCAAAAAAATTATTCCAATCTTTGTGTATGTGATTTTGTTGAGATTGTAGGATGTGACTTTACCTATTTAGCACCAGTCATATCTTCCCAACTGCTGCAATCAAATCTTACCCTGATTCGAGAACTGTCACCAGTGCCTGTTGGAATGAAGCTGCTACAACATCAGGATTTAAAGGACTCTGATTACCATACATCATGACACCGATGAAATACACCATGTCTTGGAACGGGTGAAAAGAGATGCGGAACACCAATGGCGGGATACCCTTTTTGGATGGTCACCCACTGCCACAGGAGTTCTCGACAGAATGCTTCACCCTGTTGTTCTTTTAATCCTAACTATGCTGTTTTGTTTTGTTGGCAGTGGTGTATGTGAGAATCTGGACAATGATGAAAAGTTTAACCTATTTAGAATCCATATCTAGTGTGCATAACACAATTTATGTCCCACATACTATGGGCATCCCCAAAACTATTTAGGCATTGTGAAACTCGAGTGACTATAGTCACGGGGTGGATTATGTGGGAAAATAACTGAAATTGGAGGGGAATGGGAGAACATTGTCCCCCAAAATTCAGCGACATCTTAACATAAGCTGTAATATCAGAGCAGCTCTGAGATGAGACACAGCTGCTGCTCCCAGGCAAGGCCTACGTAATACCCTTGAAATGGGGAGTAGAGTGATACGGAGGTATCACGGCTCATCCCTGTTATCAGGGATAAGGGGCGCCTGGTGAAGCAAGGAATATGAATCACAACCACTGCCTCAGCAGTGATGGTGAAATCGTGTCCTTTAGCTACCAAATCACACCTCCACCCACCTCCGAGCTGCAACCACCCCTCATGAGAGAAATTTACACCAATCCTAATAAAGTTATGTATGACTAGAGTCACTTGAGCTCCACCTAAAAGAAATGAAAAAGGTATAAAATGGCAAAAGACAAAGGGAATGTTAGGGAGAAGCCCCTCCATCAAAATGTCCGGGATCAGTCGATGGGCTGAACCTCTCTTCTCCCCCCCCATAGGGACGCCTATTGGGTAAGAGCTCTGTGTTATGTGCACTTATTTATTAACATCTTGCTAGCTATTTAGTATTATCACTGCGGTATTTTAATTAAAGTTGTTCTTGTAGTCAGTCACTATCACCGGCTATCTACGAATCTATATCCTGTCACCAATAAAATGTTATATATATATACAAAGGTTCTGGAGACTTTTGTGCTTATTATAAGGAGGTTGGGCTATAGTATTACCAAACTGGTGTACTCGCCAAAGATATATACAAAAGTCCCAGCAACTTTTTACCTTATTATACAGACCGGTCGTTTTGACTTCAAAACGTGACACCTGGTAATGGGGAAAGCTCCATATTCATATTTTACAAAATGTATCATCAGCTGGTCATTTTGTACTAAATTGTTAGAATATGGTTTTAAAAGTTGTTCAACAGTCCCTTGTTATGGCGATGTAGGAAAAAGACACAGTGGTATATGCAGGCCATAGAGAGGGGATGTTGCAGTTGCTTCTTCTGGAAAGTGATGTCCGTAGCATTGCATTTTAAAAAGGACATGATTCTTACAGGAAAGAGTGCTGTTGGAGGGTAGCCCTACGAACCAATAAACTGTTCAGTTCTGATCTACCAGGACATTTGGTAGCCAGTGCTCTCTATTAAGGGTTATTAAGAGCAGCTGCCTCCTCCAGCAGCTGCAGCCCAGGACCCCTCCTGCCCGGCCGCTGGAGCCCAGCCTGGCACACCTGGGAACCCAAGGTCTCTGCCCAGGCTGAGGGGCACTGTGGCTGCTTTCCCATTTGCACGTTCAGCCAGTAGCAAAGCTGAGTACATATATTCCCAGAAAGACACACAGAGACACCTAAAGGACACACACAGGGCACTGACACAGCTAGTAGAGAGAGAAGTTCACTAGTGAAGGCACACACACACCACTCTCTAGATTCACAAGCACACACACATTTGCAGACCCCCCAAGTACTGACACATCCCCCCTCTGTATGTCTGATACCACTGGCTGGATCCCAGGCCCTCTTAACTTGTCCCACAGGTCTCCTACTTGCCAGCTAGTCCAGCTTGATGCTTGCTGCAAACATATAGCACTCACGCTTGTCCCACAGGGATTCCACACTCATGGGTCTCCACAGATACCAGCACAGACTCTCTGCCCACCTGATCTCCCTTTCCAGACCCAGGGTCTCCAACTCTCCGACTGGTCCAGCTTGAAGTTTGCTAACGAATACACATGCACATCCCCATGCACACCTGGTTCGGGGAAGATACAGACACTCGGCCCCTGCTACCAGCTGGCACCAGGCACATGGGCTGTGACCCCTGGCCTCGCTGCAGCTGCTGATGCTGAGCCCCTCACTCACCTCACTCATGCCAGTCTCCCCCAGTAGCTATTTTTTTGGGACACACACCATTCCCAACCCAGTGGCTGGCAGCCAAGACAGCCACCCTCTCCAGTAGGTAGTACTGGGGCCCCACTCACTCCAGTAGCTGACACCAAAGGCCTGGGGCATCTACACTCCTGGTCTGCCTCTATTAACTGGCACAAAATTCACTGACATCAGTCCCTCCAGTAGCTGACACTCTAGACACAAAGTCTGTAGGACTCGCAATGATCCAGAAAACTATGGTCCCTCCAACTACTGATGCTGAGACCCTCACTCACTCCAGTAGCTGACACCACAGGCGAGGGGCACCTATATCCCCTGGTCTGACTACAGTAGTTGGCACTAAACCCTCTCACACAAGTCTCACTAGTTGCTGGCACTTACTCCTTGCAGCACACATGCACATAGGCTAGAGAGAGAGATTACACAGAGACATAGATATCCTTTGGATATAAGGAAGAAATTTTTCACTCAGAGGGTGGTGAGGCAGTGGAACAGGTTGCCCAGAGAAGTTGTGGCTGCCCCATCCCTGGAAGTGTTCAAGGCCAGGTTGGATGAGGCTTTGGGCAACCTGGTGTAGTGGACGATGTCCCCGTCTATGACAGGGGAGTTGGAGCTAGATGATCTTTGAGGTCCCTTCCAACCCTAACCATTCTATGATTCTATGATTCTATAGTTAAGAAAGGATTTAAAAAAATAGGACAGACTGTGGTGATCAAGTGCAGGGCTCAACTAGACAAACATACTGACCAGCTCCTTTGTCTTCATTAAGGCTAATTGGTCAGGTTTTATGTCTCCTGTTGTTTGTCTCCCTCTTTTTCCTTATCCTCCTAATTTGGAAAGGTCCTTAGTCAGATAATCTTACTGAAAAAAAATAAACATTCTCACAATCCATATCACTAAAGGAGGAACCAAAGCAAGGACTTCAAAGACTGATAAGGAAAACATCTTGCTGTGAGGAAGGTTAACGAAATTGGAAGAATATCTGTCATGGTTTGATGGAGGGGGGGGTGTGGGGGTTCTGGTGGCAGGAGAGGGGCTTTGCTCCCTGTGACCTCCCTGGTTTTGGAACCGGGTTAGACTTGGTTCTGGCCACCAGATCGGACTGCCATCCCCCTCGGGGTTGAGCCAATCAGCGCCTCTGCGAATTGCCCTATTTAAGTCAGGACAAAGGAACTGGAAAAGGTGCTTTGCCCAGGAGCTAGGAGAGAAAGGAGGAGGGCACTGCCCCTGCTCCCTGGCCCCCGGCCGGGTGGCTGCCCACGTAGGGCCGGTGCCGCCCACTGAGGATGGTGGCGGCGGAGCCGGCTGGGGAACTCGGGGAGCGCCTCACTCCCGGGGTGCCCACTGGGCTGAGTTCACCCGGAGAGGACTGAGATCTGAGAGAAACAGCTGCATCGACACCAGGTCAGTGAGGATGGAGCGGGAGGAGGTGCCAGAGCTGAGTTTCCCCTGCAGCTGGTGGTGAGACGGCAGGTGGCCCCCCTGCAACCAGGACGGCCTTGGTGGAGTAGAGACCCACTCGCAGCCCGTGGAGAGAAGATGCCTGAGCCTGAGGACGGTCACGTTGGGACACACGACAAGGTAGAGAGGCATCTGGAGTCTGCGTGACGACCCACGCCGGAGCGAGTGGCTACAACTCCCTAAGTACCCGAGACTGTGGTAAAGCCCACACCGGAGCAATCTGTGGGGAAGGATTGTTTCCAGTGGGCTGGACTCACGCTGGAGAAGTTTGTGGATTTTTCCTCGTGGGTAGGGGATCCACTGGAGCAGGGGAAAAGGGTGTAAGGACTCCTCCTCCTTTAAGAAAGAAGCAGCAGTAACAGCACGGAATGAACTGACCTGCACTCCCCCAGTCCCTCTCCCCTGCGTCGCTGGGGGGAGGAGGTAGAGCCGGGAGGAAAAGGAAAGGGAAGGGGGCAGGGGAAGGAAGGTGTTGGTTTTAAGATCTGGCTTTGTTTCTTTTTATCCTCTCACGTAACCGGTTTTGTTTCCCTTTGTCCTTTTAAGTAATCATCAATAAATTGTTTTGCTTTTAAGAAAGCCAAGTCTGTTTTGCCCAGGACCATGGTTGGTGGGTGCTCCCTCTGTTCTTGTCTCGACCCTCAGTCCCTTTATTATATTTTTCTCCTCTCCACTTTACTGGAGAAGGAGAGACTGTGTGAGTTTTAGTTGCTGGATTGGCCTAAAACCACGACAATATCACAAGTATTAAGTAAGCAAGAAACAGTAGTTACTAAGGGAAAGGTAATTCCGGCAGGGGGAGATGGAGACCAGGACGACCTACCCTAAACTTACCCCAGACTCAAAAGAAAGGGGCGGAGGCAAAGGACTGAGCATGCAAACTAATTTACATGTAAAGCGTGAGAAAATTAACCAATTGTTTAAGAGAATAACGATGAATATGTAAATATGCTAATACATACTGTATAAATGTTCACTGAGTTTTGAAAGGAGTGTGCTGTCTTGGGACAGGCACCCAAACTTGCACAAATTTGTAATAAAGCAATATCTCGGCTCAGCGCATGGATTGGCTTAATGTACACCAGGCAAATGAACTCCAGTTTTGGAAAAACAGTTTCTGGCGACTCAGATGGGACCATGCTGAAAAGCGTTGCCCGGATTGACTTACTGTGGTCAGTGGGGAGCAGCAGACTGACTGGACTCTAGCGTGCACCAAATAGATTTTTGTGGACTCCATTGGCTCCTCTTCCTTGCTGGGCAGTAAGCAACACAAAGGTGCAATGCTAAAATCAAGATATTGTCAAAAGGGGTGGGGGAAGAGGTCAGTAAAGGAGTCATTGACATTCACATTTGGTATTTACATTTGGTATTTGCATTTGATATTTGTATTTGGTATCTGCATTTATATTTGGTATTTTCTCTCTATTTTGCATTTGCCAGTTTAGTATTCGTTTTGGTACCTCTGCATAAGTCATCTCACTAGAAGATCGCAGCAGCAGGTTAGATTCATACATGTAGACACAGAAGAGTTATAAACTCGAGTCAAGTGTATGAAATTTTAGATAAAGCAATTTTTCCTAGGAAATAATATGGGATCTGGCTCCTCTACCAAAATATTCCTTCATTCACCTCTGGGATACATCCTAAAACAATGGAACAAATTTGGAGGGGATCCCCTAACAAAAAACAAACAAAAAAGATACATTATTGTAAGCAATGGTGACCAATGTATAAATTAGATGATGGGGAAAAATGGTCTGAATTGTGATCTTTAAATGATAATACTATTCTGCAATTAATATTGTTTTGTCGAAGAATGGATAAGTGGGAAGAAGTACCCTATGTGGATTTGTTTTTTACTTTGCAAAATGAGCATGAGATTAGAAAGGAATGTAAATTGCTAACTAATGATTCAAGTAATATAATGGTATTAGCTGAAAGTGTGCAAAAGAAACAGACAGAGGTGTTGTTCTGCATGTGATATTGGGAAAGAATGAGAAGAGGAGGATGTTCAATTGTTGGTCCCAGAGAAAGAGAATGGAATTTGGAGAGCGAAAGTAGTGGTATTAGTGATAATGGTATGAGAGGAGAGTAAAGTGTGGTATAGGCCAGTGGCAGGACGAAGTAGAGAAGAAGGAGAAACAGAGAGAAAAGCATAAGGATAGAAAATTGCAGGCGAGCCTGTTAGTTGCAATGCCCCAATTGGGCAGAATCAGTGTGTATACTGTAGGGAAGAAGGACATTGGAAAAAGGATTGTCCAAAATTGAGGAATCAGGGAATAAGATCACCTATAAAGGAGGGGTCAAGTACCTGAGGCAGATTTATTGATAATGGAAATTATGATTCTGAATGAAGGGGACCGGGGTGAATTTAACAATCTCCCCAGCAGATCCTCTGGTTCCAGTACAGCTGGGGAACAAAACTGTAGATTTTCTAGTTGATACGGGGGCAACTTATTCAGTAGTAACTACCTGTAAGGGACCTTTAAGTAAATATTCTATACCAATTGTCAGTCATGGGAAAGAGAGAAGAAAGATCATTTTTACAACCGATGACATGTACAATTGGGAATAAGGTAATCGCTAGTAAAAGTTGAGTTAAAACCCAACATAAAACCAGTAAGAAAAAGACAGTATCCCATGAATTTAGAAACAAGATTGGGATTGGAAACATTAATAGAAAACTTTCTGAAATATGGACTTTTGAGAGAATGTCAGTCTGAGTATAATACTCTGATTTTGCCTGTAAGAAAGCCAACATACCAAATCCATATATCTTGCTAACTACAATTCCTGAAAGTAACATTTATTTTGCTATATTAGATTTAAAGGATGCTTTATTTTGCATTTCACTGGAAGCCGAAAGTCAGAAACTATTTGCCTTTGAATGGGAGAGTCCAATGACTGGATGGAAGGTACAACTTTGCCGGACAGTTTTGCCCCAAGGATTCAAGAATAGTCCTACCTTGTTTGGTAATGCATTAGTGAAAGAACTAGAACACTGGCGAGGTAAGAATCCATCTATGACTCTTCTGCAATATGTGGATGATACACTTCTGGGAACTGATACTGAACACAACTATTAGCTTGCTGAATTTTCTGGGATTGGCTGGATATCGAGAATCCCAGAAAAAGGCACAAGTAGTGCAAAAGACTGTAACATATGTGGGATGCGAAATTTCCCAAAGAGAAAGGAAGTTGGGAACTGAGTGCAGTCAAAGAGAGAACTCAGAGGCTTCCTGGGAATGGCAAGTTGGTGCAGACTCTGGATACTCAATTTTGGGTTGATGATCAAACCTTTGTATGAAGCCCTGAAAGGTCCAGGAGAAGTCCTGGAGTAAACCCTGGAGTGTCGAGAGGGCTTTGGGGCTGGATTATTGAAAACTGTAGATTCGCTAAAAGAAGTCTCTGTGATACATTGTAAAGCTCATCAAATTGGACGGACTGATGTAATCAGAGGAAAATGGAAAGCTGATGAGGCCGCAAAAAGAGTTTCCTTTAATCAATTAATAGGATCTCTAATTCCAGAAACCAAGATTGAAGTAAAAGCTCCCAGACATATAGAAAAGGAGAACAAATTAGCTGAACTTTTAAAATGTACTAAGACCAAAGATGGATGGTGGGTAATGCCAAATGGAGAATGTATTATTACTCCTCAAATGATGAGAGAATGCAATTGGCCCTAGAATGCATCAGTATGCAGAAGGACTTGTTAGCCAGTGACAAATTTATTGCAGAAATAATCCAAAAATACAGAAAAGGCCTTCTCTGGGAGAAGTAAAATGAGGATACCTTCCAGGAAAGCACTGGCAAATTGATTTTTCTGAATTACACTGGGCCATCAAAGCCGAGCGTTGCTTAAACCTCTGATTACCTACACCATCCAGCATGAGCACTTCCTGCTGCCTGGCTGTAGAACAGCCCTGAGGAGGAGTGTGTGGGCAGCATGTCACAGTTGTTATTGAGAAGTGACTGAATGAAGGTATGGTATGGGTAGCATTTGTTGCTCTGGCTTATCAGTTAGTCCCCCAGTGTAACATCCAGCTGGCTCCTCTCTGTTCTTTCTCTCTTTCTCTCCTCCTTCTCTCCATGTTCTTTCCTCCTCAGTGTTTATTGCCCTTTCTTAAATATTTTTTCACAGAGGTGCCACAAACTTCACTGATGGGCTCAGCTTTGACCTACAGTGAGTCCATTGCTGAGCTGTCTGGAACCAGCTGTCCCCAACACAGAGCAGCCCCTGGCTTCCTCCCACAGAGGCCACTCCTGCAGCACCCATCCCCCTTAACTTTGCCATTTACACCCAAAGCAATTGGCAATTAACATAAACTTTTAATTACTGATCCAGGTATTGAGAAACAAAAAAACCCCAACAAACAAACAATTAAGCAAGCATTTAAGGGAAACACCTTTCCTCCCCCTTCTCAGGTTCAACTTCAGTCTAGATATCTCTCCTCCCCTCTTCCTAGTTTCCACTCCCCTTGCTTTCATCACAGGTTACAGTCAGTCCCTTTGGTGAGTCAATGGGCCGCACAAGAGACTGAGGTCAGGGCATAGTGGTTTCTTTCTGCTGCTCCTTGCTTCTTACTAATTTTTTCCACTCTGGTGTGGCTTCTCCACTGGCCATAGTCCCCTCAGAGGCATATCTCCTCCTTCATCTTCTTTTGTGCCTCCTTTGCCTAGTCGGTTCCACCCTTTCTTAAATATGTTTAAGTAGAGGTGCTGCAGGCTCCTCTGGTTGAAGTTTTGGTGCACAGTGGGTCAGTGTCATCCATTGCCAAGCCAGTGGGAAACAACTGCAACTGGCACAGGGCAGTCCATGACCTCCTCCCACATAGGTCACCCCTGCAGCCCCCCCCCACCAAAACTCTGCCAATTATGCCCAATACACACGGTGATCACTAGGAAAAAAATTTCATCACCCATCCCTCAAATGGTGCATTTTGCATTACATACATTACATTAAACACGCACATTTCCATGTCGTCGTCCTGCAGAAGGAGGGGGTGGCAATTTCTCAGTTATTAACTTTCTTAACATTTACACTTGTGCTACATGGAGATAACTCTGTGAGCTTCCTACATATATCCCTGCTCTGCTTGCCTCGTTCCAGAGCCTCTTCAGCACAGTATGCCGAGTCAAATTCCACAGACATTTGACCTGTGGATGCAAGGTTGGGCCCAGGCATGCTAAAGCCTCCCAAATGAAAATCAGTTTGTACAAAAAAGTTCAGAAGAATATTTTACAGCAGGAGAAAATCAAGAAGTAGAGAAATTCAAACAGGAAGGCACCTCAGTAAACAGGCCTTTCTCAGTGCTGGTCTGCATTGGGGACACTTTGAACAGATCCATCTTGGATTTGGTACATTCTTCTGAGCAGCCATGAATGAAAGCTATCCCTTTAAAAATATATTTCCTTTTCTAGCAGTAGAATGGTGCGGCGGTTAAGTGCACGGACTCCGTAGATGTGATAGCAGAGTGACCTTTATCATTGTTATACAGGCAGCTTTTATAGATTATTACTCTGGCCACGATGTGTCCACGCGCCCCTCACCCAGCTGTGATTGGGTACAAACAATAGTGCACGCACCTATTTTAACTTTACTATTGGCCATGCCTAAAAAGGAGCTATTTTTCACCTGCTAAACTAAACATCATTTTCTCACACACTCTATATCAACTTCCCAAACTCCCCATGTCAGCTTCTCACACTCCCTGCACCAGCTGTTCACACTCCCTTTTCTTTCTCATCCTCTTTATCGGTGTTTTCCAGCTTCTTCAATAACACAGGCTTAAATCATCAAGGCCGGGCCCCAACGATAACTGTGTGTATGATTCCACAGAATGGATCCTCTTTCTCTGGGTTTTCTGTTTCTTTTGCACCATTCTGCCTGATTTGTTCCTTTTCTTCTTCTTGTCCTCGTCAGACTGTTGTCTGGCACCTCCAATCTTTTTTCTTTTAAAGGGCTGGGGTGGACCTTTCCTTTGGGAGTGTGACATGTCTCACTCTCTTATAAAGTTTTTTTCATTGAATATAAAAGATCCCCTAGCCCTCCTGATGTGCCAGTGTTTCCAACTTGTCCAGGACAGTCTTGGAAAATACCCTTTTTTTTTTTTCAATATCTTGAGCAGTGCTTTTAACGTGTGGCTTAACAATTTTCAAACCCCTTTTCAAAAGTGGGATGACCTTTCTAAACAGACTATAAATTATATCTCCAATTCTCAACTCACTCATCACAGGAATGCCTTGAAAACCAGGGAGACCATTGCTGGCCTGGGCTCTCTAATAATTCACATACAAGGACAGGTCCCCATAATTCTTCACCACTACCATTTTGACATCATTTCTTAAAATATCAGAGGCTTCCTGGGCTAAAGATACAGCTTCACAATCACCTTCCCAAAGCAAAATGAGACATGCTTGTTCTGGTCAGTCTTTGTTTCGGTGCTGATGGTGTCTGTCACGTTTTGAGGTCAAAAAAACAGTCTATCAGTGTCCCAAGTCAGGCGAGACCCTTGGGTCCGACTCCCCCTGCCTTCCCTTGGCAGCCCAGTGAATCGGAGGGTTGTTTGCCCACTTATTAAGGGATCGTCACTAGTAGTACTATGGGCCAACTCCTTATAATAATTCAAAAGTTTCCGGAAACATGCATATATATTTTATTTGTGACAGAATACAGGTTCGAGGATAGCCGGTGATAGTGACTGACTACAAAAACAACTTTAATTGAAATACTGCAGTGATAATATAAAACAATTACTGATGAGTGATAATACTAAATAGCTAGCAAGGTGTTAGTAAGTAATTAAGTAAGTGCACATAACCCAGAGTTCTTACCCAATAGGCGTCCCTATGGGGGAGAGAAGAGAGGTTCAGCCCGTCGACTGATCCCAGACGTTCCGATGGGGGGGCTTCTCCCTAACATCCCCTTTGTTTGCCGCTATTTTATACTTTTTTCATATCTTTTAGGTGGAGCTCGAGTGACTTTAGTCATACATAACTTTTATTAGGATTGGTGTAAATTCCTCTCGTGAGGGGTGGTTGCAGCTCGGAGGCGGGTGGGGGTGTGACTTAGTAGCTGAAGGACACAATTCCGCCATCACTGCTGAGACAGCGGTTGTGATTCACTTCCCTTGATGGCATTTTTATGGTTATCTTTACCAGGCGCCTCTCATCCCTGATAACAGGGATGAGCCGTGATACCTCCGTACCACTCTACTCCCCATTTCAAGGATATTGAGGCCTTGTTTGTTCCTGGGAGCAGCAGCTGTGCTTCATGTCAGAGCTGCTCTAATATTAGCTGAATTCTGGGGAACAATATTCTCCCATTCCCCTCCAATTTCAGTCATTTTCCCACAGTGTCAATATGCTGGTGGTTTACTGGCATGTAGTGTGGCTTATCATACATCACCACAATAATCTCATAGTTATTACTGCCAGTCAGGACACAGCACAATAATGGAACCAAAATGTCCTCAACAAGCTGGTGATGTACAAAAGCTGTGTAGAGGTAGACCGAGTTAAACCCTTAGGTAGTCTACACCGTAAATGGATCTTTTTTAGCAACAATCCCTGGAGAAACCACCAAAGCATGTGCCAGATCCTCTGTTCTAGAAAAATTGTAAGGGTTTTCATCCATTTTAAGCTTTGTTTTCCTTATGACAGGGTTGTAGATCAGATCTGTGCCTGGAGAGTCAATAGCTGAAGCTTTGGTGTGGGGGTTAATAATGTTTCATATGTTCCATCAACATGGGGAGAGATGGATAATAGCCTTTCCACAAAGTATACTGCCCTGAAGTGCTATTTTAAAGGCTTTGTCTTCATTGATGTTATTCCAGCTGTGTGGGTATTGTATTTCTGCCAGCCCCCACCTCCCATGTGCCTGAGAGCTCCAGGAGCCTCACTAGATATACAGCGAAGTTTGAGCTGGTGTTTTGTGGGAAGATTCTGGTGCTGGCATTGCTGGCTAGTGTGATGTAGAAACCCCCATCTGCCATCCTTTTTTCCCTGCTCCACATCTAGTCACTAGAAGCCCTGGACTTGGGAGGTTTCTATCCAATTGTTAAATTTCTGGGGCCAGCCAGGCCACTTCAGCAGCAGCTGTTTATTTCTTCCTTTCCCTTTTTCAACAAAGAGCTGCTCAATTTTGTAGATTCTGTCCTTGTCCATATTCACTTTTGTTGTGGGTTAGGCCGAATCCCACACACAGCCGATCACTCCCCCTCCCCCACCCCCAGGAATGAGAGAGAGAATTAAAGGATAAACAGGAAACCCGTGGGTTGAGATAAGAATTTAATACAGATGATTTAATGCACAGTGTAGATGCTCACCACCCCCTCGTATGCGAAGCCCGTCTCGTCCCGAAGCTGCAATCCCGGACAAACGCGAGGCCCCGAAATAGAGAGGGGCAGAGAGAGAGAGATAGTACTCCGAGAGTGGGAGTACTGGGAGAGAGAGAAGAAAAGAAAGGAAAAAAAAAAGCAATAGAGCAAAAGCGCAGCAAGCACAAAAGAGCAAAAGCGGCGAAAGAGCCAAAGCGCAAAAGCCCTTCTGTCCGGCTGCCCCTCGCTTTCATACTGGGCATGACGCTGCATGATATGGAATACTGATTGGCCAGTTTGGCCCTCAATCTTAAGTTCCACCACAAATCACAAGGGGAATCGTGGCCCCCTTGTCCCAGCTATGCTCCCCCCTTATCCCGCCGTGCTTCTGCACTCCGGCACACTGAAAAGTCCTTGGAGTCTCAAACATCAGCTTGCTATCAGCATTCTTCTCAGTAAGCCTCTGAGTAAAACCAAAACACGGAGCTCTTCTGGCTGTTAAAAACTCTGTCCCAGCTAAAACTAGGACAGTATCCACCCCTTATTCCATACCATGCACGTCATGCTCAAACCTTACATATATACTATTCCCTTAGCCATGGGTCATCCCTCCAAAATGTGTTTTCATCTGTTACAGCAGTCTCTCAGGGAAGGAAAGATGATGTGGAATTCGCTCAGTCGGTAGAACGGATGACATGTAGTCTTTGTTGTGTGTGGCGCCTGGAGCTCGTAGTTGGTGTATCCAGCCGCTGTCTGCAGGTTGAAGATGTTGATCTCGAAGAAGTTGCTGGGTGTTTGGATTCTGACGAAGTTCATTCTTCATTAACCTGGATGATTCTTAATATAATGGCATTAGTACAATGTGACAACCATAGCAATGATGGTATGCAGGGACAGGGTTATTCAGCAATTAATATCACACAATTCAATTCATTTTATCATCTATTTTCACCCAACATCAAATCCCCTTGAGGTACACATCGGACTTCCCCGTCCTTTTGCATCACCCACCAAGTGCACCCAGGTGCTTGAGCAAAAGCAATCCCATGAATGGGTTTACCTTTACCCGAGGCAGGAATAACCCAAACTGTCTTCCCCAGTATATTCCTCATGTGCACTACAGGGACTTTATCTCCTTCTACAGTGCGTAGAAGTTCTGATTGCGCAGGACCAGCTCAACTGGCAGATCCTCTAGTGTTGACTAACCAGGTGGCTTTTGCTAAATGCGTATCCCAATGTTTGAAGGTTCCACCACCCATTGCTTTCAGTGTGGTTTTTAGCAATCCATTATATCGTTCAATCTTCCCAGAAGCTGGTGCATGATAGGGGATGTGATATACCCACTCGATGCCATGCTCTTTGGCCCAGGTGTCTATAAGATTGTTACGGAAATGAGTCCCGTTGTCTGACTCAATTCTTTCTGGGGTGCCATGCCGCCACAAGACTTGCTTTTCAAGGCCCAAGATAGTGTTCCGGGCGGTGGCATGGGGCACAGCATAGGTTTCCAGCCATCCAGTGGTCGCTTCCACCATTGTAAGCACATAACGCTTGCCACTGCGAGTTTGTGGAAGTGTGACATAGTCAATTTGCCAAGCCTCTCCATATTGATATTTCAACCAACGCCCTCCATACCAAAGAGGTTTAACCGCTTGGCTTGCTTGATTGCAGCACACGTTTCACATTCATGGATCACCTCTGCAAGAGTGTCCATAGTTAGGTCCACCCCTTGATCACAAGCCCATTTGTATGTGGCGTCCCTTCCTTGATGGCCTGAGGCATCATGGGCCCAACGAGCTAGAAATTTTTCACCTTTATGTTGCCAGTCCAGATCCACCTGAGCCACTTTAATCTTGGCGGCCTGATCCACCTGTTGATTGTTTTCATGTTCTTCTGTGGCCCGACTCCTGGGTACATGGGCATCTACATGTCGTACTTTCACAATCAGCTTCTCTACTCGAGCAGCAATGTCTTTCCACAACGGGGCAGCCCAGATGGGTTTACCTCTGCGTTGCCAGCTGCTCTGCTTCCATTGCCGTAGCCATCCCCACAGGGCATTTGCTACCATCCAAGAGTCGGTACAGAGATAGAGCATTGGCCACTTTTCTCGTTCAGCGATGTCTAAAGCCAGTTGGATGGCTTTCACCTCTGCGAACTGACTTGATTCGCCTTCTCCTTCGGTAGCTTCTGCGACCCGTCGAGTAGGACTCCATACAGCAGCTTTCCATTTTCGATGTTTTCCTACAAGGCGACAGGATCCGTCGGTAAACAGAGCGTATTTCTTCTCATTGTCTGATAGTTCATTATAAGGTGGAGCCTCCTCAGCACGTGTCACCTCCTCCTCCTCTGGTGACATTCCAAAGTCTTTACCTTCAGCCCAGTTAGTGATCACTTCCAAAATTCCTGGGCCATTGAGGTTTCCTATCCGAGCTCTTTGTGTGATCAGCGCGATCCACTTGCTCCGTGTGGCATCAGTTGCGTGGTGTGTAGACGGGACGCTCCCTTTGAACATCCAGCCGAGCACTGGCAATCGGGGTGCCAGGAGCAACTGTGCTTCCGTACCAATCACTTCAGAAGCAGCTCGGACTCCTTCATATGCTGCCAATATCTCTTTTTCAGTTGGAGTATAGTTGGTTTCGGATCCTTTGTATCCTCGACTCCAAAACCCAAGAGGTCGACCTCGCGTCTCCCCTGGCGCTTTTTGCCAGAGACTCCAGGTGGGACCATTCTCCCCAGCTGCAGTGTAGAGCACGTTTTTGACATCTTGTCCTGTCCGGACTGGTCCCAGGGCTACCGCATGGACTATTTCTTCTTTAATTTGTTCAAAGGCTTGTTTTTGCTCTGGGCCCCATTCAAAATTGTTCTTCTTCCGGGTTATTTGATAGAGGGGTTTTACAATCTGGCTGTAGTCGGGAATACGCATTCGCCAGAAACCCACAATGCCTAAGAAAGCTTGTGCTTCCTTTTTGTTGGTTGGTGGGGACATAGCTGTTATTTTATTAATCACGTCCATCAGAATCTGACGACGCCCATCTTGCCATTTTATTCCCAAAAACTGAATCTCCTGGGCAGGTCCCTTGACTTTACTCTGTTTTATGGCAAAGCCTGCTTTCAGAAGGATTTGGATTATCTTTTCACCTTTCTCAAAAACTTCTTCTGCTGTGTTGCCCCATTCAATGATGTCATCAATGTATTGCAAATGTTCTGGGGCATCACCCTGTTCCAGTGTGGTCTGGATCAGTCCATGGCAAATAGTGGGGCTGTGTTTCCACCCCTGGGGCAGTCGATTCCTGGTATACTGGATGCCCCTCCAAGTGAAAGCAAACTGTGGCCTGCGTTCCGGTGCCAAAGGAATTGAGAAAAACGCATTAGCGATATCAATTGTAGCGTACCACCTGGCTGCCTTTGACTCCAATTCATACTGAAGTTCCAGCATATCTGGCACGGCAGCACTCAATGGTGGTGTAACTTCATTCAAGCCACGATAGTCTACCGTCAGCCTCCACTCGCCATTGGACTTACGTACAGGCCATATAGGGCTGTTAAAAGGGGAGTGGGTCTTTGTGATGACTCCTTGACTCTCCAGTTGACGAATCAACTTATGGATAGGAATTAGAGAGTCTCGGTTGGTACGATATTGCCGTCGGTGCACTGTTGTATTAGCAATTGGCACCTGTTGTTCTTCGACCCTCAGTAACCCCACAGCAGAAGGGTCCGTTGAGAGACCAGGCAAAATAGACAGCTGCCTGCCTTCTTCTGTCTCTACTGCAGCTATGCCAAAAGCCCACCGATACCCTTTTGGGTCTTTGAAATACCCTCTCTTAAGATAATCTATGCCAAGGATGCACGGTGCTTCTGGGCCAGTTACAATAGGGTGTTTTTGCCACTGCTCTCCAGTTAGACTCACTTCAGCCTCTAACACAGTCAGTTGTTGAGACCCCCCCTGTCACTCCAGAAATACAGATGGATTCTGCCCCTCTAAATTTCGACGGTATCAAGGTGCATTGGGCACCAGTATCCACTAAAGCCTTATACTTTCTGGGGTATGATGTGCCAGGCCACCGAATCCACACAGTCCAGTAAACTCGATTGTCCCTCTCCTCCACCTGGCTGGAGGCAGGGCCCCTCTAATGCCTGTTATCATATTCATCAGAGGAATCAGCAGGATTAGAGTCAGGGTGGCTAGGAGGTTCAGCCCTTCCATTTTGACTAGTGGACTGCTCACTGTAGACTGGGGCAACAGCTGTCCTGGAGGAATTGGAGAAAGTTCTATTCCTGTTGGTTCTTCCTCCCAACTGGCGTACCCTGGCCTCTAAAGCGGAGGTGGGTTTTCCATCCCACCTTCTCATGTCTTCTCCATGATCACGGAGGTAGAACCACAGCTCACCCCGTGATCTGTACCGTCTCTCTTGTCTCTCTCGAGGAGGGTAACGCCTGGTTCTGACAGCTGAAATTCTAGAACGTTCGGGTGGTGGGAAATCTACTTTTTCTCTTAATTCTCGGACCTCTTCAGACAGCTTTTCCACAGCTGCAACACAGGTTCGTATAGAAGTGTTATCATCATATCGTCGGAGGTAGGTGACCAGATTACCTACAGATAGTGGTGCTTCATCGTCCCCGAAGTCCATTATTGCCAATGAGGTGGAATATGCTGCTGGCGCACTCCGTATAATCTTCTGCCACATTGGTCGTGTGCACCGGACGTCATCTGGATCTTCGAGTCTTGGTCCGCTTCTCGAGTCAAGATAAATCAACTCTCGCACAGCCAGTTCTCTCAGATACTGAATAGCTTTTTGTATGTTGGTCCACTTGCTTACATTACATGGCACCTCATCCTTGTAGGGGTACCTTTCCTTTATAGCTGCCAGGAGCCGTCTCCAGAGGCTGCGGACTTGTGTCTGCCTTCCAATTGCTTTATCAATGCCTCCATCCATGGCCAGGGCTCCCAGCTGCCTGGCTTCACTACCATCTAACTCCAGACTATTGGCTCCCATGTCCCAGCATCTGAGCAACCAAGAGACAATGGGCTCACCTTTAAGACGGCCATAATCTTTTTGAATATCTCGCAGCTCGCTCATTTTTAGAGATCTGGTGGTTATCCTCTCATCTATGATGTCACACCTCCTCCATTGAGATTTTCTCTGGGGTGAAACAGAACGCTCCCGCTTCATTTCTCGTGATGGCCCTGGTCGCTCTTCATCATCCTCTCCTCTGCGTTCTGACTTTCGCACACATTTCCTCGGTTGCTCTTCCTCCAATTGTTGTGATGGCCCTGGTTGCTCTTCTTTGTCTGGTTGCTCTGATGGCCCTGGTTGCTCTTCCTCATTTGGTTGTTGTGATGGCCCTGATTGCTCTTCTTCATCTTCTAACTTTTGTATACATTTTCTTTTCCTTACAGGGGCAACTGATACCGTTGTAGTCTGAGTAGCTATAGTGCTTGTCATGGGAGTTGAGATGGCAAGCACAATAACCCGAGAAATAAATTGATATACACCCCTAAATGGCCGATTGATTTTGAATATATAGATAATTAAACATATATTCAGGAGACCTTGCAGGACAATCAAACCGGTTAAATTATTCCAATGATGTTCGGCATTATCAAAATCAACGTAAGCTTTTGTGAATGAAAAGTCACCGGTATAATTGGTGATGATATCCGCCAGGTGACGCTCAAAATTAATAAACGAGCTCCACATCACCATCCCCCTCTGCACCGCCGAATACAAAGACTGAGCCGGTCCCAGCACCGATGATCTTATCAGAGTTACACCGTACAGTATAGCAAAGCCCTTAATTACCGATAACATACTTTTCATGCCGGTCCAACACCCAGAGCCAGAAATCTGCATAAACATTCCGCGTAACATCATATAGGGTAGATAAGGTAATAAATTATAAATGTCCGGTAACATGTATGCAAGCATAACAAACAGCATTCCAGCCAGCAACATCGTTATCTCAACCCCTTCATGCCCCACGTTGGGCGCCAATTAAGACTGTCGTGGGTTAGGTTGAAAACTTCCTCCCACACACAGCCGGTCACTCCCCCCTCCCCCACCCCCAGGAATGAGGGAGAGAATTAAAGGATAAACGGGAAACCCATGGGTTGAGATAAGAATGATTTAATACAGATGATCTAATACACAGTATAGATGCTCACCACCCCCTCGTATGCGAAGCCCGTCTCGTCCCGAAGCTGCAATCCCGGACGAACGCGAGGCCCCGAAATAGAGAGGGGCAGAGAGAGAGAGAGAGAGAAAAGAAAGAAAAAAAACAGCAGAGCAACAGCGCAGCAAGCGCAAAAGAGCAAAAGTGCAAAAGAGCAAAAGCACAAAAAGCCCTTCTTCCCGGCTGCCCCTCGCTTTTATACTGGGCATGACGCTGCATGATATGGAATACTAATTGGCCAGTTTGGCCCTCAATCTTAAGTTCCACCACAAATTACAAGGGGAATTGTGGCCCCCTTGTGCCAGCTATGCTCCCCCCTTATCCCGCCGTGCTTCTGCACTCCGGCACACTGAAAAGTCCTTGGCAGGTTGTTATCAGCGTTCTTCTCAGAGTGAGCCTCTGAGTAAAACCAAAACACGGAGCTCTTCTAGCTGTTAAAAAAAACCTCTGTCCCAGCTAAAACTAGGACACAAACCAAGTCACCTCAGCCGCTCCTCCTAAGTCTTGCCCTCAAGGCCATTTAACATCTTGGTCGCATTCCTCTAGACACACTCTAATAGTTTGATGTCCTTCTTATATTGAGGCACCCAAAACTGCACACAGTACTCGAGGTGAGGCCACACCAGTGCAGTGTAGAGTGGGACAATCACCTTCCATGACTGGCTAGCTATGCTGTGTTTGATGCATCCCAGGACATGGTTGGTCCTTTGGGCTGCCAGGGCACACTGTTGACTCATATTCAACTTGCCATCAACCCAAACCCCCAGATCTCTTTCCACGGGGCTGCTCTCCAGCCTCCTGTCCCCCAATTTGTATGTATAACCAGGATCACCCTGTCCCAGATGGAGAATCCAGCATTTACTCTTGTTGAATTTCAAATAGTTGGTGATTGCTCAGCTCTCTAGTCCATCCAGATATCTGTAAGGCCTCTCTACCCTCAAGAGAGTCCACAGCTCCTCCTAATTTGGTATCATCAGCAAACTTACTTAATGTACAATCCACTTCTGCATCCAGTTCATTTATAAAAACATTAAAGAGCACTGCTATATTAGTAGTAGTAGTAAATTGTTCTTATCTCAACCCACGGGTCTCTTTCCTTTTCTCCTTTAATTCTCTTCCTCATCCCCGGGGGGTGGGGGAGGGTGAGTGAGCAGCTGTGTAGAGTTTAGTTGCCGGAGTGACCTAAACCATGACACCCTAAAATTGAGCCTTGGGGTACTCCATTGGTGACTGGCCGCCAGCCTGATGTAACTCCATTTACTGGAGTTACTCCATCTCTTTGAGCCCGACTTGTCAGACAATTGTTCACTCAACATATTATGGACTTGTCTAGCTGTATGCTGGACATCTTGTCCAGAAGGATACTGTGAGAGACACTATCAAAAACTTTGATAAAATAAAAAATCAACACACCTACTGGCTTCCCTTAGTCAACTAGATGGTTGACCTTATCATAAAAGGAAATTGAGTTAGTTAAGCAGGACTTTTGCTCGTGAACCCATGTTGGCTATGACCAATGACTGTATTGTCTCTCAAGTGTTTTTCAATAACTCCCAGAATAACCTTCTTCCTAATTTTACCAGGCACTGAAGTGAGACTGACAGGCCTGTAATTACCAGAGTCTTCCTTCTTACCCTTCTTGAAAATTGGGACAACATTTGCCAGCTTCCAGTCGACTGGGACCTCTCTAGACTCCCAAGACCATTGAAAAATAATGGAGAGGGGTCCTGCAATAACATCAGCCAGCTCTTTTAGTACCCTGGGATGAATCCCATCAGGCCCCATAGACTTACGTACATCCAGCTGGAGCAGCAAGTCTCGAGAAAGTTCAGAGTCGACTGGGAGTTTATCATACCTCCAGTCACAATCTTCCAACACAGGGCTCCGGAGGGCCCATCATGTCCCAGGGTCCATCATCGATGTTGTCATGGTTTGATGTGGGGGGGGAGGTTCTGGTGGCAGGAGCTGCCCATCAGATCGGACTCCCATCCCCCTCGGGGCTTGAGCCAATCGGCACCTCTGTGAATTGCCCTATTTACGTCGGGACAAAGGAACCGGAAAGGTGTGCCTTTGCCCAGGAGCGAGGAGAGGGGAGGAGGGGCTGCCCCCACTCCCCGGCGCCTGGCCAGGTGGCTGCCCGCACTGGACCAGTGCCACCCGCTGGGGATGGTGGCGGCGGAGCCGCTTGAGGAACTCAGGGAGAGCCCCGCTGAGATCTGAGAGAAACGGCCACACAGACACCAGGTCAGTGAAGATGGAACGGGACGAGGTGTGCCTGAGCTGAGTTTCCCCTGCAACTGGTGGCGAGATGGCAAGCGGCCCCCTTGTAGCCAAAGGTGGTTCTCGGTGGAGCAGAGACCCACTCGCAGCCCGTGGAAAACTCACGTCGAAGAAGAGATGCCTGAGCCTGAGGACGGTACGCATCTAGAGTCCGTGGGACAATCCCCCGTCAATGGGGAGGTGTTTTGTTTAAAGGAGATGCCTGAGCCTGAGGACTATTGTGAATCATGGGCACAGGCAGAGACGCATTTAAAGTCTATATGACGACCCACGCCAGAGCGAGTGGCAACAACTCCCTAAGAATCCGAGACTGTGGTAAAGTCTGCACTGGAGCAATCCGATGGGGTAAGGATTGCATCCTGTGGGTAGGACTCATGCTGGGGAAGTTTGTGGATTTTCCTTGTGAGTAGGGGATCCATTGGAGCAAGGGAAAAATGGTGTAAGGACTCTTTCTCCTTTAAGAGAGGTGCGGCAGTAACAACATGGAATGAACTGACCTGCACTTCCCCATTCCCTGTCCCCCTGCGCCGCTGGGGGGAGGAGGTAGAGCCGAGAAGAAAAGGCAAGGGAGGTGGAGAGGTGTTGTTTTAAGATTTGGCCTTGTTTTCTTCTTATCCTTTTAAGTAACTGGTTTTGCTTGTCTTTATTCTTTTAGGTAGCTGCTAATAAACTGAGTCTGTTTTGCCCGGGACCATGGTTGGTGGGTGCTCCCTCTGTTCTTGTCTCAACCCTCAGTCCTTTTATTATATTTTCCTCCTCTCCACTTTACTGGAGTGAGAGAGCGACTGTGTGGAGTTTAGTTGCCAGATCGGCCTAAAACCATGACAGATGTTAAAGACAGAGGTAAAGAAGGCATTAAATGTCTCCGCTTTGTCTATGTCCCTATTTGTGAGGTGACTGACCTCATCAAGTAGCAGACCAATGTTATCTCTGATCCTCCTTTTGCTGTTAACATATTTTAAAAAGCCCTTTTTGTTGTCCTTTGCAATGCTGGCCATCTTGAACTCTAATCAAGCTTTGGCCACATGAATTTTCTCCTTACAGTGCAAACAACATCTCTGTAGTCCTCCCATGGAGCCTGTCCTTGCTTCCAATGTCCATACACTTTCCTTTTCTACCTAAGTTATAGAAGAAGATCCCTGCTCAGCCAAGTTGGCCTTCTGCCCCACTCGCTTGACTTTCACACTTTGGAATTGCCTGCTTCTGTGCTTTTAAGAGATGGCTCTTAAAAAGAAATAAGCATGTGACTTGTTTGCTAGTGTCTCTCCACTCTGTAGTTCAAGATATTATCAAGAAATCTCTGGCATGGGTGGCTGTCTGTGAATATGAGACTCTCTATCTTCTTTCTTTCTGATTTAATGTACTTCTTTCTTTTCAGGTTCACATAACACTAGGGATCAAAGAAGCATATGTAACACTTGTGTGGTGCTGGGATCAGTCTTCTGAAAGAAGACTCCAAAATAAATTATCTTCAACCTGTTTATCCTGGGACTGACTTTTCTTTGGAGAAAAGCTCAACAGAGAAACTTTTCACGCTGGAACCATTATAAATAAATCTATTTAAAGAACTTGCTATCTGGAGACACTTTTGCAGAGATTGAATCCTGCTTTTCATCTGTGTTTGCACTTCAGACTGTAAACAATGAGTGAGTTGTGGTTGTGTTTCAACTGCTGTATTGCAGAACAGCCTCAGCCTGTAAGTATGAGTATTGGAATTGTTTTGTGTCTAATTCAATACATTGTACAAGTTTTCTTTTTTTTTAACCTTCTTAAATTAGTGCTGTTGGACTAAGCCCAGTGAGAATTAACGAATTAATGACTATCTTAATTTAGCTCTTGTCATGGTTTAGCCCAGACAGCAGCTAAGCTACCACATGGCCATTCGCTCACTCCTTCCTCCTTAGTGGGATGGGGAGGAGAAAGAAACAGAAGAAAAAGGTAAAACTTGTGGGTTGGGATAAGGATAGTTTAATAGGGCAGCACAAAGAGAGAAGGGATAATAACAACAATAATACTAATAAAAGAACAATACAAAATGAGTGATACAATAGCTCGCCACCCAGAACCCAATGCCCAGCCTGCTCAGAATATGTGATGCCCTTCCCCCAGCTAGCTCCCCCAGTATATATTCTGAGTATGATGTCATATGGTATCGAATAGCCCCCTAGCTAATTTGGGTCAGCTGCCCTAGCTGTGTCCCCTCCCAGCTTCCTGTGAAAAATTAACTCTGTCCCAGCCAAATCCAGGACATTATCCACCCCTTATTCTATACCATCTGCGTCATGCCCAGATCATACATTTTCCAATTAATCACCACTGCTTTTCCTGTGTTATATATATATTTATATACAGATATCATTCCCTTAGTCTATGGGCCATCCCTATAACATGTCCATTGAGTTCATTTAATCCATAGCTTTGGGGTTCCATCTGTCATAGCAGTCTTTCAGGGCAAGAGAGATGGTCTGTGGTGTTAGATTGTTGCATGCTCCATCTGGAGCTCGCAGCTGGTGTATCTGGCACGATCCATGCCCACGGTCCATGAGCTGAAGATGTCAGTCTCAAGGAAGTTGCTGGACACCAGTTCCCGAAGCCGGTTCTAGTTCCATCATCACTGCACTTTGCTTGATTTCATCAAAGTGCACCCTTCATTAATTTGATGATTCTTACTGTAATACCATTGATATAGCATATAGCAACTGTAGTAGTGATGACATACAGTAGCAGAGTTATTTAGCAACTAACATAATATCATTTAATTCACTGGCTATTCTCTCCCAAAATCAAATCTCCTTGGGGTACACATCGGACGTCCCCATCCTTCTGCATCACCCACCAATTGCACCCAGTTCCTTGGGCAAAAGCAATCCCACAGGTGCATTTGCCTTTGCCTGAGGCAGCACTAACCCAGACTGCCTTCCCTAACATATTCTTCATGCACACTACGGGGACTTTATCCCCTTCTACAGTACGTAAAAGTTCTGATTGGGCAGGGCCAGCTCGATTGGCAGATCCTCTAGTGTTGACTAACCAGGTGGCTTTTGCTAAATGTGTATCCCAGTGTTTGAAGGTTCCACCACCCATTGCTTTCAGTGTGGTTTTTAGCAGTTCATTATATCATTCAATTTTCCCGGAGGCTGGTGCATGATAGGGGATGTGATACACCCACTCAATGCCATGCTCTTTGGCCCAAGTGGCTATGAGGTTGTTTTGGAAATGAGTCCCATTATCTGACTGAATTCTTTCTGAGGTGTCATGCCACCACAGGACTTGTTTCTCAAGGCCCAGGATAGTGTTCTTGGCAGTGGCATGGGGCACAGGATATGTTTTTCCAGTCATCCAGTGGTTGCTTCCACCACTGTGAGCACATGGCACTTGCCTTGGTGAGTTTGTGAGAATGTGATATAATCAATCTGCCAGGTCTCCTCAAATTTATATTTTGACCATCGGCCTCCATACCAGAAAGGTTTTAACCGCTTGGCCTGCTTCATTGCAGCACGTTTCACATTCATGGATAACCTGTGCAATAGTGTCCATAGTTAGGTCCACCCCTCAATCATGAGCCCAATCTGTATGTTACATCCCTTTCTTGATGGCCTGAGGTATCATGGGCACAAGGAACTAAAAATTTTTCACCTTTATGTTACCAGTCCAGATCCACCCAAGCCACTTCAGTCTTAGCAGCCTGATCAACCTGTTGATTGTTTTCATGTTCTTCCGTGACCTGACTCTTGGGTACGTGAGCATCTACGTGATGTACTTTTACAGCTAGCTTCTCTACTTGGGCAGCAATATCTTGTCACAATAGGGCAGCCCAGATGGGTTTGCCTCTGTGCTGCCAGTTGCTCTGCTTCCATTGCCGTAGCCATCCCCACAGGGCATTTGCTACCATCCAAGAGTCGGTATAGAGATAGAGCACTGGCCACTTTTCTCTTTCAGCAACATGTAAAGCCAGTTGGATGGATTTCACCTCTGCAAACTGATTCAATTCACCTTTTCCTTCAGCAACTTCTGCAACTTATCACGTAGGACTCCACACGACAGCTTTCCACCTTTGATGTTTTCCTACAAGGCAACAGGATTCATCCATGAACAGGGCATATTGCTTTTCACTCTCATAAACAGATAAATAAACATATAATAGTTTATTATACAGTGGGGTCTCTTCAGCACATCACCTCCTACTCTGGTGGCATTCCAAAATATTTGCCTTCTGGACAGTTTGTGATCACTTCCAAAATTCCTGAGCAACTGAGGTTTCTTATTTGAGCCCTTTGTGTGATCAGTGCAACCCACGTACTCCACGAAACATCAGTTGCATGATGTGTAGAGTACACCCTTTCTTTGAACATCCAGCCCAGCACCGGCAGTCAGGGTGCCAGGAGGAGCTGCGCTTCAGTACCAACCACCACTTCTGAATCAGCTCAGACTCTTTCATATGCTGCTAATATCTCTTTTTCAGTTGAAGTATAGTGGGCTTCAGATCGTCTATATCCATGACTCCAAAACCTGAGAGGTCGACCTCGAGTCTCCCCTGGTGCTTTCTGCCAGAGGCTCAAGGTACAGCCATTCTCCCTGGCTGCAGTGTAGAACACATTTCTGCTAGCTTGACCTGTTTGGACTGGTCCAAGGGCTACTGCATGAACTATTTCCTGTTTAATTTGTTCAAAGGCTTGTTTTTGCTCAGGGCCCCATGTAAAATCATTCTTCTTCCGGGTCACTTGGTAGAGAGGGCTCATAATCTGGCTATAACTTGGAACGTGCATCCTCCAGAAACCCACAACACCTAGGAAGGCTCTTGTTTCTTTCTCATTAGTCGGTGAGGACATAGCTGCTATTTTGTTGATCACTTCCATTGAGATGTGACGACGCCCATCTTGCCATTTTATTCCTAAGAACTTGATGTCCTGTGCAGGTCCCTTGACCTTACTTTGTTTTATGGCAAAACCAGACTTCATAAGGATTTGAACTATTTTCTCCCCTTTCTCCAAAAATTCTGCTGTGTTGCCCCATGTGATGAAGCCGTCAATGTATTGCAAATGTTCCGGAGCTTCGCCCTGTTCCAGTGCAGTCTGGATCAGTCCGTGACAAACGATAGGACTGTGTTTCCACCCCTGGGGCAGTTGAGTCAAGGTGTACTGGACATCTCTCCAAGTGAAAGCAAATTGGCCTGTACTTTGCTGCCAAAGGAATTGAGAAAAACACATTAGCGATATCAATTGTAGCGTACCACTTGGCTACCTTTGACTCCAGTTCATATTGAAGTTCCAGCATATCTGGCACTGCAGCACTCAGCAGCGATGTGACTTCATTCGGGCCACGATAGTCTATTGTTAGCCTCCACTCTCCATTGGACTTGCGCACAGGCCATATGGGACTGTGTCATGGTTTGAAGTGGGGGGGGAGGTCCGGGTGGCAGGAGCTGCCCATCACACCGGACTCCCATCCCCCTCGGGGCTTGAGCCAATCGGCGACTCTGCGAATTGCCCTATTTACGTCGGGACAAAGGAACCGGAAAGGTGTGTGCCTTTGCTCACCGGCAAGGAGAAGGGAGAGGGGCACGGCCCCCGCTCCCGGCGCCTGGCCGGGCCGGCAGCCCGGGCCAGACCAGTGCCCGCTCCGTCGAGGATGGCCCCGATGGAGACGCTTGGGGAACTCGGGGAGAGCCCCGCTCCCAGGGTGCCCACCGGGCCGAGTTCGACCAGAAAAGACTGAGATCTGAGAAACGGCCACACAGATAAGAGGTCAGTGAAGATGGAACGGAACAACGTGTGCCGCGGCTGAGTCCCCCTTGCGAGCAGCCCCTTTGCAACCAGTCCTCGGTGGAGCAAGCAGAGACCCACTCGCAGCCCGTGGAGGATCCACGTCAAGAAGAGATGCCAGAGCTAGAGTACGGTACGTATCTAGAGTCCGTGGGATGACCCCCGCCAATGGGGAGGTGTTTTGTTAAAGGAGATGCCTGAGCCTGAGACTATTGTGAATCATGGGCACAGGTCGAGGCGCATTTACACATTTATGCATTTACGCATCTAAGTCTGTACGGAGACGCATTTAAGGTTGATATGACGACCCACGCCAGAGCGAGTGGCTACAGCTCCTTAAAAGTCCAGGACTAGTAAAGTCCGCACTTGGGCAATCCGATGGGGTAAAGATTGCCTCCCAGTGGGTAGGATTCATGCTTTCGTCGTGAGTAGGGGATCCACTGGAGCAAGGGACAAATGGTGCAAGGACTCCTTCTCCTTTAAGAGAAGCAGCAGTAACAACATGGAATAAACTGACCTGCACTCCCCCATTCCCTGCCCCCCTGCGCCGCTGGGGGGAGGAGGTAGAGCCGGGAAGAAAAGGCAAAGGGGGGGAGTGGTGTTATTTTCAAGATCTGGCCTTGTTTTCTTGTTATCCTTTCAAGTAACTGTTTTTGTTTGCTTTTCTCTTTGTAGGTAGCTGTTAATAAACTGTTTAGCTTTAAGAAAACTGAGCCTCTTTTGCCCGGGACCGTGGTTGGTGGGTGCTTCTCTGTTCCTGTCTTGACCCTCAGCTCTTTTATTACATTTTTCTCCTCTCCATTTTACTGGAGTGGGAGAGCTGCGTGGGGTATAGTTGCCGGAGCGGCCTAACCCACGACAGACTGTTAAAGGGTGAATGAGTTTTGTTGATCACCCCTTGGCTCTCCAGTTGATGAATCAGCTTATGGATGGGGATCAGAGAGTCTCGGTTGGTGTGATATGGCTTCTGGTGCACCATCGTAGTAGTGATTGGCACCTGTTTTTCTTCAACCCTCAGCAATCCCACAACAGAAGGGTCCTCTAAGAGACCGGGCACGTCAGACAACTGTTCAGTTTCCTCCATCTCCACAGCAGCTATACCAAAAGCCCACTGGTACCCTTTTGGGTCCCTGAAATACCCCCTCCTGAGGCAATCTATGCCCAGAATTCATGAGGCCTCTGGGCTACTCACAATGGGGTGCTTTTGCCACTCATTGCTGGTTAGACTCACTTCAGCTTCCAAAACAGTTAGCTGTTGGGATCCCCCTGCTACTCCAGAAATACAGATGGGTTCTGCCCCTTTATAGCTTGATGGCATTAGGGTGCATTGTGCACTGCTGTCCACTAGAGACTTACACTCCTGTGAGTCTGATGTGTCAGGCCATCGAATCCACACAGTCCAATAAACCCTGTTATCCCTCTCCTCCATCTGGCTGGAGGCAGGGTTCCCCTAGACCTGGTCACAGTATTTGTTGCTTGCTTTTTGTAAAAATGAATTAGAAGTCTCTTCAAGAGGATCAGAAATGGGATCAGCCCTTCTATACTGTCTGGGAAACTGCCCACTGGAAACTGGAGCAGCATTTTTCCTAGAAGAATCTCCTTTAGTGATTGTTTTTCCTTTCAACTCCTGTACCCGTGCCCTTAGGGTCGAGGTAGGTTTTCCATCCCACTTCCTCATGTCCTCTCCATGGTCACGCAGGAAAAAACACAAGTTACCCCGCGGTGTGTGCACTCTGTATTCTCTCTCTCGATCAGGGGAACGCTTGCTTCTAATAGGTGAGATACAGGTCTGTACGGATGGAGAGTATGACATAGAATCATAGAATCATAGAATCATAGAATGGTTAGGGTTGGAAGGGACCCTAAAGATCATCTAGTTCCAACTCCCCTGCCGTGGGCAGGAAAACCCTTCACTACACCAAGTTGCCCAAAGCCTCATCCAACCTGGCCTTGAACACTTCCAGGGATGGGGCATCCACAACTTCTCTGGGCAACCTGTTCCAGTACCTCACCACCCTCTGAGTGAAAAATTTCTTCCTTATATCTAATCTAAATCTGCCCTCTTTCAATTTAAAGCCATTGCTCCTTGTCCTATTACTACGTGCCCTTGTAAAAAGTCCCTCTCCAGCTTTTCTGTAGGCCCCCTTCAAGTACCGCAAAGCTGCTATAAGATCACCCCGGAGCCTTCTCTTCTCCAGGCTGAACAGCCCCAACTCTCAGCCTGTTTTCATAGCAGAGGTGCTCCAGCCCTCTGATCATCTTCGTGGCCCTCCTCTGGACTCGTTCAAGCAGCTCCATGTCCTTCTTGTGTTGGGGACTCCAGAGCTGAACATAGTATTCTAGGTGGGGTCTCACGAGAGCAGAGTAGAGGGGCAGAATCACCTCCCTCCACCTGCTGGCCACACTTCTTTTGATGAAGCCCAGAATATGGTTGGTTTTCTTGGCTGCCAGCGCATGTTGCCGGCTCATGTTGAGCTTCTCATCCACCAGCACTCCCAAGTCCTTTTCCTCAGGGCTGCTCTCAATCCATTCTCCGCCCAGCCTGTACTTGTGCTTGGGATTGCCCCGACCCACATGCAGGACCTTGCACTTGGCCTTGTTGAACTTCATGAGGTTCTCACAGGCCCATCTCTCCAGCCTGTCAAGGTCCCTCTGGATGGCATCCCTTCCCTCCAGCGTGTCCACAACACCACACAGCTTGGTGTCATCTGCAAACTTGCTGAGGGTGCACTCAATCCCACTGTCCATGTCTCCAACAAAGATGTTAAATAGCACTGGCCCCAGTACTGACCCCTGAGGAACACCACTCGTCACTGGCCTCCACGTGGACATTGAACCGTTGACCACAACTCTTTGAGTGCGACCATCCAGCCAATTCATTGTCCACCGAGTGGTCCATCCATCAAAACCATGTCTTTCCAGTTTAGAGACAATGATGTTGTGTGGGACAGTGTCAAATGCTTTGGATAAGTCCGGGTAGACGATGTCAGTTGCTCTTCCCCTATCCATCAATGCTGTAACCCCTTCGTAGAAGGCCACCAAATTAGTCAGGCAGGATTTGCCCTTAGTGAAGCCATGCTGGCTGTCACCAATCACCTCCTTATTTTCATGTCCTCTTTGAATTGCTGGAACTCCTGGGACAGTTTCTCCACAGCTGCAACGCAGGCTTGCATGGAAGAAGAGATACTTCCTTCATTTTGTCGTAGTTGACCAGCCAAGTCCTCCACCATTTGTTCCTCACCTTGTCTCCAGGACATTACTGCCAACGAGTTGGCATACGATGCTGGTGCACTCCATAGAAACTTCTGCCACATGGACTGATTGCATTGGACTTCATCTGGATCTGTGGGTAACTGCTCATTATTCAGATCATTGTAAATCACCTCCAGCACGTCTAACTCTCTCAGGTACTGGATATATCTTTCCATGGTGGTCCACTTGCCTGGGTGACATGTAATATCATCTTTGAAGGGATACCTTTCCTTCATGCCTGACAGCAGTCGCCTCCAGAGGCTGAGGGTTTGTAGTTTTCTTCCAATTGCCTTGTCAATGCCCCTTTCCCTATGCAAGGATCCCAGCTGCCTAGCTTCCCTACCCTCTAATTCCAAGCTACTGGCTCTGTTATCCCAGCATCAGAGCAGCCAGGTAACAATGTTCTCCTTTGGATGGTGGCTGAAATTCTTTTGCATATCTTACACATCACTCAGGAATAGGGATCGGGTGGTTCCAGTCTCATGTATGGGTTCTGCCTCTTCCTGCTCCTGTTCTCATGATGACCCTAGTTCATTTTCATCCCTCACTAAGCGGACTGATTTCTTTGTGTACTTCTCTATAGGGGTGACTGATACTGGAAGAGGTTGATTCTCTAGTTCAGCTGCAGTGCCTGTCACAGGGGTTGGAGTAGACACAGTGCCTGTCGTTTTGTTGTCAGATCCAGAGATCTTCTCTACCCCTTGAGGGTACTGAATAGTGTTGAACAGGGCTCGGTAGGTGTCCTGGTTTTAGCTGGGACCAGGTTAGCTCTTCTTTTTAGCAGCTAGAAGAGCTCCGTGTTTTGGTTTTACTCAGAGGCTTGCTCTGAGAAGAATGCTGATAGCAAGTTGATGTTTGTGGTTGGACGTGAAACTCCAAGGACTTTTCAGTGTGCCGGAGTGCAGAAGCACAGTGGGATAAGGGGGGAGCATAGTTGGGACAAGGGGGACACGATTCCCCTTGTGATTTGTGGTGGAACTTAAGATTGAGGGCCAAACTGGCCAATCAGTATTCCATATCACGCAGCGTCATGCCCAGTATAAAAGTGAGGGGCAGCCGGACAGAAGGGCTTTTGCGCTTTGGCTCTTTCGCCGCTTTTGCTCTTTTGCGCTTGCTGCGCTTTTGCTCTATTGTTTTTCTTTCTTTTTCTCTCTCTCCCAGTACTCCCACTCTCGGAGTACTATCTCTCTCTCTCTGCCCCTCTCTATTTCGGGGCCTCGCGTTCGTCCGGGATTGCAGCTTCGGGACGAGACGGGCTGCGCATACGAGGGGGTGGTGAGCATCTACACTGTGTATTAAATCATCTGTATTAAATTGTTCTTATCTCAACCCACGGGTTTCCCGTTTCTCCTTTAATTCTCTCCCTCATTCCTGGGGGTGGGGGAGGGGGCGTGACCGGCTGTGTGTGGGGGTTCAACCTAACCCACGACAGTAGGCATGACCCAGGCCCCAGCACATTGCACTTATCTGTCTCTCCCAGGAATTGCCAAGGTGACAGCATACTTTTTCCAACTGTTCTACTAGATTTTTAGGATTCTGCACTTGTTCGGAGGTGAAGTTCCAAAACACTGGAGGTGCCAACTGTCTTAGGCATTTGTCCATGCTCTCCCACACACCCTGCCACTCATAACTATGTGGCCTCAGAGCGGATCTCTGTGTGATATTTTTAAATACTTGTTTAACCACAAAGAAGGCCTGAAACACCTTTGGGAGACAGAGCAATAAGACTGTGCTGTCTAGAACACTCCCAGGATATTAAAAATCCTCAAAGGCTGTTTTAATTAGTCTGAATGAGAAAGGAGGGTGTGAAAAAACAGGGGAAAGTATCCTTCCCTGTCTTCTCCATAGACTGAGTGCGATTTCAAATAAATTCTGAGAGGTGGCACCCATCGTCCGGGCATGATGCCAATGCCAAGTACAAATACCAGCTTAACCTCATGGCCAGTAGTGTTATCGTATCATAAGTTGATATTACACAGAACAGCAAAATGAGAGTCCTAATCCCTCTCCCAGAGGTGATAAACAGCACCACAGTGAATACATAGGGCATATAAGGATTTATATATGTCATGGTTTGATGTGGGGGGGGAGGTCCGGGTGGCAGAAGCTGCCCATCAGACCGGACTCCCATCCCCCTCAGGGCTTGAGCCAATTGCCTCTGCGAATTGCCCTATTTACATCGGGACAAAGGAACCGGAAAGGTGTGTGCTGTTGCCCAGGAGCAAGGAGAAGGGAGGGGGGCGTTGCCCCTGCTCCTCGGCGCTCTGCCGGGCAGCGGCCCACACTGGGCCGGGGCCATCCACTGGGGATGGCCGCGACGGAGCTGCTTGGGGAACTCGGGGAGAACTCCGCTCCCGGGGCGCCCACCGGGCCGAGTTCACCCAGAAAAGACTGAGATCTGAGAGAAACGGCCACAGAGACACTAGGTCAGTGAAGATGGAATGGGACAACGTGTGCCACAGCTGAGTCCCCCTTGAAAGCGGCCCCTTTGCAACCAGTCCTCGGTGGAGCAAGCAGAGACCCACTCGCAGCCCGTGGAGGATCCACATCGAGAAGAGATGCCAGAGCCTGAGTACGGTACGTATCTAGAGTCCGTAGGAAAACCCCCGCCGATGGGGAGGTGTTCTGTTTAGAGGAGATGCCTGAGCCTGCAAACTATTGTGAATAATGGGCACAGGTCGAGGCGCATTTACGCATTTTAAGTCTGTATGGAGACGCATTTAAGGTCAATATGACGACTCAACGCCGGAGCGCATTTAAAGTCTGTATGATGACCCACGCCAGAGCGAGTGGCAACGACTCCTTAAAAGTCCGAGACTGTGGTAAAGCCCGCACTTGGGGCAATCCGATGGGTTAAGGATTTGCCTCCTGCGGGTAGGACCTCATGCTTTCCCCATGAGTAGGGGATCCACTGGAGCAAGGGACAATGGTGTAAGGACTCCTTCTCCTTTAAGAGAAGCGGCAGTAACAACATGGAATGAACTGACCTGCACTCCCCCATTCCCTGCCCCCTGCGCCGCTGCGGGGAGGAGGTAGAGCCGGGAAGAAGAGGCAAAGGGGGGGGAGTGGTGTTGTTTTCAAGATTTGGCCTTGTTTTCTTGTTATCCTCTCAAGTAACCATTTTTGTTTGCTTTTCTCTTTGTAGGTAGCTGTTAGTAAACTGTTTTGCTTTAAGGAAACTGAGCCTCTTTTGCCCGGGACCGTGGTTGGTGGGTGCTTCTCTGTTCCTGTCTCGACCCTCAGCTCTTTTGCCCGGGACCGTGGTTGGTGGGTGCTTCTCTGTTCCTGTCTCGACCCTCAGCTCTTTTATTACATTTTTCTCCTCTCCACTTTACTGGAGTGGGGGAGCTGCGTGGAGTTTATTTGCCAGATCGGCCTAACCTATGACAATATAACACAACCATGTGAACAACCAAAACAACATTATGACCAGCAACTATTTAACTAATACAGTAAACATAACAAATTTATTTTAACATGCTCTAGTCAGATCTGTTGTTATCCAAACCCTTTGTATTCCATGTTGGGCACCAAAAAGGACTGTCATGGTTTAGCCCAGCCACCAGCTAAGCTACCACATGGACGCTTGCTCACTCCTTCCCCCTCTTGGTGGGATGAGGAGGAAAAAAATAGAAAGAAAAAGGTAAAACTCATGGGTTGGGATAAGGACAGTTTAATAGGACAGCACAAAGAGAGAAGGGATAATAACAACAATAATACTAATAAATGAACAATACAAAATGAGTGATACAATAGCTCGCCACCCAGAACCCAATGCCCAGCCTGCTCAGGATATGCGATGCCCCTCCCCCAGCTTTCTCCCCCAGTATATATTCTGAGCATGACATCATATGGTATTGACTATCTCCCTGGCTAGTTTGGGTCAGCTGTCCTAGCTGTGTCCCCTCCCAGCTTCCTGTGAAAAATTAACTATCCCAGCCAAACCCAGGACAGCTGTGAAAGAGAAGAGTCTGACCTAGACTGTCATAGAGGCGTTTTCCTATCCTTAATCTTAATCTGCCTGAAGGCTTTGAAAAGAGCCTTTATATGTTTGAACTGTAGAGGAGGAGAAAAGAAGGGGAGGGTGAGAGTGAGGAGGACCTAAACTGTTGCTCTAAGGTCTGCCAAAAAGTAGCTGGAAATCTGGAAATGTCATGACATCTGATATTGTTTAAGGCTTATTTTCCTGTATGGCTGGGCAATGGTGAAGGAAGAAAATATTACTGTTAAGAGATATAGGGTAAAATACATTACTCCTCTGCCTTTCTTAGCATTCATTTAAATGAAGTCAGAGAGAGGGCGGGTGAGAGGGAGAGTGAGAAGGCAAGCAGGAGGGAATGAGCGCAAGCCAGGGAGAGCAGAGGAGAGTGAGGGAGCGGGAGTGGGAGGGAGCGCGGGGGGTGTGAGTGTGCAGGCGAGCATGAGCAGGGGAGCGCAAGGGGGCAAGCGAGGGAGGGAGTAAAGGTGAGTGCAAGTGCAAACAAGAGAGAGCTGGAGCACGGGCGCATGCGAGGGCACTAGAGGACGGAAGCGGAAATGAGAGCCGGAGAGCAAGTGTGGGCAGGGGAGCGCGGGTGAGAGATCAAGAGCGACTGAGAGCAAGAGTGAGTGGGAGAGTGCGTGCGGTTGCGCGAGAGTGAGAGAGGGAGTATGGGAGAGTGAGGGCAGGAGCTGGAGGGGGAGCAAGCAGGGGCGAGAGAGTGACAGTGAGCGGGGTGGGTGGGCAAGCAAGTGAGTGAGCGGGAGGGCGAGGGAGAGGGAGGGTGAGAGGGCGAGGGAGAGAGGGGGCGACGAGACAAGGGGGCAAGCGGGGATTAGGGGACAAGCAATCGCAAGGAGGCAGAGGGGTGTGAGGGGGAAGGGGATGAGGAGGCGAGTGAGGGGTTAAGCAGGGGCAAGTGGGTGAGGAGGTGAGTGGGAGCAAGGAGGCAGGTAAGGAGCCAAGTGAATGGGCAAGGAGGTAGGTGAGGAGGCAGGGAAGTGGACAAGAAGGTGAGTAGGAGCAAGGAGGTGAGTGAGGGGACAAGCTGGGGCAGGGACAGGGAGGTGAGCAATGGGAGCAAGCCGAGCAAGGGTGAGGAGACAAGTGAGAGCAAGGGACAAAGAGGTGAGCACGAGGAGGAGATGGACTGAGGGGAGGAGGTGAGCATGAGGAGGTGAGCGCAGGGAAGAGAGTGAGGAGGCGAGTGGGGGGTGGCAAGCACTAGGTGATGAGCACCAGGAGATGAATGTGAGCATGAGACTTAAGATGAATGGAAGGATATGAGTGTGAGCAAGAGTGTGAGGAGACTAGCGACAGGGAGGGGACAAGCATAATCGAGAGAGGGAGGAGATGAGAGAGAACAAATGTACGAGGGAGAGGAACAAGATGAGCACAAAGGAGAGAGCACGAAGGAGAGAGAGAGGAGGTGAATGTGAGAAGACAAGCTAGAATGAGAGAAGGAGGAGACAAGCACATACTGGAGAGCAAGGGAGTGGGGAGAGACTATCGAGAACGCGAGCGAGGCAGCTAGAGTGAGAGACCAAGAGACCGCGGGCAAGAGAGAGAGGAAAAGAGTATGAGCGGAAGAGGAAGAGAGGAAACATGAGACAGCAAGAGCGAGTGAGACAGCAGTTGTGAGACAGAATTAGTGTGAGACCATGAAAGTGAGCGTGTGCGAGTCAGCGAGGGCAAGACAGTGAGATTGAGTGAGATGGCAAGTGCAAGACTGAGTGAGAGAGGGTGAGACGGCAAGTGACCATGAGACAGCGAGTGTAAGAGCACATGCAAGAGGAGGTGAGCACAAGTGAGAGACAGTGAGCAAGCATGAGACTGCGGGAGTGAGCTGGAGTGAGCAGGATTGGTCAAAACAGTGAGTGAGATGAGAGTGCATGCTTGAGTGAGCGCGAGAGAAAGATAGTGATCACTAGATGGAGCAAGAGTGAGGCAGCAAGAGAGTAACACAGTCACAAGCATGACAGTGCGACTGCGAGCAAGTGCAAGCAGGTGAGGCAATGAGTGCAAGGAGTCAGTAGCACACATGAGAAAAAGTGCAAGATGATGTGCGAGTGAGCAAGGTAGTGAGAATGAGAGAGACAGTGAGATGACATAAGTGAGCCAGAAAAATATATATAGATATGGAAGGGGAGAGAGAGAGCACCACAGATTGAGCAAGAACTAGAGAGAAACTAAGAGACTGAGACGCAGACTGACAGGAGGAAAGACAGACAGGGAGTGAGACAAAATTCAGAGATAGAGACAGAGGCGGAGAGACAGTGAGAGAGGGGGAGCATTAGGGAGATAGCGTGAGAGAAAAAAACAGCGAGCAAAGGCACAAAAGATAGTGAGAGAGAAGGAAAACTCAGAGAGTTAGGGAGAGAGACAAGAGAATAAGATTAAGATGTTAGTTGATCTAGTGGTTCAAGCAGAATACCTGAAGGTTATGGGTTATGGGAAAAAGAAGACCCAGGGAACTACAGGCCAGTCAGTCTCACCTCTGTGCCTGGCAAGATCATGGAGCAGATCCTCCTGGCGACTATGCTAAGGCACATAGAAAATAAGGAGGTGATTGGTGACAGCCAACATGGCTTCACTAAAGGCAAATCCTGCCTGACTAATTTGGTGGCCTTCTATGATCAGGCCCAGTCAACATGGGTTTATGAAAGGCAGGTCTTGCCAATCAAACCTGATCACCTTCTATGATGGGGTGACCCGCCTGGTTGACGAGGGAAGGGCTGTGGAGGTAGTTTTCCTTGACCTCAGTAAAGCCTTTGATACAGTCTCTCATAGTGTTCTGGTTGAGAAACTGATATCTGCTGGCCTGGATAGGCACACCCTCCTTTGGGTTAAAAACTGGCTGGATGGCCGGGCCCAAAGAGTGGTGGTAAATGGGGCTAAATCCGGCTGGAGGCCGGTCACCAGTGGGGTTCCCCAGGGCTCAGTGCTGGGTCCGGTTCTGTTTAACATCTTTATCAATGACCTGGATGAGGGGATTGAATGTACCCTCAGTAAATTTGCGGACGACACCAAGCTGGGAGGCTGTGTCGATCTGCTCGAGGGTAGGGAGGCCCTTCAGAGGGATTTGAACAGACTGGATTGTTGGGCTGAGGCCAATGGCATGAGCTTTAATAAGGCCAAGTGCAGAGTCCTTCACTTGGGGTGTAAAACCCCAAGCATCGCTACAGGCTCGGGGAAGAGTGGCTGGAGAGCTGCCTGGCGGAGAAGGACCTGGGGGTGTTGGTTGACTACCGGCTTGATATGAGCCAGCAGTGTGCCCAGGTGGCCAAAAAGGCCAATGGGATACTGGCGTGTATCAAGAATAGTGTGACCAGCAGGAGCAGGGAAGTGATCCTGCCCCTGTACTCGGCACTGGTGAGGCCGCACCTGGAATATTGTGTCCAGTTTTGGGCCCCTCACTTTAAGAGAGATATTGAGCTCCTGGAGCAGGTCCAGAGAAGGTTCCAGGGTCAAGGGGCTGGAAAATAAAACTTATGGGGAGCAGCTGAGGGAGTATACCCTACAAATACCTGAGAAGGGATGTAGGGAGTATACCCTACAAATACCCTACAAATACCTGAGAAGGGATGGTGGGGAGGTAGGGGAAGGGCTCTTTACATTAGTGATGGGTGATAGAACAAGAGGAAATGGGTATAAGCTTAATCAGGGGAGATTCAGGTTGGATGTTAGGAAGTATTTCTTCTCTGAAAGGGTTGTCAGCCACTGGAATAGGCTGCCCAGGGAGGTGGTTGAGTCCCCATCCCTGGATGTGTTTAAGAAAAGGGTGGATGAACTACTTAAGGATATAGTTTAATGGGAGATTAGGGATGGTTGGACTGGATGATCTCTAAGGTCTTTTCCAACCTAGAAATCTATGAATCTATGAATCTATGATGAGGTTACAGCATTGACGGATAGAGGAAGAGCAACTGACATCATCTACCTGGATTTATCCAAAGCATTTGATACTGTCCCACACAACATAGAATCATAGAATCATAGAATCATAGAATGGTTAGGGCTGGAAGGGACCTTCAAAGGTCAAAAACATCATTGTCTCTAAACTGGAAAGACATGGTTTTGATGGATGGACCACTCGGTGGATAATGAATTGGCTGGATGGTCGCACTCAAAGAGTTATGGTCAACGGTTCAATGTCCACGTGGAGGCCTGTGACAAGTGGTGTTCCTCAGGGGTCAGTACTGGGACCAGTGCTATTTAACATCTTTGTTGGAGACATGGACAGTGGGATCGAGTGCACCCTCAGCAAGTTTGCAGATGACACCAAGTTGTGTGGTGTTGTGGACACGCTGGAGGGAAGGGATGCCATCCAGAGGGACCTTGACAGGCTGGAGAGATGGGCCTGTGAGAACCTCATGAAGGTCAACAAGGCCAAGTGCAAGGTCCTGCACGTGGGTCGGGGCAATCCCATGCACAAGTAGAGGCTGGGCGGAGAATGGATTGAGAGCAGCCCTGAGGAAAAGGACTTGGGAGTGCTGGTGGATGAGAAGCTTAACATGAGCCGGCAATGTGCACTGGCAGCGCAGAAAGCAAATCATATCCTGGGCTGTATCAAAAGAAGCATGGCCAGTAGGTCGAGGGAAGTGATTCTGCCCCTCTACTCAGCTCTCGTGAGACCCCACCTAGAATACTGTGTTCAGCTCTGGAGTCCCCAACACAAGAAGGACATGGAGCTGCTTGAACGAGTCCAGAGGAGGGCCACGAAGATGATCCGAGGACTGGAGCACCTCTGCTATGAAGACAGGCTGAGAGAAGGCTCCGGGGTGATCTTATAGCAGCCTTCCAGTACCTAAAAGGGGCCTACAGGAAAGCTGGAGAGGGACTTTTTACAAGGACACGTAGTGATAGGACAAGGGGCAATGGCTTTAAACTGAAAGAGGGGAGATTTTGATTAGATATAAGGAAGAAATTTTTTACATTGAGGGTGGTGAGGCACTGGAACAGGTTGCCCAGAGAAGTTGTGGATGCCCCATCCCTGGAAGTGTTCAAGGCCAGGTTGGATGAAGCTTTGGACAACCTGGTGTAGTGGAGGATTTCTCTGCCCATGGCAGGGGGGTTGGAACTAGATGATCTTTAGAGGTCCCTTCCAACCCTAACCATTCTATGATTCTATAATTCTATGATTTACTGCAGGGTGCAACACTTAGGTATTTTCTAAATAGCAAATAGGTACAAACTGTAGTCCCTGTTTTCTCTAATTTGTGAATTATGTGTTTTGGATAATGGGTTGCTGGTGTTTTGTATGTGAGGTTTTGGGGAGGGTTTTGATTTTTTGGTTTGGATATTTTTTTGTGAAGGGAAGAATCTGCTTCATTGTTGCAAAAAAAGTTGGACTTCTTGATTTTACTTAGATTAATGCTTGCCCAGGATGCTGTTAACTGATCTGACATCCTCTGTGGAAAGGCACTACAGAATACTATAAAATACAGAGCTCTTGGACACTGATAAGTAGGTAGGTCTTCATGGGACGTGTATAAGCACATTGACTTTTTATTGAATGTAGTGCAGCTTAAATGTTTTGGCAAACACTTGCATGGCAAGTAGGTCAAGGGAGGTGATTCTGCCTCTCTACTCTGCTGTCGTGGTTTTTGGACTGAGGGTCGAGACAAGAACCGAGAGGGAGCACTCACCAACCATGGTCCTGGGCAAAACATGACTCAGGCTTTTTTTTCTTAAAACAAAACAATTTATTAACAGTTACTTAACAAGAGACAAAACGGAACGAAACCAGTTACTTGAGAGGAGAAAGAGAAAACAAGGCCAGATCTTAAAACAACACCTCCCCACCCCCTATTTCATAGAATCATAGAATCATAGAATGGTTAGGGCTGGAAGGGACCTTCAAAGGTCATCTAGTCCAACCCCCCTGCAAGGAACAGGGATATCTCCAACTAGATCAGGTTGCTCAGGGCCTCATCCAACCGGGCCTTGAACGTCTCCAGGGATGGAGCATCCACCACCTCTCTGGGCAACCTGTTCCAGTGTTCTACAACTCTCATGGTAAAAAATTTTTTCCTAATATCCAATCTGAATCTACCTCCCTCTATTTTAAAACCATTACCCCTTGTCCTATCACAACTGGCCCTCCTGAACAGCCTCTCCCCATCTTTCCTGTAGGCCCCCTTGAGGTACTGGAAGACCGCTATAAGGTCACCTCGGAGCCTCCTCTTCTCCAGGCTGAACAGCCCCAACTCTTTCAGCCTGTCCTCATAGGAAAGGTGCTCCAGCCCTCTTATCATCTTCGTGGCCCTCCTCTGGACCCTCTCCAACTGGTCCATGTCCTTCTTATGTTGGGGACTCCAGAACTGGACGCAATACTCCAAGTGAGGTCTCACGAGGGCAGAGTAGAGGGGGAGAATCACCTCCCTTGACCTGCTGGCCACGCTCCTCTTGATGCAGCCCAGGACGCGGTTGGCCTTCTGGGCCGCAAGAGCACATTGCCGGCTCATATTGAGCTTCTCGTCCACCAGTACTCCCAAGTCCTTCTCCTCAGGGCTGCTCACGATCCATTCTCCACCCAGTCTGTATTTGTGCCTGGGATTGCCATGACCCAGATGTAGGACCTTGCACTTGGCCTGGTTAAACTTCATGAGGTTGGTACGGGCCCACCTCTCCAGCCTGTCGAGGTCCCTCTGGATGGCATCCCTCCCTTCCAGCGTGTCGACAGCACCACACAGCTTGGTGTCGTCGGCGAACTTGCTGAGGGTGCACTCCATGCCACTGTCCACGTCATCGACAAAGATGTTGAAGAGGGCCGGGCCCAACACAGACCCCTGAGGGACGCCACTCGTGACCGGTCTCCACATGGACATCGAGCCGTTGACCACTACTCTCTGAGTACGGCCATTGAGCCAATTCCTTATCCACGGAGTGGTCCATCCATCAAACCCATGCTGCACCCCATGCCACCGCCCGGAAAAAACCATCGAACCCATTTCCTTTCCTTCCTGGCTCTACCTCCCCGCTCCGTGGCATAGGGGGACAGGGAATGGGGGAGTTCAGGTCAGTTCATCCATGTTGTTAACTGCCGCTCCTTTCTCAAAGGAGGAGGAGTCCTTACACCATTTTCCCCTTGCTTCGGTGGATCCCCTACTCACGAGGAAAAAGTCCCCAAACTTTTCCAGCGTAAGTCCTGCCCACAGGATTGCAATCCTTCCCCATGGATTGCACCAGTTCAGGCTTTACCAGTCTCGGCCTCTGTCGTGGGTTAGGTTGAAACCCCACACACACAGCCAGTCACTCCCCCTCCCCCACGAATGAGGGAGAGAATTAAAGGATAAACGGGAAACCCGTGGGTTGAGATAAGAATGATTTAATACAGTGTAGGTGCTCACCACCCCCTCGTATGCGAAGCCCGTCTCGTCCCGAAGATGCAATCCCGGACGAACGCGAGGCCCCGAAATAGAGAGGGGCAGAGAGAGAGAGAGAGACAGTACTCTGAGAGTGGGAGTACTGGGAGAGAGAGAAAAAAAAGAAAAAAACAGAGCAACAGCGCAGCAAGCGCAAAAGAGCCAAAGCGCAAAAGAGCCAAAGCGCAAAAGAGCCAAAGCGCAAAAGCCCTTCTGTCCGGCTGACCCTCACTTTTATACTGGGCATGACGCTGCATGATATGGAATACTGATTGGCCAGTTTGGCCCTCAATCTTAAGTTCCACCACAAATCACAAGGGGAATCGTGTCCCCCTTGTCCCAGCTATGCTCCCCCCTTATCCCGCCGTGTTCCTGCACTCTGGCACACTGAAAAGTCCTTGCAGTTTCACTTCCAACCACAAACATCAGCTTGCTATCAACATTCTTCCAAGAGTGAGCCTCTGAGTAAAACCAAAACACGGAGCTCTTCTGGCTGTTAAAAACTCTGTCCCAGCTAAAACTAGGACAGTATCCACCCCTTATTCCATACCATGCACATCATGCTCAAACCTTACATATATACTATTCTCTTAGCCATGGGTCATCCCTCCAAAATGTGTCTTCAACTGTTACAGCAGTCTCTCAGGGCAGGAAAGATGATGTGGAATTCGCTCAGTCGGTAGAACGGATGACATGTAGTCTTTGTTGTGTGTGGCATCTGGAGCTCGTAGTTGGTGTATCCAGCCGCCGTCTGGAGGTTGAAGATGTTGATCTCGAAGAAGTTGCTGGGTGTTTGGATTCTGACGAAGTTCATTCTTCATTAACCTGGATGATTCTTAATATAATGACATTACCACAATATGACAACCATAGCAATGATGGTATGCAGGGACAGGGTTATTCAGCAATTAATATCACACAATTCAATTCATTTTATCATCTTTTTTCACCCAACATCAAATCCCCTTGAGGTACACATCGGACTTCCCCGTCCTTCTGCATCACCCACCAAGTGCACCCAGGTCCTTGAGCAAAAACAATCCGACAAATGGGTTTACCTTTACCCGAGGCAGGAATAACCCAGACTGTCTTCCCCAGTATATTCCTCATGTGCACTACAGGGACTTTATCTCCTTCTACAGTACGTAGAAGTTCTGATTGGGCAGGACCAGCTCGATTTGCAGATCCTCTAGTGTTGACTAACCATGTGGCTTTTGCTAAATGCGTATCCCAATGTTTGAAGGTTCCACCACCCATTGCTTTCAGTGTGGTTTTTAGCAATCCATTATATCGTTCAATCTTCCCAGAAGCTGGCGCATGATAGGGGATGTGATATACCCACTCGATGCCATGCTCTTTGGCCCAGGTGTCTATAAGATTGTTACGGAAATGAGTCCCGTTGTCTGATTCAATTCTTTCTGGGGTGCCATGCCGCCACAAGACTTGCTTTTCAAGGCCCAAGATAGTGTTCCGGGCGGTGGCATGGGGTGCAGCATAGGTTTCCAGCCATCCAGTGGTCGCTTCCACCATTGTGAGCACATAACGCTTGCCACTGCGAGTTTGTGGAAGTGTGACATAGTCAATTTGCCAAGCCTCTCCGTACTGATATTTCAACCAACGCCCTCCATACCAAAGAGGTTTCAACTGCTTGGCTTGCTTGATTGCAGCACACGTTTCACATTCATGGATCACCTCTGCAATAGTGTCCATAGTTAGGTCCACCCCTCGATCACGAGCCCATTTGTATGTGGCGTCCCTTCCTTGATGGCCTGAGGCATCATGGGCCCAACGAGCTAGAAATTTTTCACCTTTATGTTGCCAGTCCAGATCCACCTGAGCCACTTTAATCTTGGCGGCCTGATCCACCTGTTGATTGTTTTCATGTTCTTCTGTGGCCCGACTCTTGGGTACATGGGCATCTACATGTCGTACTTTTACAACCAGCTTCTCTACTCGAGCAGCAATGTCTTTCCACAACGGGGCAGCCCAGATGGGTTTACCTCTGCGTTGCCAGTTGCTCTGCTTCCATTGCCGTAGCCATCCCCACAGGGCATTTGCTACCATCCAAGAGTTGGTATAGAGATAGAGCATTGGCCACTTTTCTTGTTCAGCGATGTCTAAAGCCAGTTGGATGGCTTTCACCTCTGCGAACTGACTTGATTCGCCTTCTCCTTCGGTAGCTTCTGCGACCCGTCGGGTAGGGCTCCATACAGCAGCTTTCCATTTTCGATGTTTTCCTACAAGGCGACAGGATCCATCAGTAAACAGAGCGTATTTCTTCTCATTGTCTGATAGTTCATTATAAGGTGGAGCCTCCTCAGCACGTGTCACCTCCTCCTCCTCTGGTGACATTCCAAAGTCTTTACCTTCAGCCCAGTTAGTGATCACTTCCAAAATTCCTGGGCGATTGAGGTTTCCTATCTGAGCTCTTTGTGTGATCAGCGCGATCCACTTGCTCCATGTGGCATCAGTTGCGTGGTGTGTAGACGGGACGCTCCCTTTGAACATCCAGCCGAGCACTGGCAATCGGGGTGCCAGGAGCAACTGTGCTTCCGTACCAACCACTTCAGAAGCAGCTCGGACTCCTTCATATGCTGCCAGTATCTCTTTTTCAGTTGGAGCATAGTTGGCTTCGGATCCTTTGTATCCTCAACTCCAAAACCCAAGAGGTCGACCTCACCTCTCCCCTGGCGCTTTTTGCCAGAGACTCCAGGTGGGACCATTCTCCCCGGCTGCAGTGTAGAGCACGTTTTTGACATCTTGTCCTGTCCGGACTGGTCCCAGAGCTACCGCATGAACTATTTCTTGTTTAATTTGTTCAAAGGCTTGTTTTTGCTCTGGGCCCCATTCAAAATTATTCTTCTTTCGGGTTATTCGATAGAGGGGTTTTACAATCTGGCTGTAGTCGGGAATATGCATTCGCCAGAAACCCACAATACCTAAGAAAGCTTGTGCTTCCTTTTTGTTGGTTGGTGGGGACATAGCTGTTATTTTATTAATCACGTCCATCAGAATCTGACGACGCCCATCTTGCCATTTTATTCCCAAAAACTGTATCTCCTGGGCAGGTCCCTTGACCTTACTCTGTTTTATGGCAAAGCCTGCTTTCAGAAGGATTTGGATTATCTTTTCACCTTTCTCAAAAACTTCTTCTGCTGTGTTGCCCCATACAATGATGTCATCAATGTATTGCAAATGTTCTGGGGCATCACCCTGTTCCAGTGTGGTCTGGATCAGTCCACGGCAAATAGTGGGGCTGTGTTTCCACCCCTGGGGCAGTCGATTCCAGGTATACTGGATGCCCCTCCAAGTGAAAGCAAACTGTGGCCTGCGTTCCGGTGCCAAAGGAATTGAGAAAAACGCATTAGCGATATCAATTGTAGCGTACCACCTGGCTGCCTTTGACTCCAGTTCATACTGAAGTTCCAGCATATCTGGCACGGCAGCACTCAACGGTGGTGTAACTTCATTCAAGCCACGATAGTCTACTGTCAGCCTCCACTCGCCATTGGACTTACGTACAGGCCATATAGGGCTGTTAAAAGGTGAGCGGGTCTGATGGCCCTGGTTGCTCTTCCTCATTTGATTGTTGTGATGGCCCTCATTGCTCTTCTTCATCTTCTAACTTTTGTATACATTTTCTTTTCCTTACGGGGGCAACTGATACCGTTGTAGTCTGAGTAGCTATAGTGCTTGTCATGGGAGTTGAGATGGCAAGCACAATAACCCGAGAAATAAATTGATATACACTCCTAAATGGCCGATTGATTTTGAATATATAGATAATTAAACATATATTCAGGAGACCTTGCAGGGTAATCAAACCCGTTAAATTATTCCAATGATGTTCGGCATTATCAAAATCAACGTAAGCTTTTGTGAATGAAAAGTCACCGGTATAATTGGCGATGATATCCGCCAGGTGACGCTCAAAATTAATAAACGAGCTCCACATCACCATTCCCCTCTGCACCGCCGAATACAAAGACTGAGCCGGTCCCAGCACCGATGATCTTATCAGAGTTACACCGTACAGTATAGCAAAACCCTTAATTACCGATAACATGCTTTTCATGCCGGTCCAACACCCAGAGCCAGAAATCCGCATAAACATTCCGCCTAACATCATATAGGGTAAATAAGGCAATAAATTATGAATGTCCGGTAACATGTATGCGAGCATAACAAACAGCATTCCAGCCAGCAACATTGTTATCTCAACCCCTTCATGCCCCACGTTGGGCGCCAATTAAGACTGTCGTGGGTTAGGTTGAAACCCCCCACACACAGCCAGTCACTCCCCCTCCCCCACCCCCAGGAATGAGGGAGAGAATTAAAGGATAAACGGGAAACCCGTGGGTTGAGATAAGAATGATTTAATACAGATGATTTAATACAGTGTAGGTGATCACCACCCCCTCGTATGCGAAGCCCGTCTTGTCCCGAAGCTGCAATCCCGGACGAATGCGAGGCCCTGAAATAGAGAGGGGCAGAGAGAGAGAGAGAGAGAGAGTACTCCGAGAGTGGGAGTACTGGGAGAGAGAGAAAAAGAAAGAAAAACAATAGAGCAAAAGCACAGCAAGCGCAAAAGAGCAAAAGCGGCGAAAGAGTCAAAGCGCAAAAGCCCTTCTGTCCGGCTGCCCCTCACTTTTATACTGGGCATGACGTTGTGTGATACGGAATACTAATTGGCCAGTTTGACCCTCAGTCTTAAGTTCCACCACAAATCACAAGGGGAATCAT
>NW_028238613.1:0-85549 GCF_009769465.1 Tauraco erythrolophus | reverse complement strand
CAAAACCAGCTTTCAGAAGGATTTGGATTATCTTTTCACCTTTCTCAAAAACTTCTTCTGCTGTGTTGCCCCATACAATGATGTCATCAATGTATTGCAAATGTTCTGGGGCATCACCCTGTTCCAGTGTGGTCTGGATCAGTCCATGGCAAATAGTGGGGCTGTGTTTCCACCCCTGGGGCAGTCGATTCCAGGTATACTGGATGCCCCTCCAAGTGAAAGCAAACTGTGGCCTGCATTCTGGTGCCAAAGGGATTGAGAAAAACACATCAGCAATATCAATTGTGGCGTACCACTTCGCTGCCTTTGACTCCGGCTTGTGTTGAAGTTCCAGCATGGCAGCACTTAGTGGCAGTGTGACTTCGTTCAGGCCACGATAGTCTACTGTCAGTCTCCACTTGCCATTGGACTTGCACACAGGCCATATGGGGCTGTTAAAAGGTGAGTGGGTCTTGGTGATCACTCCTTGGCTCTTCAGTTGTTGAATCAACTTATGGATAGGAATTAGAGAGTCTCGGTTGGTACGATATTGCCGTCGGTGCACTGTTGTAGTAGCGATTGGCACCTGTTGTTCTTCGACCCTCAGTAATCCCACAGCAGAAGGTCCTCTGAGAGACTGGGGAAGGTAGACAACTGTTCAATTTCCTCTGTCTCCAAGGCAGCTATGCTAAAAGCCTGCTTGATACCCTTTTGGGTCCTTGAAATACCCTCTCTTAAGGTAGTCTATGAGCAAGGAAAGGATTAATGGTAGGATTAACTCTCCCACTTGGTTTAGGAAACTGCACATTGGAGACTGGAGCAACAACCTTCCTTGAAGAACTGGAAAAGTTCATTTTTCTGTTTTTTCCTTGCAACTGGCATACCCATGCCTCTAGGGCCAAGGTAGGTTTTCCATTACAACTTCTCATGTCTTCTCCATGATCACCCAGGTAAAACCACAGTCTGCCCTGTGGTGTGTACCATCTCTCTTGAGTAGGGGAACACTTGTTTCTAATAGCTGAAATGCTGGAATATACAGGTGGGGGGGAGGACATTTCTTCTTTAAATTTTCAGAACTCCTGGGACAGTTTCTCCACAGCCAAGATACAGGCCCGTAGGGAAGTACTCTCTTCATATTGCTGGAGTTTGGTAACCACATCACCCATGGGTGGTGAGTCTTCTCTGAGATCCATTACTGTCAGTGAGGAAGAGTATGATGGTGGTGTGCCCTGTAGAACCTTCTGCCACATGGGTCGTGTGCACCAGACTTCATCCAGATCTTCAGATAACTACGTGTTTCTCAGGTCGTAACAAATCACCTCTCACACGGCTAGTTCCCTCTGGTACTGAATACTCTCTATGTTGACTCACTTGCCTGGATTACATGCAGTTTCTTCCTTGAAGGGATACCTTTCCCTGACACCTGCCAGGAGCCATCTCCAGAGGCTGTGGGCTTGTGCCCCTTTTCCAATCACTTTATCAATGCCTCCATCCCTAGCAAGAGATCCCAGCTGCCCGGCTTCTCTGCCACCTAAATCCAGGCTACTGGCCCCCATGTCCCAGCATCTGGGGAGATTCAGGTTGGATGTTAGGAAGTATTTCTTCTCTGAAAGGGTTGTCAGCCACTGGAATAGGCTGCCCAGGGAGGTGGTTGAGTCCCCATCCCTGGATGTGTTTAAGAATAGGGTGGATGATCTACTTGAGGATATGGTTTAATGGGGATTAGGGACGGTTGGACTCGATGATCTCTAAGGTCTTTTCCAACCTAGAAATCTATGAATCTATGAATCTGAGCAGCCAGGTGACAATGTGCTCACCTTGATGATGGCTGTAGTCTTTTCGAATGTCTTGCAGCTCATTCAGGGATAGGGATCATGTGGTTATCATCTCATCAATGAGATCTTCCTCTCTCCTCTGCCGAGTTCTTCCTTGAGGGGGAAGTGGGATGTTCCTCCTCTCTTTCCCATTGTTGTGACGGCCCTGCTTTAGAGTAGCCTGCCTCCTCCTCTTCTTCGGTCTCCAATTCTGTCTCTGCTCTCTTCCAGTGAGTTGCTGCTCGAGAAGAAGCGAAGAGGAGAGTTCTTCCTCCTGTTGTCATGATGGCCCTGCTTTCTTCTCCTTCATCCTTTTTTAAACATGCCAATTTTCATGTACGTTTTTTCTTCTGTATGGAGGCAACTGATAATGACACGGACCATGCAGTGCCTCTCATTGTGGTCTGAGTATCTGCAGTACTTGTGCTCAAGGTTTGAGTAGGCATAGCAGGTGTCAGGGGCTGAGTAGCTGTGGTGCTTATTGTGGGAGTTTGAGTACAGCACCTGCATTTGCACTGAGTACAAGTAGCAGAAGCTGGGGTTTGAGTAGCCACAGTGCTTGTTGTGGCGATTGAGGTAGAAAGTGAAGTAATACTGGTAATGAATTGGTAGAAATTTCTATATAGTTGATTAACCCCAATTATATACATTTGTATATTTGCATTATATGCAAAAACATGGGAAGCCGAAAGGTCCTTGCTGTCTCATTTACCAACTATAGACATTAATGCGCTATCAACATTCTTCTCATAACAACTCCTATACTAAATCCAGAACATGGAGCTCTTCTACCTGTTAAAAGGAAAAACTAGGTCTGTCCTAGTCGAAACCAGGAGAAAGGGCCTTTCTTGTCCTTTATTTGTGTGAAATGTTCTAGCAAGATGTCAATTTGTATGCTATTCTTATTAGCCAGTTTGTTAGCATTGCATTACTGCCTGGTATTAAAATGCTGGAAATCTGTGACTGGGATGGCTGTTACTGGTAAATCATGCTCCTGGAGCATCAGTGCCAGCTTCATGCAAGCAATTCTTTTTTTTTTTAGATATGTTTTTCCAAAAATCACCTTCATATTTGCCACTTGGAAATATATTTTTGGTCATTAAGATATTTTTTGCATTAATTCATTTCTCTCCTCCCCCAGTATATGACTCCTCAGAATTGCAGGCTGTACATCTTTCCTTTTGACATCATATGGCACCATAGACCTTGATCTGGCTGTCTCTTTGTTACTGCAGTATACATGTTTTTATTTTCTTTTTTACTTGGAAGCTTAGACATTATGAGCTGCTTTTTTGAAGACCATAGTGGTAATATTCACTTAAGTCATAGCTCATCACAAAGGATATTCTGCCTGTAAATTTGCTGACTTGCTTAGACCCTTCTAGAATATGTTACAATGGATAATGGTCAAGTTATCTTAAGATTCATAGCACAGATAGAAATGCTGTGTTGTACCTGGTGAATGCTATTAGACACACTTACCTTACGTTATCATCTTTAGCATCTCTCTATAATTTTTGTAGCACCAATCTTTAACACGGATATACCAGTACCAACATTTCTCAGACTTATATATTTATGTGCATCATAGAACGTTTTTGCATATCTGCTGCTAAAAATCTGTGTTCATGCTATTTAAAATAGAATAGTTCAGTTGGAAGGCACCTACAACAATCATGTATTGACGATCATTTGAAATAGTCTAAGGTGACACAGGACTGTTGTCTGATCAGTTTGTACAAAAAGATGGCAAATCTCTCTCTGCCTTTCTGTTTAAAGGCTTCCTGACCCTCAAATGTGTCATCTGATACTTAGCATTTGTAAAATCTTTTTTTCTTTGTTTTTTAACTTTGCAGACTAGTTGGATTTCCATTAGAACTGTTTCTTTCAGGCTTCTTGTGCATGTGGTTGCAAATCCATCTTGCATTCTTCATTTACTTCTGATGTGTCAGTGTATGCTGCATGCATGTTCCCCTGCCTCCTCTATTTGCTGATTTTTATCGGTCTTCCCCACTATCATCTCTGGACCTTCAGCACTGTGTCTGTATCTGCAGCCTCTTTTCTGAGCTGATGTGCAAGACTACTTCCCTTTCTCCATCAAAAGCTTTTCAAAGGGCAGCTGCTGCCCTGACACCTGCAGGAACTATTTTTCCAGTTGTGCCAAGGCTGTACTATATTTTTTTTCTTTAAATACAGCACTTCACAATTCTTAGCATCTTAGTTTTTAAAACAAAGTGTTACTTGATCACTCTTCATCACACTGCTTCTCATGTAATTTTTCCTGCAAACAACAAAATCTCCAAGACTCTCAAGTTGTCTCTTGTTTGGAAAATATCTAACTTTCTGGAGAAACTTAATGAATAAAATATATGCTAAGAAACTGATATGGAGAGGGTTTTGGCCTTTTGCCCATGTCTTAAAGCAATTATCCAGTGGCATTTGGACTGCCACATTTTTAGACTGAGTTTCTTGGTGAATTTGATCCCTCCGCAGCTGCGATTGGCTTGCACCCTACTGTAAATGAATAGGGTAGTGTACCGTATCAGCGTCGGGCCTGGATTAACCGTCTTGCCCAAGCTGTTGGATTGCTGATTGCCTGGATTGTATTCCTTTGGGCTACGTCCCTGACTTCCAGTTCTATCCATAACCACCTGTTTTGTCTGTGTAAGCATGCTATTTCGTTTTCTTGTTTGGGATTGATTGTTCTCCCAAAATTGCAAAGTGTGGCTTTTGTGAGAGGAGAGGGGGAAGATAAGACTTGTGAGTATAAAAATTATTAATTTAAGGTTGTTCTTAATATGTAGAAAATAATTTGAGTTCTTTTTAAGAAATCTGGATTTGTAACTTCTCATCAAATTTCAAACACAGAGAATTGGAAATGGGAATTGTTTGGAGGAAGGGATTTTTCAGATAAGCTTCAAAATTTACTTGACTGAATGGCTAAGGCACATTGACAGGTATTTAGATGAAGTCTTTGTATTTTTTAGCAGCCTCTGCCCTTATGTCTCAGTTGAGCTTTTGTACAACTGTAGTAATACCTCTGTAAAAGCAAGGAAATCAAGTCCATGTGTTTTTTCTAACCATCAAAAGCAGAAAAACTTTTTTATCTTTCTAAAACCTTTGTGCCTTCTTCAGACTGTGCATGCGTGTGTGCCTGTCTATGCATCTGCATGCTTTTTTGATGAAGAATTTCAAACTGAAATATACCTCAGCAACTCTTGGGCCTCATGTGAGGCCTTCCAAATGATCATATCTCTTAAATACCTAGTATGCTGCATGAAGAGTTGGTGCAAATATTTGGAAGCCATGACTCTTACTGTTTTTGTTACTCTTGGTTTTTGGCATGTAAAAGCACTTGTTCTTAAGCTGTGCTAGCTTATGATATTATCTTGCTGGTGCAGCTGAAGAGATACTGGCAAACAAGGTGGAATATGAATGTTCCATAAATGCATTGATTATCCCTTTGGTTGAGATCTCATCTACTTCATCTGCTTTTTGTACTTTGCTCCATTTTTGTCTAGTGGATCAGGAGCACCTTGCTTCCACAAGCAGGAATGCTTTCCTAGAGCTCTGAGCTAGCACTGGGTTTTCATAGCTTTTGCAGAAGATGCTGAACATTAATCCTGGTCTCTGTTTTCTAGTCATGCTAGTAAAATGATTGCTGTTTTGACAGAGAGAATGTAGCAGTTGATCTGGGAACAATGGAATAGTTTGAGTCAGTATGGTGCTTATTTTGCTTTCCTGCCCATAAGATAAATGTAAGTGCAATGAGGGCACTAATGTGAGAGCTCAGTAATGATACTTCCACATAGATAAGTCATTAATATATTTGATTTTAGTTATATGAGGTAGCATACTATTATAGATGCCTGTTTTTAGAATCTATTTATATTGTTCAGGTAAACATTTCTGGCAGAATTATCCACAGACATGAAAATGAGGCATGTGGCACCAGTGTTACATTTTTAATTTTAGACAGCTGCTTCGTGTTTTGAATTTCATTGTACAGGCTAAAAAGATACATCACCCTTCAGCAAGGCAGCCATAGGGATGGAATGGATGGAATAATTATGGTATTTGTTCAAGTCTGCATCAGTCTCGAAGGAAGAGTTTCAGTTAATGGTTACTTATCAGTTCTCTGAGATAGTAGCTTGTTTGCTACAGATCATCAAAGGTGTTTTTAATTATCTTAACTGCTTTTGTCTTTCAGATTTATATCCTCTTCAGAGGATCTTATTCTTGTTACAGTACTTAGACTACAGAACACTAGTTGTTCACTTGTTTTGTAACATACCTGTTAATACTTAGTTGTTGAAAGAAATAAATTGCTTTCTATAACATAATGAGGTATTTCTCTCTAACTTTGTAACTTGTTAGCATTTGACATTAGCTTGTCCCATTTTTTTTTTTCCTGTGTTCTGCTCACATCACACTATAGTAATAGATTTTTGTTCATTGGTAGGTGAAGCTGAGAGCTTTGCTACAAGCGCTGTCTCCTGCTGCTGCTTTTCTCGAGTTCCCTGTCTCTTCTCTCTGCCCCTTTTTCCTCCAAAGACATACTCTCACCCATTGCTGTTTCCATGAAATTCCTGGGTGGAGGGAAGTAAGAAGATCTTTGTTCAATATATTTGGTCCTACCTATTCTACTGTAAATCTAAGCTTGAGCTGTAGTGTTGGGATCACCTACTTGGGCAGGGGCTGTGCTAAGGAATGATTTTGAAGTTTCATGCTCACGTCAAATGTTGAATCACACAAGCATACTGTTGTTTTGTAGAATATCTAGCACTCCATGTCTGAGGGCATGATGGAACCTTATCTTCAAAGGCAATCTTCTAAAAACATAATACATTAAGATTGCGTTTTGCTTTTATTTGCACACATGAAAGTAATATAGTAAGAAGGTGTTAAGGCACTTCTTGAATGTGTGACAGTCAAAGATCACACATAATCACAGAATGTCAGGGATTGGAAGGGACCTCAAAGGATCATCTAGTCCAATCCCCCTGCCGGAGCAGGACCACCTAGATCAGATCCCACCAGAACGTGTCCAGACGGGTTTTGAACATCTCCAGAGAAGGAGACTCCACAACCTCTCTGGGCAGCCTGTCCCAGTGTTCTGGTACCCTTACTGGGAAGAAGTTCTTCCTCATGTTTAAGCGGAACCTCCTATGTTCCAGCTTAGATCCATTTCCCCTTGTCCTATCATTGGGTGCCACTGAGAAGAGCCTGGCTCCATCCTCATGGCAGTCACCCTTTCCATATTTATAAACATTCATGAGGTCCCCCCTCGGTCTCCTCCAAGCTAAAGAGACCCAGCTCCCTCAGCCTTTCCTCAGAAGGGAGATGCTCCACTCCCTTCATCATCTTTGTGGCCCTGCACTGGACTCTCTCCAGCAGTTCCTTGTCCTTCTTGAACTGAGGGGCCCAGAACTGGACAATAAAAACTATAATATTTATTTAAATGTTGTTACTAGGGGAAGAAAATAATCTTATCTAAAACTGTGCGAGCAGCGTCTTAAGCATGTTTTAGCTATCATGGGACAAGCAATGCAGTTTTTTCATGTGCTTTTAACATCCTACACTTATCTTGAAAATAAAAGAAAAAAGCCACAGACTTCCTTAGAAACATGATCTGCAATTTGTTACAAACAATTCTAATGTAGATATTTTTTTTCTTCCTAGGTTTTACCAAGAGACAGTACATCTAACACTTAACTTGGATCATCTCTTGTTCATCAGCTTGAAAATCATAACAGCCCCCAAAACTGACATTTGATCCGAAAGAGAAAGCTGTGACAAATGGACAATATGTCTATTACTAACACGCCAACAAGTAATGATGCTTGTCTGAGCATTGTTCACAGCTTGATGTGCCATCGACAAGGTGGAGAGAGTGAAACTTTTGCAAAACGCGCAATTGAAAGTTTAGTTAAAAAGCTAAAGGAGAAAAAAGATGAATTGGATTCTTTGATTACAGCTATAACCACAAATGGAGCTCATCCTAGCAAGTGTGTTACAATACAGAGAACGCTGGATGGGAGGCTTCAGGTTAGTACCAGTGAAAATCAGATGTTTTCCTCCTAGTGAAGCCGGAGCAGAAGTGAGTGACGCAGGATCCTAGAGTGTTGAGGAAGAGTAGCTCTTCTCTTGCGTCCCCCCTCGCCCCCATTTGTAGGCATGTCTTGTGGCTGGAGCTCTGGACTGCTGCAGTAGTTGATGATTTTTTTCAAAAGGAGCAGAAGGGATGAGATCAGCCGTTCTAAACGAGTGTGTGTGTGGCAGTAAAAAGCAGGGTCACGTAACAAATTCGGCTGTTTATCCTGGTGTTTTCACTACAAGCTTCTGTTAGCTCTGTGTTGGTCAGCAGTGTGAAGAAAGACCTGTGATCCCTTGCTAAGGTACTCCAAGGAGTCTGCGCTGAGGACTTACGTTAGCCTTATATCGTCAGTACTCAGTACCTGTATAGCTTGGGTCGCGAATTCCTTGTTCCAGGACAGATGTCATGTTTGCTGGCTAGCTTTCTGTCTACCCTAGGAGCATTGTTGGGGTTTTTTTCCCCCAGTATAATGAATTGGCATTCTTCTACTTGTAAATTCCTTATAGTGTAGCTTAGTGCTTCATTCCTCCTCTTCTGGGGCAAAGCTCCTTCATCATCCATGGTGGGGAAGGTGACCATACATACTACATAAAGCACAAATTCTGCTTCTGACGTTTTGTATCTAGTATTTTTTCTGAAGAATCACAGTGTTGACTTAACTGTAGCAAAACCTTAATAAAAATTTATTTCTGTTGAGTACAGAACTTGGGTAAGCTGTACACCAGCTTTTTTTTTCATATTTTGATGATGGAGAGAGGTTGTGGTATTGTTTGTCCTCTTCCAGCTTTGCTCCTCACTAAGTAAACCGAAATGCCTTGCTACTTTCCCAATCAAATTTTGTGTCTTAACTTTTTAGGTGGCTGGTCGCAAGGGATTCCCTCATGTGATTTACGCTCGTCTTTGGAGGTGGCCCGATCTTCATAAAAATGAACTCAAGCATGTTAAATATTGTCAGTATGCTTTTGACTTAAAATGTGACAGTGTCTGTGTAAATCCTTACCATTATGAGCGTGTAGTATCGCCTGGCATCGGTAAGTAGACTCTTGATTTAAAATGGAACAGTGGGAATAGAGTGCAAAATGTTTTCCTTTTGAGTGTAGAAAATACAGGCCTAAATTATAAACATTAACTTTTAATGATGATCTAATTATAAGTTACTCTCATATGCTCTTCTCTGTCTTCTTAATACAATTATTCTTTTACCTTTATTCCAAATTTGAAAGAACAGTTTGTGGCTTTTGTTTTAAGCCTTCCTGTTGGCTTTACACGTGGTTCTTAAAGTTAATGTGTATCCTAGGAATAACTTAGCATTGAGACACATGTGATGGAGGGGGTATAATATGTACAATCTGTAATACTAATTTGTAAAAGCTTATAAACTTAATGTTCAAACATTGTTAAAGATCTGTGCATATATAATCTTCCACATTCCCTTTTATTTTTCTTCTTTTTAAAGATCTCTCAGGACTGACACTACAGAGTTCTGGTAAGTAATTCTGTTTACTATTGCATTTCTATGGGCACAAACTGTGTTAAACTCTTCAGTATGTACACAGTTTATTCCTGTGTATCTCCTTGGGAGGGAGTATAGAGAGCAGATGGAAATTCATTTGTCTCTCTGGTTTTAGAAAACCAGGTAAGTAGCATATGAGAGGCAAGTATTGATAAATTTTTTTAAATTGAGGCTTCAGCTCAGCTTGTAGGTATGTTCTGTTTTCATTGCCTGCAACTTATAAACCCCAACAAAAAAGAAAAACACCTCACTGTTAAATGCTACTAATTGGAAAAAAAAAAGCACAACAAAAACCAAAACAAACACCCAAAAATGTGTGCACCTGTATGATTGAATTAATTGAATTGGGAATTGTCGTGGGTTAGGCCGATCTGGCAACTAAACCCCACGCAGCTCTCCCACTCCAGTAAAATGGAGAGGAGAAAAATATAATAAAAGAGCTGAGGGTCGAGACAGGAACAGAGAAGCACCCACCAACCATGGTCCCGGGCAAAAGAGGCTGTTTTCTTAAAGCAAAACTATTTATTAACAGCTACCTACAAAGAGAAAAGCAAACAAAAATGGTTACTTGAGAGGATAACAAGAAAACAAGGCCAGGTCTTAAAAACAACACCACTCCCCCCCTTTGCCTTTTCTTCCCAGCTCTACCTCCTCCCCCCAGCGGCGCAGGGGTACAGGGAATGGGGGGGTGCAGGTCAGTTCATCCCATGCTGTTACTGCTGCTTCCCTTAAAGGAGCAGGAGTCCTTACACCATTGTCCCTTGCTCCAGTGGATCCCCTACTCACGGCGAAAGCGTGAATCCTGCCCGCTGGGAGGCAAATCCTTACCCCATTGGATTTGCCCCAAGTGCGGGCTTTACCAGCCCTGGGCTTTAAGGAGCCGTAGCCACTCGCTCCGGTGTGGGTCATCATACAGACTTAGATGCGTAAACGCGCCTCGCCCTGTGCCCGTGAGTCACAACAGTCTCAGGCTCGGGCATCTCCTTTAACGAAACCCCTCCCCATCGGCGGGGGCATCCCACGGGCTCGAGATGCACCGTGCTCAGGCTCTGGCATCTCTGCTCGACGTGGGTCCTCCACGGGCTGCGAGTGGGTCTCTGCTTGCCCCACTGAGGGCTGGTTGCAAAGGGGCTGCTGGCAAGGGGGACTCAGCCGCGGCACACGTTGTCCCGTTCCATCTTCACTGACCTCTTATCTGTGTGGCCGTTTCTCCCAGATTTCAGTCCTCTCTGGGTGAACTCGGCCCGGTGGGCGCCCCGGGAGCGGGGCTCTCCCCGAGTGCCCCAAGCGGCTCCGTCGGGGCCATCCTCGACGGGTGGAGTACCAGCCCGGCCGGGAGCCGGGAGCGGGGGCCGTGCCCCCCTCCCTTCCCCTCGCCCCTGGGCACAGGCACACACCTTCCCGGTTCCTTTGTCCGACGTAAATAGGGCAATTCGCAGGGGCTCTGATTGGCTCAAGCCCCGAGGGGGACGGGAGTCCAGTCTGATGGGCAGCTTCTGCCACCCGGACCTCCCCCCCCACTTCAAACCATGACAGGAATAATAGATGCTTATGATTTAATAAGTACTTTAACAATAAAATAATAGAAATTCTGTAATTAATATGCAATTGAAGTTGTCTAATATTCTAGCTCTCCCTGAAACTTGAGAGAAACTGGACATTAAATGTCCAATGAACGTTATTCAGACATCTGAGATTGTGCAGCTGGTAACTGCTTTATTTCAAAACTGAATTTTTTTTTTTCCTTCTAGAAGAAATTCATAGAGAAGGAAACTTGGGTTATTCAATGCTTTTAGCATATTATTAGAAGTATTCAAACAAAAACTACTTAAAACCTACCAGACATTCCAACAAAGTGTTAACTTCACAAGTTTTAACTTGTGTGCTCATCTCTGCTAATTTGCATTGTTACCCGTGTCTTCTGAAAAATAATAATTTTGTACGGTATCAAAGTTTACTAGCCAGCAGTTAAATACATAATAAATGTTTCATTGTTGTGCTACTGTTTTTGCAACAAGAAACAGAAAATTACTGTCGGATTTTAATATATTTAAGGCTGCTTTAAAAATGAGCATGGGAGATAATATAGTGCGTTGTGCTTTAGTCCAACCAGCAGCAAAGCTACCATGCGGCCCATTGCTCGCTCACTCCTCCCCCTCAGTGAGGTGCACAGGAGAAAAATGTAACCAGAGGCCTGAGGGGTGAGATAAGAACAAGGAGGGATCACCTACCAATCGTGGCCCCGGGCAAAACGGACTCAGCTTGGGGACAAATCAATTTAATTCCTTAACAGTTACTTCAGAGAGGATAAGGAGAAACAAAGCCAGATCTTAAAAACACCTTCCCCCCTACCTCTCTCTTTTCCCTGGCTCTACCTCCTCCCCCAGCAGCCCAGGGGGACAGGCAATGGGGGCTGCAGGTCAGTTTGTCACATGTTGTTTCTGCCGCTCCTTTTCTTAAAGGAGGAGGAGTCCTTACACTCTTTTCCCCTGCTCCAATGGATCCCCTACTCACAGGACACAGTCCACAGACTTCTCCAACATCAGTCCTTCCCACAGGATGCAATCCTTACCCATCAGATTGCTCCAGTGCAGGCTTTTCCCACAGAGCCATTGCTTCTTAGGGTGCTGCCACCTGCTCCAGCATGGGGTCCTCCACTGACTTCAGATGCATCTTTGCTTTGTCATCAGTCTCCAGCAGCGTAGGGGGTCCTTCCCACAGAGACAATTCTCTATGACCTCCTTCAGACATAGGCATCTCTGTTCCAGCATGGGCTTCTCCATGGGCTGCAGGTGGATCTCTACTCCACTGTTAATCTCCATGGGCTGCAGGGGGGCCACCTGCTGTCTCATAGAATCATAGAATGGTTAGAGTTGGAAGGGACCTCAAAGATCATCTAGTTCCAACCCCCCTGCCATGGGCAGGAACACCCTCCACTACACCAGGTTGCTCAAAGCCTCATCCAACCTGGCCTTGAACACTTCCAGGGATGGGGCATCATCACGGGCTGCAGGGGAATCTCAGCTCTGACATGCCTCCTCCTGCCCCATCTTCACTGATCTTGGTGTCTGCGTAGCTGTTTCTCTCAGATATCATTCCTCTCTCTGCTGCAGCCATGTTGGGCCCAACCAGCCCAATGAACTTCCGCAGTCCCAGCAGGACAAATTCTGCCCAGCGGGCACCTCGGGAGTGGGGCATTTTGGAGCTCTCCAAGCAGTGACTGAGCATGAGCAGCCGCCTACCTGGTTGGCTGGGGGCCAGCCCCTTGCTTCCCCCCCTCTTCACTGTAGATCCAGGCTGGTTTGGGTTCCTTTGTCCCCATCTTAAATAAGACATTTGCAGAGACGCTGATTGGCTCAGCCCTGGCCTGAGGGGATGGGAGATCTGACCTGGACAGAGACCAGTCCAACTGGTTTTGGAGCTGGGGAAGCTTCTCACAGCTTCTTACAGGGGCTATCTCTGCAGCCCCTCTCCTGCTACCAAAACCCCACCACATAAACCCAGCACAAGTCTAAGAGTTTTACTTTAACATGCTCAATAGGATATATAGAAATAAATTCTTTTAGTGGTGATGGTAGTAATTTCCTTATGCTGTATGTGGAATATTCTGAATTACTGACTACATTGTTAAATATAGAGTAGTATTGTCTTTGTGAATTTGGTGGGTTTAGTCAATTTGGATGGTAGTTGCTTAAAATTACTTAAGGGATGCATGAAGTTTGTGCCATGTTCATGAATTACTTTTTTCTTAGGAGCTTGTTGTGGGTTAGGCTGCTCCAGGAACTGAACCCCCCCACACAGCCGGTCACTCCCCCTCCCCCACCCCCAGGGATGAGGGAGAGAATTAAAGGAGAAACGGGAAACCCGTGGGTTGAGATAAGAACAATTTAATACAGATGATTTAATACACAGTGTAGATGCTCACCACCCCCTCGTATGCGAAGCCCGTCTCGTCCCGAAGCTGCAATCCCGGACGAACGCGAGGCCCCGAAATAGAGAGGGGCAGAGAGGGAGAGAGAGAGAGAGAGTACTCCGAGAGTGGGAGTACTGGGAGAGAGAGGGGGAAAAAAAAAAAAGCAATAGAGCAACAGCGCAGCAAGTGCAAAAGAGCAAAAGCGGCGAAAGAGCCAAAGCGCAAAAGCCCTTCTGTCCGGCTGCCCCTCACTGTTATACTGGGCATGACGCTGCATGATATGGAATACTGATTGGCCAGTTTGGCCTCAGTCTTAAGTTCCACCACAAATCACAAGGGGAATCGTGTCCCCCTTGTCCCAGCTGTGCTCCCCCCTTATCCCGCCGTGCTTCTGCACTCCGGCACACGGAAAAGCCCTTGGAGTCTCAGGTCCAACCACAAACATCATCTTGCTATCAGCATTCTTCTCAGAGTGAGCCTCTGAGTAAAACCAAAACACGGAGCTCTTCTGGCTGCTAAAAAGAAGAGCTAACCTGGTCCCAGCTAAAACCAGGACAGAGCTTTATGTATGTTCTTATATACTAGGAATTGGTTTGTTGGCTATTGCATGAACGTATATTTAGGTGCTTAACAAAAAGCGTTTTTTTTCTCTTTTTATTAACCATGTCCAATCGCACAATGATGGACTAGAAAACAAAATGCTATTGGAGTCTGCTACTGTGGGACCAAACTGCTTGTTTGACAGCAGTAAGCAAAATAAACATTTTGCTTTTCTATCCAGTTATGCTTCAAAATCTTCTACTACTGGCTTGAAGTGTTTATTTGTAATTTAGAGGAGTACTTTAGCAATGTTTATATAGGTTAAATTCTTTCCCTAGTTGTTTTAATAACATTGTTATTGCTTGAAAGTAATAGTGCAATTTGTAGTTAAATGCTGAAAATAGATTTGCTTTGCATGTTTAACTGTTTGCTTCTTCACAGCTCCATCAAGTATGTTGGTAAAAGATGAGTATGTTCATGACTACGAGGGGCAGCCGTCGTTGTCTTCTGCTGAAGGCCATTCAGTCCAAACCATCCAGCATCCACCAAGTAACAGGGCATCTACAGAGCCTTATAGCACCCCGGCCATGTTAGCTCCTACTGAGGCTAGCACTACCAGCACCACTAATTTTCCTAACATTCCTGTGGCTTCAACAAGTAAGATCATTGAGATTATGTGAAATGCTAAACTGAAAATGTGAAAGCTCAAAGATAACCACTGATTTTTGCCAAAGTAGATCTTACACTGGAAATGTGCTGCTGCCACACTACACTGGTAAAGCATGTGGCAATATGATCTAGGCAGTCTCATAAGTGTTAATGTAAGGGTTTAATTTCGAGCATAATTTGAGTAATTTTTCCTGGTGACCCAGTCTTTTTCAGTAAGACTTGCACTACTTGAATGTTACAAGACTATTTTGGATATGCCAAAGGTTCAGTGATAGAACGTTAAAACAATTGACCACTGACAAAACATTATGGCTATTATTGGAATAATTGCTGTAGGAATGGAAGAATTTTATTATTTTATTACAACAGCAAGCAGGACAACAAATGGATATACTGTAAGGTGGCAGTATTGAGAGGTTTTCAGACAGTTCTTTAGTGTTCTGCAGCTGACAAAATGAGTCTTCCAGTTTTAACTTGATTACTTTTATAATGACCCACTGTACTACCAAAGTGACAGTCCTAATTAATATTTTCATGAGTCTGTTGGAGTGCTGCTTTGATATTTTTCTTACTTTTCTATGTGTATTTGGTACAAGTGGAAGAGTCTGGTTTACTAGCATCAAACCTCACACTTCACTCCAGCAGGACAGTAAAACAGTTATGTATGCAGTGTCCTGCAGCCCTAATGTAGGGAAATGTTGTGGTTTAGGCTGATCCGGCAACTAAACTCCACACAGCCACTCTCTCACTCCTTCCCCAGTGAAGTGGAGAGGAGAAAAATATAATAAAAGGACTGAGGGTCGAGTCAGAACAGAGGGAGCACCCACCAACCATGGTCCTGGGCAAAACAGACTCGGCTTGGGAATAAAGCAAAACAATTTATTAACAGTTACTTGAAAGGATAAAGAGAAACAAAACCAGTTACTTGAGAGGATAAAAAGAAACACAGCCAGATCTTAAAAACAACACCTTCTACCTCCTCCCCCAGCAGCGCAGGGGACAGGGACTGGGGGAGTGCAGGTCAGTTCATCCCATGTTGTTACTGCCACTCCTTTCTTAAAGGAGGAGGAGTCCTTACACCCTTTTCCCTTGCTCCAGTGGATCCCCTACTCACAAGGAAAATCCACAGACTTCTCCAGCGTGAGCCCTACCCGCAGGATGCAATCCTTCCCCATCGGATCGCTCCAGTGCGGGCTTTACCACAGTCATGGATTCTTAGGGAGCTGTTGCCACTCGCTCTGGCGTGGGTCGTCCCATGGACTCTGGATGCGTCTCTACCTTGTTGTGTGTCCCTTTCTCCACGACCTCTCTCAGGCTCAGGCATCTCTTCTCCGACATGGCTTCTCCGCGGGCTGTGAGTGGGTCTCTGCCCCACCGAGTCTGTCCTGGCTGCAGGGGGGCTGCCTGCCGTCTTGCCACCAGTTGCAGGGGAAACTCAGCTCCAGCACACCTCGTCCCATTCTATCTTCACTGACCTGGTGTCTGTGTGGCCGTTTCTCTCAGATCTCAGTCCTCTCTGGGTGAACTCAGCCCAGTGGGCACCCCGGGAGTGGGGCGCTCCCTGAGTTCCCCGGGTGGCGACGGCCTGGCGCAGGCAGCTGCCCAGCCAGGGAGCGGGGGCAGTGCTCTCCTCCCTTCTCTCCTCACTCCTGGGCAAAGCACCTTTTCTGGTTCCTTTGTCCCGACTTAAATAGGGCAATTCGCAGAGGCCCCGATTGGCTCAACCCTGAGGGGGATGGGAGTCTGATTTGGTGGCCAGAACCAGGTCTGACCCGATTCCAAAACCAGGGAAGTCACAGGGAGCAAATCCCCTCTCCTGCCACCAGAACCCCTTCACACAAACCCATGACATGAAACCATGAAGTTTGGAGGGGTTTCACATACTCTTTGTCACTTTAATATCAAAGATGTGTGAATATAATGGATTTCATGTTATCTAATTTGAATTATGGTGGTATGGTGTTTTGATAATATTCTTTAATTTTAGTTGATAACTTATTTTCTAAAACTAATGATTTTCCCAAGCTGAGGTATGACTTCTGTATTTGTCTCCAGTAGAGAAAAAAGGAAAAGGCAGTTTAATTGTATTGCCTTTGCACAACAGTTTATAGTCAATAAGTTTTTCTCATCAATGCTGTAATTGTTGGAGCCAAGTGGGCAAGAAAAAAACCTTACTTTTAGGTTTTAGTTCAAGCTTTCCGCGTGTTAAATTCTGCTAGCCAGACCAGTTTGAGAGTGCAAGTGTACTTGTGAAACTGCTGATCAGTTTGGTGTTGATGGCTGAGCTGAAGCCTTGTAAAATCAAATTGTTAACCCCTAACCCCTTCTGAAATATTTGTAGTTTTACTTCAAAGCTTAGACAATTCTTGAAATATTTATTTGGGAGAAAAAAAAAAACAAACCAGCAACTTTCTCAGGAAGGAGTCCAGTGATGTATGCAGCTCTATTCCAGCACACTCTTTAAAAATAAAATACTGTTCAGTATGTTCTGGAGGAATGTAAATTTAAGCAAGTGTCTTCCTTAGGAACAGTAGTTATAACATGCTGAAAATGAGCAACTTATTGGACCTACTGTTGGCCTCTTCGGATTCATACCAAATCTAGAACGAATGCTTCCAGGGATGGGGCATCTACAACTTCTCTGGGCGACCTGTGCCAGTGCCTCACCACCCTCAGAGTGAAGAATTTCTTCCTTAGATCTAATCTAAATCTCCCCTCTTTCAGTTTAAATCCGTTGCCCCTTGTCCTGTCACTACACACCCTTGTAAAAAGCCCCTCTCCAGCTTTGCTGTAGCCCCTTTAGGTACTGGAAGGCTGCAATAAGATCACCCTGGAGCCTTCTCTTCTCCGGGCTGAACAGCCCCAACTCTCTCAGCCTGTCTCCATAGCAGAGGTGCTCCAGCCCTCGGATCATCTTTCTGGCCCTCCTCTGGACCCGCTCCAGTAGCTCCATGTCCTTCTTGTGCTGGGGACCCCAGAGCTGAACACAGTATTCCAGGTGGGGTCTCAGGAGAGCAGAGCAGAGGGGCAGAATCCCCTCCCTCGCCCTGCTGCCCACGCTGCTCTGGATACAGCCCAGGACACGGTTGGCTTTCTGGGCTGCCAGCGCACGGTGCCGGCTCATGGTGAGCTTCTCATCCACCAGCACCCCCAAGTCCTTTTCCTACTATCTACTCCAACTATGTTATTCAATAAAACCTGTGACATCTCTTCTTTCCTTTTGAACTGAAAAATGAGATGTGAACAAAACAAAGATGTGGTTGATTAACAGTTCTCTGCATGCTTCTACTCCTAAAATATTTTGTCAGAGTCAGAATTAGCTGATGCAGAGCATCTTGCTTCAAGTTTCCTAAGACACTGGTGGGTGGAAAAAACTCCTGAAACCACACTTGTAGGAACTGTGCATTACAGCGCCTTTCGTTGGGTGTGTTTTCCTACCCAGTAGTGCTGAGCTCTTCTCAATTAAAATTTTGGAACGCTCACGAATAGGTAGTGTGTTCTTTTACCAGGTCAACCTACCAGTATATTGACAGGTAGCCATAGTGATGGACTCTTACAGATTGCATCAGGGCCTCAGCCAGGAGCTCAGCAGAATGGGTTTACAGCTCAGCCAGCTACTTACCATCACAGTGAGTATATACAGATGTGTGCTGCTCTTAGTTTTCTAAAACCAGTTTCCAAATGTTCAGGAGAAATAGAGGGTTGGAAGTGAGACGCAGGAAAACTCCCTTAAAAACCAACCACTGCTTTCATTTTTCTAGATAGTACTACAACTTGGACTGGAAGTCGGACGGCAGCCTACACACCCACCATACCTCACCACCAGAACGGCCATCTTCAGCATCATCCACCCATGCATCCTGGACATTATTGTAAGTAGTGCAGGTTTTCAGATCAGTTTGTTTTCAGTTTTGTTGAATGGTGGGGGCTCATTTGTGATTGTGATTATTCTTTACCTTCAAATCCTTTTTTTTTTTTAATTATAGAACTACTATTTCTGTGTTTAGTATATTCTGATGGTTAAATATAAGAGCTTGATGGACTTTCCTCTGTTAAAGAAGCAGAGATTAGAAATTTAGATAGCTGTAGTGATACCATCTATATTATAGATGTCTTACTATACCTAACAAAGCTAGCATTTCCTTTCTAAACTTCCGTTTTTAAAGCTTTGCAGTCTTGTAGTAAATATTTACTTTGCAGAAAAGGAAGTTGATTCAGAATATGTTGTTTGGATGTTTTTCTTTCAAAACTTGGAAGTTTCTGGCTGCGTTTATTTTCTAGAAATTTTGAAGTCATGCCTTAATGATATAACAATCTACATTAAGCTTTGGAAGACGTGTCTGTGTACACTAGCCAGTTTAAAAGAACTTTGTGAAAGCTCATGCAGTAAAGTATTTGTCAATTAAGTGGTCTTTCCGCAGCCTGATTCACGAATGCATTTGGCACACAAAATTGACAATCTTTTTCATCTAGAAAATAGGACCACAAATTCTTGTTTTAAGATACAGGATATGGGAAGGAAAAAAAAAAAGCGATCAAAGTTCTAGTGTAAGTGTCTAGCACAGTATATACATTATAAAAGTATAGTGCAAAAACAAACCCACCCAAATTAAAGGTTTTTTCTAATTTCTGTGGCAAAAAGCTTGAACAGTTCTTTATTTCCTAACATAGTACTTAACCAGATCACCTGTTTGCAGCAGTCATTGTTAGTAGAGGGGAGAATATTCTGTGAGTTAGTTAGAATAACTTTTCAGCTTGTCTCTATCAAGAAAATTGCGGTTTAGACTATTAAGTTTCATTATTTTGTTATGTTAGGATCCTGCTTCATTTATCTTATTTGTCAGAAATACCAGGATGTCAAAACTTCAGTGGTGCTGTAGATACTCTATAAATGTCTCAGTGCATGTATCTTTCCATAATTAATATTTGTAACTAGCTGGTGATGCCACACAGAGCTTTTCTTGGCTGCTGCCTCTTCTCACTTCAGAAAGTCGCATGTTTTGACACCTACCAGCGTTGTGCCTGTTTTGACATCTTGTTGCAAAAGCTGCTGTTAATTATAATACTATGTTTAAGTCTTTCCTTCTTGTTCTCTGCTGCCTGTAAGGGACCTAGTGAGTTTATAAAAGTGGAGAGAATAAACTGACCCAATACCAAGACCATATTCAGTATTTTTTTCTTTAGAAAGTGAGTTCTCTAGGGCTTTCTTCCATCTTCAGAGAGTGTTTCTTTTAAGGTTAAGTCCACAGCATGCTGGACAACTTGTTCTGTGATTGGTGAAACTAATGAAGTGTGGTTTCTGACAGATTTATATCACATTCCTTTATACAGTGATTCTCTCCTTGCCCAACTTGGGGGCAGATGTGAAGCCTGAGTCCTGTTTCTATTACATCTCCATGCTACATCTGTTTTCTGCTCTCTCCTGGATCTGGGTCTGGCTTGAGCAGCATGTAGCCTTTTCTCCAGGGATACTAATGGAGCTCTTTGCTCTACTCAACTTCTGAATTTTTAGGAAACCTCTAAGAGTGTAATTTTTCTGTGGGTGTTTTTCTCTCCTGTCAGATTTGGCCATTTGATTCAGAAATTACTGGGATTTGTAACATCTGGCATCCTGACAAGTCTCTTTTATAGGAAAACAAGTTCAGAAAGAAAACCTTATTGTTACTCATGTAAAACAAATTGCATGTTTTCTTTTAAAGGGCCAGTTCACAATGAACTTGCATTCCAGCCTCCTATATCAAATCATCCTGGTGAGTAAAATCTAACATGTAATGCTAAGTATTGTGAAAATTAATAACTTTCTGGTTTGAGTCTGATTTTTTTTTTTTTTTTTTTTTTTAGTATTGAGTACTCTGAAATTTGAGATACATATTTAAAAGGGGAGGAAAGAAGGAGAGGAACAATTTTGTGATGAGCCTTCTTTTGAATTCGAACCTCTCTGTTTTGAAATAGTGATGTGCTCTGTGAACTGAATTTAATTTAGATGCCCAAGTCAAAAATTGCAATCCTCAAACCCACACTAAGCTGGTTCCTACCCTGAAGGCATCTGAACTCTTAATGTCCTCAATCCTAAACTTTGCAGGGTGCCTGAAGTTGTACTTTTTGCCTGCTTAGAAACATCATGGAGTTTGGGTCATGCCAAAGCCCTCTTGGATCCATGATCTAGGAAGTCCATCATCACAGCCAGATACCCTGAAAGATAGGTATTGCCCTTCTTAGCATTTCAGTGCTGAAGTTAGTCTTTGGACCTTTGCATACAAGCTTGCTCTTTCCAAGAGTCTTCATTAATGGTAGCGGTTAATGGAACCAAAGAGGTCTTGTCTTGCGGTACAAGCTAGTTCCATTGCAGGTGCAAGGTGGTATTCTGTTTTTAACAACAGCAGAGCTGTTGCCTGCACAGGGAGAGTGACATAGTTGAAAAGCCTAAAAGTTGAACTCATTTATTCATTGGCCAGTGACCGAATCAGTGCCAGAAATAAAACTCTTGATAATTGCTGGCTGAATCCAACTGTAGCTAAATTGTATTTCATATTATTTAGTATGTCTTTTTCACCCTATTGATTTCACCCTATTCAGTCCTCAGAGACATGAGTTATTTGAAGATAAAAAAACTTAAAGGAGTTCAGGCACCTTGGTTTATTCTTTTCTAATAAAAGCAGAACAACAGTTTCTTAAGATAAGTAGCTGTGCTGTTGGATGCTGCAGTTTGTAATGAATGAGTACCACTTATGGCACTGAGAGCGCTCTCTTTCCTATTGGCTCATCAGGCTGCTGTGTTTAGGTTAGTTCTTCTGCTTCCTTTATTTTGAGTATGCTGTAGTGCTGATTTTTCTTTGCCCTACACAACAAGCTGCTTAAGTGCCAGCTGTGCTACACTTTTGTGGAAATGGGGCAAGTGCTGAGTCCCTGAAATCCCCAGTGACTTAAGCTTATGGCAACTTTAGGTTTTAATGTGTCTGAAGAGAGAAACTCTAACACTGAAAGCACACACAACAAACCATGCAGAAGGCTTGACAGGCCGTTTGCTCCCAGATAGCACACAAGCAGCAGATATACATATACAAAGTCACTTTGTGTGCTTTGTCAGGTTTCCTGACTTGAGTGTTTAGGTTTCAGTAGCATCCTCTTGGGAGCCAGGGTTTCCTTTCCTCACATGGTAGCTTCTTCCAAGTACCATCTTTCCTTTGTAGCCATTTTTTCTTTTTAAAATAGTATGAGTTAAAAGGCACCTCTTTGCTATTAAAACATGCCATTTTGTTCTGTTCCCTTGCTTAATACTTCCTTGTTTTATCCCATGCCTGACTTGTATGCAGACAAGATCAGTACGTGATCTTTGATGTTTTTTCCCTGTTGCCCTGCTTTCCAAATCTGATTTGCTTTGCAGGGAGGATAGAGAAAACTGACTTCACCTAGGAGGTAGTTACTCTTACATCTTAAGCCAGATCTGTTTGAGAGTTAGTTTCTATCAGCCTAACCATGAATATATGTATTACTACTTCATGCTAAAGGAGGACAAAATCAAGCTATAGTCATAAGGTGCAGGATTTTATAAAATCTAACTGGAATTATAAACTGTACAAAGACTTGTAAGATCTTACCTACAAAAAACCCTAGCATTGATGTGTGCTCAAATAAAAATGACAAGCCCATGTTTGTTGTAGTATGTAGTATTTTTTTGCGCTAGCAGACATGTCTCTGTCTATCTGAATTTGCTTCTGTGAATGTGCACTCTTACTCTGAATGACAAATGCAGTTGCAGAAGGCTTGTCTGGGAATGGATTTATAGGGGTTTTTTGTGCCTTTCAGTCAGTTAATTGTCTATGTTCTTTAGCTCCAGAATACTGGTGTTCAATCGCATATTTTGAAATGGACGTGCAAGTCGGGGAAACGTTTAAGGTCCCTTCAAGCTGTCCAGTTGTTACTGTTGATGGATACGTGGATCCTTCTGGAGGAGACCGTTTTTGCCTGGGCCAGCTTTCCAACGTCCATAGAACAGAAGCCATTGAGAGAGCAAGGTATTCTGCAGATCCCAAAAGCTCTGTCTGTGGTATTAGATAATATTTTGTTTTGCCTTCAATGTGTGTCTCCCTTTTGAAATTACAAGTATGATATGTTTCTTTTAACTAAATTAGCTATAGTAGAGTATATCTTTCTAGGCCGCTATTGTAATGTATTCAAAATGTGAACTGTGTGACAAAGACCTTCAGTGCTTTGCAATAGCACATTGCTTTCAAAGACTGCCTTCAAGGATAAAATTAGCAACTCATGCCATTATGTATGCAAGCTGAATATTAGCTCTTCACACCAGAGAGTGATGCGAGAATAACTGCAATATATAGATTTTTTTCAAAGGAGCAAAGAAAGATTGATAGAGAGCTAGTTGGATTTTCATTCATTCTCACCATGCATGTGCTAGGCTTTGATGTGGAAGCATAGAGAACTGAAGCAATCTTGCAACTTTTTTCTTCTTTGGAACAAGAAGGAATAAAATGATTCCATATCTTCAGAAATGTTGCATTATGACAGTCAAAATGCTAGATTGCTGTAATGTGATCCAAATGAACGTACAGTTCTGCATTAAAATGTGACTTTGTATATGTACTTGAGTGACTTTATATACTAGAATACTTGTGGGATTTTACACTTCTGAACAGAACTGAATGCATTTGGTATCCTAGCTCTATATTGAGAGTGAGTTAGTTGCTACTTGAATATCATTGCCTTCTACGTTTTGTGTTTCCCATAGATTTTTACATGGTATTACAGATGGCTTTTTGCTTTACAGATTTTGTGTAACTGTATACTAACTTATACCTAAGATAACTACAATTTCAAGTCCTTGTATGAGTGAAGTGTAAATTAAGATATCACAGATGACTGAGAGCTGGAGAATTGTTTATGGTTTATTTAGTAAAGGTCTGATTTATAGTATGTATACGCAAGTGCATTAGAACTGTTTTTAAGATTGCACATAGGTAAAGGGGTGCAGTTGGAGTGCAAAGGAGAAGGCGACGTGTGGGTGAGATGCCTCAGTGACCATGCGGTCTTCGTTCAAAGTTACTACCTGGACAGAGAAGCAGGGCGTGCACCAGGGGATGCTGTTCACAAGATTTACCCAAGTGCATATATAAAGGTTGGTTTGGTGTTCCTAGACGAAAATTGTGGGGGAAATGGCATATATTTGGTTCCCGTAAATCTTAGGGAAGCTATGAAACACTGAAATAAATGTAACTTTGCTTTTGATTATCCTTTAAAAAACCCTAAAACTTTCCATTTGACAAGTCACTTTTGGTCAAGATGGCTTTTTAAAATTACTCTAAACTAAAAGTATCATCTAGATACTATGAAAGTAACTAATTTTGTATTTTGTCACAAACAAATCTTGATAGCAATTTTTTGTATTTTTAGCCTTACAGTTTTAAATTAACTGCTACTAAAATTTTTAGCATAGGTTATCTGTTTCTTTATTCTCTCTCCAAAACAAGAAAAGTTGGGAAAGTATGTATAAATGCAGTAGAAGTGTAAAGTGTGCGTTAACATGTTATGAACATGAAGTGATCACAGAAAGTTGCATGGAAATAAATTATTTTCAGGGGATTATTACTTGGACAAAAAAATCATTCTTGAATTAGATATAAACTGCTTGAAGTTTGCAGTGTTTTTTTTGTTGGAATTTTTTTGGGATTTGTTTGTTTTGTTAGTTTTTTTTTTTAATCCTTAGTTTTGCAGTCAGATTGTATAATGAAGATGAAAGAAACCCCCACCGGCCTCCGTTATGAACTTTATCATAGAATCATAGAATGGGTTGGGTTGGAAGGGACCTCAAAGATCATCTAGTTCCAACCCCCCTGCCATGGGCAGGAACACCCTCCACTACACCAGGTTGCCCAAAGCCTCATCCAACCTGGCCTTGAACACTTCCAGGGATGAGACATCCACAACTTCTCTGGGCAACCTGTGCCAGTGCCTCACCACTCATAGTGAAGAATTTCTTCCTTAGATCTAATGTAAATCTCCCCTCTTTCAGTTTAAATCCATTGCCCCTTGTCCTGTCACTACACACCCTTGCAAAAAGTCCCTCTCCAGCTTTCCTGTAGGCCCCCTTCAGGTACTGTAAGGCTGCTATAAGATCACCCCGGAGCCTTCTCTTCTCCAGGCTGAACAGCCCCAACTCTCTCAGCCTGTCTCCATAGCAGAGGTGCTCCAGCTCTTGGATCATCTTTGTGGCCCTCCTCTGGACCTGCTCCAACAGCTCTAACAGATCTTTCTAGTATGAGAACAGAGCTCCTGTATATATTAGTGTCAAGCTTGATCACAAAGATATAAAATGCCACCAACCTGAAACCTAGCTGCTGAAACTTCAGGCCTATCAATTATTGATATTTCTTTTAAATAGACTAACCATTTCAGTAGAGCAGTGAAGAAGAATAAAGTCTGATAAAGTTAAGCAGGACTTGTTGACTTCCATTTTCATTTTTATGCCTATTTTCTGGAAATCATAGAATCATAGAATGGTTTGGGTTGGAAGGGACCTCAAAGATCATCTAGTTCCAACCCCCCTGCCATGGGCAGGGAAATCCTCCACTACACCAGGTTGCCCAAAGCCTCATCCAACCTGGCCTGGAACACCTCCAGGGATGGGGCAGCCACAGCTTCTCTGGGCAACCTGTTCCAGTACCTCACCACCCTCAATGTAAAGAATTTCTTTCTTATATCTAACCTAAATCTCCCCTCTTTCAGTTTAAGTCCATTGCCCCTTGTCCTGTCACTACACGCCCTTGTAAAAAGCCCCTCTCCAGCTTTCCTGTAGGCCCCCTTTAGGTACTGGAAAGCTGCTATAAGATCACCCCGGAGCCTTCTCTTCTCCAAGCTGAACAGCCCCAACTCTCTCAGCCTGTCTCCATAGCAGAGGTGCTCCAGCCCTCAGATCATCTTCGTGGCCTCCTCTGGACCCGCTCCAACAGCTCCGTGTCCTTCTTGTGTTGGGGACTCCAGAGCTGAACACAGTATTCCAGGTGGGGTATCACGAGAGCAGAGTAGAGGGGCAGAATCCCCTCCCTCGCCCTGCTGCCCACGCTGCTTTTGATACAGCCCAGGACACGGTTGGCTTTCTGGGCTGCCAGCGCATGGTGCCGGCTCATGTTGAGCTTCTCATCCACCAGCACCCCCAAGTCCTTCTCCTCAGGGCTGCTCTCAATCCATTCTCCGCCCAGCCTGTACTTGTGCATGGGATTGCCCCGACCCACGTGCAGGACCTTGCACTTGGCCTTGTTGAACTTCCTGAGGTTCTCACAGGCCCATCTCTCCAGCCTGTCAAGGTCCCTCTGGATGGCATCACTTCCCTCCAGCGTGTCCACAACACCACACAACTTGGTGTCATCTGCAAACTTGCTGAGGGTGCACTCAATCCCACTGTCCATGTCTCCAACAAAGATGTTAAATAGCACTGGTCCCAGTACTGATCCCTGAGGAACACCACTCGTCACTGGCCTCCACATGGACATTGAACCGTTGACCACAACTCTTTGAGTGCGACCATCCAGCCAATTCCTTATTCACCGAGTGGTCCATCCATCAAAACCATGCCTCTCCAGTTTAGAGACAAGGATGTCGTGTGGGACATTATCAAATGCTTTGGATAAGTCCAGGTAGAAAATGTCAGTTGCTCTTCCCCGATCCATCAATGCTGTCACCTCATCATAGAAGGCCACCAAATTTAAAAATCCTGGGATTTAACTAACAAGTCAGGATTTGAAGGATGCTACAGCCTGATAAGACTTTGATCCTGCAGTCAGTTCTGCACAGGGTACTGCTTTAGCCTGCTCAGCTCAGCCAGGTTCTGGTATTGCCAGTGGTAGTAACGTCACATAAGAGTCTCCAAGAATCAACTTTTAATGGATTATTTCTGTTAGAAATTAAACTAGTCAGGGAAGGTTTACTTTTACCCAAGTGTATGGTGAGACTGTAGAAGTTGCTTTGGGAGTGAAGAGAGGTCCATATTATTGAGGCTGGGAGTTGAGGAATTCTTTCCTTCATTGATTTCAGTAAGTCTACATAGTTCGATATTTAAATTTTTTTTTTTTAAAAGGTGTTTGATTTACGCCAGTGTCATCGCCAGATGCAACAGCAGGCTGCCACTGCCCAAGCTGCTGCTGCTGCTCAAGCTGCAGCAGTAGCCGGAAACATCCCTGGACCAGGATCAGTAGGTGGAATAGCCCCAGCCATTAGTAAGTACATGAACTGCTTGGTCTCCTTTTTCCCTTATCTGAAAATAAATAACATAGCGTGCTCTCATAACAGCATCCCTCCACCCATCCATCCACTACCCCTGTGACAGTACAAAGGAACTTGGAATGGGGTAGCAGGATTGGGGCTGGGGTGACATCATGGTAAATCTGTATTCATTCACTTTGTACCCGCTTCACACAACTGTTTTCACTCTGTTGTCTTCAGAGGATGTTGGATATGCAGTACGACAGAAAACATTTATATGCAAGGCCAAATAGCATAACCTTGTTACTTTTAAACAGATACACTTTTGGCTGCTTAGACCCGAGTTTGAAAAATGACCTTTGAGATCTAAGCTTATAAAAATGTTACTGAAAACAATGGGAATTACTGGGCGACAAAGTCCTGACTAGGTTTAGGGAAACTTAAGATTCCTGAGAAGAGGAAGAGGAGAGTGTGAGAATGTTTTTTCTCTTTCTTTTAAGTTATTCTAGGCTAGAGTTTTTTTAGTTACTAAATTCTAGATCCTTGAAATTGTACCTAAATACTTTGAAAAGTCTAAGTACTTACATGTCTCGGGCTGCTTTATGTGCCATAGTGTTTTCTGTATTCCTTGTATTGCCACGTGGCGCTCTCCAAATATCCTACAAATTGCTGAAGGCGTTTTGGGGAATGTATTTAACTTCCGTCTTAGCCATACTTGCAATTCGAAGTTTGCCAGCTGTATTCATCTTTTTATTTTATTAGATGTAAGTAGTGTAATTTGTTAATTCAGCTTTCTGCAGGTGGTCAGTCTGAGTTCTTATGCTGAAAATGCAGCATTCAGCAAACCTCAAGAATAAGAATTTTTTTAGTGTATTTCCTAAATAAGGTTTACATGCGTTGTATCACATAAGACGTTAGGTTTCATCATGTCTGCTTTATTATAAGGAGTTTTATATTTCAACGCCCTTTCAAGATTGCAGAACGATGAAAAAAAATGTAATTGGAAGAAACACAAAATAATTTGCTGTGTTCATTATAACAGAGATCTAGAGATACGGATTGGCCTTGGCCGTAGTGAGAGGGAATTGTACATGAGGAAACAGCCAAGCAAACAGAAACGGCTGAACAAACAGGTGATGAAAGAGCATGTCTGTAAACACTTACTTGAAACCTCTCCTGTTTAGGTTTGTCAGCTGCTGCTGGGATTGGTGTAGATGACCTGCGCCGCTTGTGCATACTCAGGATGAGTTTTGTAAAAGGTTGGGGACCTGACTACCCAAGGCAGAGCATCAAAGAGACGCCGTGCTGGATTGAAATTCACCTACACCGTGCTCTCCAGCTTCTAGATGAAGTTCTCCATACCATGCCTATTGCAGACCCACAACCTTTAGACTGAGATCCCTCTGCTGCACTGCTGTGGGCCGTTATATTGTGAGGATGGTGGATTGTAAAATACAATTCTGTTTATAACCTGAAGATATATTTTACTTTTGTTCTGCCTAATCTTCTAAAACCAGGTTTTAAAAATGTGTTTGCCACCTTGCTCTTAGCAGAAAGAAACTGAACATGCAGAATTTGGATTTCAGTTATTTTCAGGACTTAATTGTCATAATACATGGCTCAGGGCTTAAAGTGAAAGGTAAACGCCTTATAGAGACTTTACAGTATTTGAAACTTTCCTTCTCTATTATGGCATCTTGATGATAAGCCTCACAGGAGCCTTTTGTATGCAGAATATATATTTTATATATTTATATCTGAAAATTCCTTCTAATAGTTACAAACATTTGCCTTATAGCAACTTTAAAATTCCGACTGATTTGTGATGCTTTTTTTAGGGAACAATAGTTAACAGAAGACTTCTTTATTTTTTTTTTTACTATCTTTTTATGATTTTTCCAGATTAAAAAATAGAAGCTGCCAAAAAGTGAGGGATGAGACATGTTGTTGGCATTGATTAAAAATAGCGAGGAAAAGAAATGTGGCTCTTCCTTTACTAACTTTTTAAAAAAAAAATCTTAGACTTTTATTTAGACACATGAGTTTTAAAACACTAAAGGAAATGGAAACTTTCAGTGCTGGTACTCAGTTTAAATACAACATGAAATACTCAGTCTGCAAAGTTGCCCCTGAAGTTGCATAATGAGAACCTAATGGCAGGAACGTATTTTCATAACTACTACTGACTTCTGTGATTTTACTCAAGTAAAACTTGGTAGGTATTTTAAAAAGTTGCATGACTCTTTTTACTTGCATATACCATTAAATCATGTATAATATTACATCAATATTTGGTATCCAGTTTTTGTATCTGTTCATCATTTCCACTCAGGGCAAGATGGCAAACTTGTTTTTATACCTCTTGGTTATTTTAAGCCCTATGCCATCAATGACCGTATCACTTGGCAATGACTTTGTATAGAGAATTTATAGCAGGAAAAATGCAAATGTATTGACTGTATGACAGATACAATATGTATGCTTTCTCTCTATTTAATAGTATAAATAAAATTATGAAAACCCTGATTTTTATAAATTTAGTTTGCTTCTATTACGTAACTGCACCTTGAAACCGTTGATCTTGAGCGATGGATTATTTTCCTTCACAAGACCAGCAGCAGCAGCCAATAATGGTAGGAGTTTTTGATGGTTTGAACTTGCCAGGAAGCAAGTCCAATTTTTCTTACTTTCACTGCTTCTCAATAAAAGCGTGTCCTGAGGATATCTCTTTTGGCTATTGGATGGGGTAGGAAGAAGGAGCAGGAATTCCTTATTTTTAAGCATATGCGCAGGGAGTTGGAGCTTAGTTAAACAGGCTTAGAATTATGTAGACTCCAACTTAAGTCCTTCAAGCACTGCTAGTTCAATCTGCCTGCCATGCTGTACTGAGCTGACCTGGCAGCACAGCTGTAGTGGTGAACACGAGTAGAAGTCTTGGAAGAGATTATTCAAAAGCTTTTTGCCAAGTTGCTTGCATAGTTTCAGGAATCTGTAGAGGGCTGTGACACACAGTGTTTAGGTATTGCTTCCCCTATACACTGAAATTCTTATGAAAGAAGTCAGTAGTCATTGTTTCTGTTTTAGGCGTGGAAGTGCAGAAGACATAACTTTGGAGCAATGGCCAGAAACGAATTAGTTTTCTCTGTATTTTCATTAACAGTGTTGCCTTCTTCACACTAACTTCTAATGAGAACTTTTTTCCTCTCTTATGTGGCAACTTCTCGATGTTTGGAAAAACTAATGTTTGTTTTTCCCAAGACCTTCAGTTTAAAACCCTTTTCATTTTCCTTTTTCTCCTAATGATCTAGTTTGTCTGAAAAGCAAACTTCAGATTCTTGAGGAACGCTTTCAGTGGAGGATTCTGACTACATCCTTAGAGAAGCTTATTAACCAGCAGCTCGATTATGCTTCATCCACAACAGAAAACTTGATTTGGGAGAAGAAATGAAAAGCCTGACTACACGTTCTTCTTGTCAACCTCCCTTTTGAATTGTCTGCCCTGCTCTTATTGCTGGATACAAGGTGCCTCAGCTTTTGGGAAGTGTCTGGCCTTTCGAGTGATGAATTGCTTATAACAGACTGTTCATTTGATTATGATTCCATGAGCTTACTCCCTATTTACCTGTGTGGTTTTGCAAGGTGCTTATCTTGGTGGATGACTAATCTATATATGGCTACTTCGCAGAACACTCTCTGTACCAGTTGCTTATGTTTTGATTGTGCCAAACTTTGATAAAATAATGAAAGATTGCTTCTGTCTGCTGGTGTTCTTGCCTGTATTACAGTCTGAAAGAATTCAGCTGTTAAGACTAGGGTTTTTTGCAGATGTTTTGCAAGTCTCCTTAAGCCTCTACCTACCTACAGTGTAGTATTTAGATGGCCAAAAATATTCAGAATAGAACAACAAAATAATGTAAACGGAGTTTATCAGAACCAAGGAATCACAGGCCCCACATCAGGAGAAATCTGAATGTTGTGTGAGGCAGTAAAAATATAGAAATGGCATTCATCTTACCCACCAGGCAGTTACCGATAAAATGCAATTGTAACTGTTAAAGGGCAAAAGGAGAGAATCTTGTTCTGAGTTTTTAATATGCTTTTAACTTAATTTTTGTACTTTTATTTCTTACGACAAGGCGTAAAAGGCAGCGCATAATGGATTGGAAACCCTTCAGCAGCAGCACATTGAATCTTTGACAGTCTTGCGTTTGTGTCTTTTTCTGAGATTCAAAAAAGAGCCACGACAATCCCCATATACACTGTAGGCAGGGATGTCAATCAAGAACACCAGAATTGTGTCTCCTCTTCAGCTCTGAATATCTCAAATTCAGTGAATTCAACAAGTGTTGGTTTTTTTTTTTCAACTAGCAATCTCTTGCAATCTTGTTCCCATGTTTGCTCTGCTTAGTTCTTCCAATGAAATAATTACCCCTGTGTTTCTTACCCTCAATTATGCACTCCTCAAAAAAAGCATTGTGCTGGAGTACTTTGTAATTTCACTTCATGTACTGGAGAGCTGGGATTAGTACCAGAAGGTTTAGGTGACTTTAGCCGTGTGATTGTTAGTTTTGAAAGTTGAGGGCATTTGGAGTTAACATGGTAGAGGTGTAGGAGAAGAAACCTTTTTGCTGGAATGATTTAAAAATACTTAAAACAATTATAACAGGAATCCCTTGGAAGGAGCCATAATTGCTAAGCGGTGCTGGTTAGAAACGATAGTTCCTTACATCACTTTTCTGGGCTTGATGAAAATATGTTTGGGGACCTGCACCCCCTGGCTGTGGTATAAATCACTTCATTAATGGCTCTAGTGTACTGAAGACCTGAGAAGTACTCTGACTGCTTCATAGAGAGACACCTAAAGTACAAAGGAGACAATGCTCTCTCCCAGTCATGAAACAGGTCTTTAGTAGCAGTAGTCGTTGAATCTGTGTCCAACACTTGTGCCTTACCTTTGAGACCATCTTACCTCTTGTGACGCTTCTAAAGATGACATTGTCTTCTCTGCATAGCTCAGGAACAACTGCCTCAATTTTTACTAGGAACCATTAAAGAATTCCTATGCTAGTGTATATGGGGGGGGTTCTGACTCTGAACCCTTCAAATGTTGTTTATGTCTTGATGGTGGTCTTTATTGAGACATCTTTAATCTCTTTGAAGAGTAAGTGCTTTAGAAAGGACTGTCTTCTTGATTCGCATTTTTACTCTGCTATGCAGAGTGACTGGAATTGCTGGTCACTTCTTTAATGCAACTGATTAAGGACAGCCAGATGGATCTTCCTCTAAGTGGGATTCAGACTTAATTTAAGAAATCCTCTTTCCTCCCCCCTTCTGTCAGGCCCCATGCTACTTAACATCTACTCTATAAAATTATAAGATGCTTAGTTGTCAGGTATTGTTAAGGACACAATTTTTGAGATAACTTTTTTTTTTATTTAAAGCAAGACTTAAACATTAAAAGTGATGGTCTTGCCTGATCCTGCTGATAACAGGAGTTTTTCCATGACTTGTAACAGGTTTTTGAGGACCATGGCACTGTTCTTGGGACTGAGATTTGCAAATTGCCTATTGTAGGCATTTGTGTTATTCATGAGCACTACACCTGATGTGGATAGTCATTGCTTTGGTCCTAGACAGGGAAACGAAACCAATGGAAAGCATTTCACCAGTCATGTAGGAGCTGGATGCTAAATCGTTGTCATCCACCTCCAAAATGCTATTCTTGATTGTGTGTTTCTGAAAATGATCTGGGAGGTGTGACCATGCTGAGTCAAAGCTGCCACATATGATGCTGCTGAGGTCCCTGAGAACTGACTTGACTTTTAAGTTTCACTTGGTGAGACCTGGTGAAAAGCAAAACTACTGTTGACAAAATCTCCAGAGGTTTTGGTGCTGCTGGCTGCTGTTGTGCCTTGTTGAGTGATACATCACTCCTAAATTTACAGGACTTAATTCTTTCAAGCTCACCAAAATCACCTAGCGCTTTCTTGCTCCAGTACCTTTTTCTGTGTCTTTTTGGTGAAGTTTGGTAGCACTACTAAGTTGTGATTCAACTGGATTGAGAGCTGTGAAGTACCCATAACCCAAAACTCACCGTGAGAGGGTTTTTTGAGCATGAAAGCCTAGTTAAGTGTTTCTTCTTTTAGCCATTGCCTTTTGATGAGCGGTCAACAGAATTGTCAGTAGTTCCTTTGTAGCTTACTGTATGTTTTTCATTAGACCTAGTTTGTGGATAATATACTGTAGTTAACTTTCCTGAAATTCTGTAACAGAGTATGTTTTTGATTAAAAAAGGTAAAGATTCAAGTCTTTGGTTTCTTTATTTCATTCAGTGGAGAGCTTTCACCCTGTTTCTAGCTGGCTATCAAAACTACTAGCTGCAGTCTTGAACTGTGTTGTGGCTAGGAGAGCTCTCCGGGGCAGGACTGCAATTTCAGAGGATCCTCTTTTTGGAGTCCTATGTGTCAAATACTTTGGTGCAACCAGCATTGAACCCAAACTCAAGTGCTGTGTCCAGTGTTGTAGACTCTCTGGGCACCTGAAGGCACAACAGTTTTGTGCCATATTAATGGAAATTATTTCTTTAAAACCACCAGCCAAACTGTGTGTATGTGTATTGTGGTCTTGGAGCAAGGACCAGAGAGAATACCAGGTCTCTGTAGCTGTACGTGCTGGTGGACGATTGCCATCCTGTGTTAAAAGGTGCACGGAAGCTCAATTCCATTTGCTCCTGCAGTCACCAGGCTGCAAAACTCTTCCCAATAAATGAATAAAATACCAACCACCACTAGTCATGGAATGTAGGAATAAAGCAGGAGACAGGTGATGCATTTGCAGTGCTCTGAGTCTCCACTGATGTCAGTAAGCAACCGCATCTCATGGTTAGAGAAAGGGGAAAAAAAGCAAAACAACCCTCTGAACTCCGATGATTTATGAGCCTTAATAACTTGCCTAAAACTGGATTAGATATTGCCTTTAGCATAGCCCGTTCTAACCGACGTACTATACCTACCACATACAACGAATCTGAAACAATATTGATAGGTTGCTGAGTCCAGTTTGAAAATGTCCACACCACAGCTTGCAGTTCAAGAGTCTGTAACGAGTCCTTCGGGCCTCCTTTGGTGACATGTTCCTCCCAGGTACCTGTTGAAGATTGCCACGTACTCACAGCCTTTTTTGATTTCCGTCCTGCATCAGTGAATATTGTAAGTCCTTCCACCGGGACCTCCGACAGTTGTGGAGTTGAAACAAAATCTTGGTCAGTTAAAAATGTCAACATTTTGTGAGCAGGGAACTGATTACTTAATTGACCTGAAAACCCACATAGTGCTGTTTGGAATTCTAATGAGTGTCGTAAACTCCATTCAAGCCAGACAGATGCAATTGGTAATACTATTATTTCGGGATCTTTCCCTGCTATTTCCAATAGATGCATCCGTCCTTTCATTATCAGAAGGGCAAGCAATTCCATTCTTGTTGTAACGGGTTTGTGTGGTTGCATGGGTAGGAAAACCCATTCCAAAATTGATAAAGGATCTCTTTTTGATTTGTCCCATTGCATAAAAAGAGCAAATGGATACTTCCTGTTTTGATTAGAATTGACAATCATTAATGTTATCAGTTCATCTTTGATGAACCTCGATCCGTATTGAGAAGTTAATTTTGCTGAAATTGTTTGCAAAGCTATTTTTTGGGATGGTCCAATTTCTCTGGATTCATTTGCATGGCTGCTTGTCCCCAATAACTGAATTAGAGGACTTAGGTCATCATTTGTAATTCCACAAATATTGCGCACCCACTGAATATCACCGACCAACTTTTGCACATCTGACAATGTTTTAATGTTTGTTTTCAGCTCGACTTTTTGTGGTCTTATCTGGGATTCTGTGATAATCCATCCCAGATAATGCCACAGTGTCTTTTCTTGAACTTTCTCCGGAGCAATTTTTAGTCCCTTTCCTTCCAGCTGTGTAATAAGTTCAGATATAAGCGTTTTGGCTTCAAGTTCTTCCCCAGCAATCAATATATCATCCATATAGTGATATATTAAGTACTGTGGGTATCTCTTCCGAATTGGATCTAAGGCCCATGCAACGAACATCTGGCATATTGCAGGTGAATTTTTCATGCCTTGCGGTAACACAACCCAATGATATCTTTTCGCCGGCTCGGCTCTATTTACAGAAGGTACCGTAAACGCAAAACATTCCGCATCATCTGGATTTAATAGTATTGTGAAAAAACAATCTTTTAAGTCAATTACTACCAACTTCCACTTTTCTGGAATCATTGATGGGGACAGTAAACCTGGTTGTAAGCTTCCCGTGTCTTCCATTATTGCATTAACTGCTTGCAGATCATGCAACAATCTCCACTTTCTGTTCTTTTTTGGTATTGTGAAAATTGGAGTGTTCCAAGGACTTATTGACAGCACAATATGGCCTGCACACAACTGTTCGTATACTAGTTCCTGTACTTTGAGCAGCTTTTCTTGGGAGAGCGGCCACTGATCAATCCACACTGGGTTGTTTGTTTTTCAATGTTGTCGTGGTTTTAGGCTGATCCAGCAACTAAAACTCACACAGTCTCTCCTTCTCCAGTAAAGTGGAGAGGAGAAAAATATAATAAAGGGACTGAGGGATGAGACAAGAACAGAGGGAGCACCCACCAACCATGGTCCTGGGCAAAACAGACTTGGCTTTTCTTAAAAGCAAAACAATTTATTGACGGTTACTTAAAAGGACAAAGGGAAACAAAACCAGTTACGTGAGAGGATAAAAAGAAACAAAGCCAGATCTTAAAACCGACACCTTCCTCCCCTCCACCACCCCCCAGTGGCGCAGGGGGCAGGGACTGGGGGAGTGCAGGTCAGTTCATTCCGTGCTGTTACTGCTGCTTCTCTCTTAAAGGAGGAGGAGTCCTTACACCCTTTTCCCCTGCTCCAGTGGATCCCCTACCCACGAGGAAAAATCCACAAACTTCTCCAGCGTGAGTCCAGCCCACTGGAAACAATCCTTCCCCACAGATTGCTCCGGTGTGGGCTGCACCACAGTCTCGGGTACTTAGGGAGCTGTAGCCACTCGCTCCGTCGTGGGTCGTCACGCAGACTCCAGATGCCTCTCTGCCTTGTTGTGCGTCCCAACACGACCATCCTCAGGCTCAGGCATCTTCTCCCCACGGGCTGCGAGTGGGTCTCTGCTCCACCGAGGCCGTCCTGGTTGCAGGGGGGCCGCCTGCTATCTCACCATCAGCCGCAGGGGAAACTCGGCTCCGGCACCTCCTCCCGCTCCATCCTCACTGACCTGCTGTCGATGCGGCTGTTTCTCTCAGATCTCAGTCCTCTCCAGGTGAACTCAGCCCAGTGGGCACCCCGGGAGTGGGGTGCCCCCGAGTTCCCCAGCTGGCTCCGCCGCCACCATTCTCCGTGGGCAGCGCCGGCCCGACGCAGGCAGCCGCCCGGCCAGGAGCCAGGGAGCGGGGGCAGTGCCCTCCTCCCTTCTCTGCTCGATCCTGGGCAAAGCACCTTTTCCGGTCCCTTTGTCCTGACTTAAATAGGGCAATTCGCAGAGGTGCCCTATTGGCTCAACCCGAGGGGGATGGCAGTCTGATCCGGTGGCCAGAACTAAGCCTAACCCGGTTCCAAAACCGGGGAGGTCGCAGGGAGCAAAACCCCTCTCCTGCCACCAGAACCACCCCCCCCTCCACATCAAACCATGACATCTACCTATTTCCACGCCCCTTTGTAGTTTTTCCGCCTTCTCTTCCGAGTCCCCTTTTTCTGCCCACGTGCTGTCGCCATTTTGGCTGTCGCCATTTCGGCGCAGTTCCTCTTCTAAACGCGTGGTCCCTATGGGGTTCTTTTTTTCTCCTGAATTTGCAGTTTCTACTTTGATAGCAGGGGGTAATGGTGGTGGTGCAGGCACAGAAATTCGTGTAGAAAAGATAGAGGAAGTGTTCATAGTTGTTGGTAAAGAATCAATAGGAGAGGGGGTGAAGGCAGCAAAAGCAGCAGCAGCGACAGTTCGTTCGACTTCCATGGTATGCAACGTTTCTTTAATTAACTTCCACAGGGTGGCATATTTATTTGCCTCCTTCGCGCTCGCTCCTCCTGAACTGATATCCTCCCATAGCTCTGTGCCTATGGCTTCCCACGTAGTGAGTTCAAAAACGACTCCTACTGTTACCCAACAATAAAAGGGTTAAAGTTTTGTGTAGCAGTTTCATGAAGGGTTCAGTGGCAGTAGGTGATTTACACATACCTACAGAAACTAACAAGAGGTCCAGCCTTGAAGCTGTCAGCAGTGATTAAAACAGAGACTCTTTATCAAGAACTGTCTGCCCTTGGAGGGAACATCCCAGAAACTGCAGAAACTGCATAAACTTTGTTCTCATGTTTTTCTAAACTGTGAACATGCAGTGACTTGGGGGAAAAGGTAATTCCGGCAGGGGGAGATCGCAACCACCGACTCACGGACCACCTACCCTAATTACACCCCAGACCCAAAAGAAAGGGGCGGAGGAGGAAAACTGAGCATGTGAAGTAATTTACATGAAAAGCGAGAGAAAATTAACCAATTGTTTAAGAATATGTAAATATGTTATGAATTATGCATGACTGTAGTGTATAACTAATTTTCTGTCCAGAAGCCGGTGTGCACGCTAGGAGGAGAAATCCCCCGTGCACCCAGCGCTGCAATAAAGAATACCTGCTTTCTAAAACTCCAGATGGAGTCTTGGAAAGTTCAGTTTCCTTCTCAGGTATCACTACTGAGGGGATTAATTCTTTGTTCCATGCCCACAATAACAGCCCTTTAAGAGCTGAGGACTCATATTTAAGTCCTCTCACAGAGAGCATGTGTTGGAGCAGATTTAGGACAGCCTCTTGTTGCTTATCCAACCCCATCTGTCTCCCCGACCGCTCACCTCTTCTAGGCGAGATTCCAGTGTTGATCCAGCAACTAAACAGGTGCACCTTTTTCCACTCAGTGACTGGGCAGGTCACTGCTCATTCCGCCGGGGCAGCGGATCATTCGACCGGCCTTCCACCCCTCTCCTCGCCAAGTCTCACAACTTTGCCGTGAGGAATCTGAGGGTCTCTACTCTGGGTGCCATTTGCGGGAGATGAGTGAGGACACCTGACACGATCAATGTGATCAAACAAGTGAACCTTTATTTGTTTACACTCAGCGTGCTTTATAGCTTTCTAAACGAGACTTGGCAATCTCTGATTGGTTACAATACAAACAATAGCCCACCCCTTAGTACGATTGGTTGCATCACAGAAGCAACGTCATCATGGTGTCCAATTCCCATTCTGCATCCTGGCACGTGCTCTCAGGAAAGGCTGGATTGTTCACGTTAACCCTTAGGTATCCTTCCACACTAATATATTAATATGTATAATGATAATAACATATGCAAGCAAGTGATGCACAGTGTAATTGCTCACCACCTGGTGATCAACGCCTGTCTGGTCCTGGCAAACAATCTCAAAACAGATAAGTCCTGACACCGCAATCCCGGATGAGCGAGAGGCCCAAAAAGAGAGTGAGAGAGAGAGAGAGCACTCCAGGAGTCCAAGTGTGAGAGCCCTCAGGAGAGCAAAGGCACTTCTTCCCAGTCAACCCTCATCTATATACTGGGCATGACGCTGCATGATATGGAATACTTCATTGGTCAATTTGGCCCTCAATCCTAAGTCTAAGTACAAATCATAAGGAGAGTCATGGACCCCCTGTCCCGGCCATGCTCCCTCCTATCCTGTTGTGCTCCTGCACACTGGCAAGAACACGGCAGCTGAAAAGCCCTTGAGGCCTCAGTGCCAACTACAAACATCAGTGCACTGTCAGCGTTCTTCTCAGAGCAAGTCTCAGACTAAATCCAAAACACGGAGCTCTTCTGGCTGCTAAAAAGAAAAACTGACTCTGTCCCAGCAGAAACCAGGACAGCTCCTTACCTCTCCAGACAGCTTTCCAGACTGTCCCTCCCAGCGCTGTTAGCAACCCTTTTAGAACTGCTAGCTGGTCATGGACAATGTAAACCATTGGTTCTCACGCTGGTATTATCCTCTAGAACACTGAGCAACTATGTGCCAGCACATGATGCATGTTTAACTCTCCTGACATGACCATGCAGATGCAGGCTCAAGTTAAATCCATGCCATAAAGCTAAAGCAGGACCAAAAAGTCTTAGTCTGAGCACCAGCTCCTCCTGACCCGTCATCCTGCAGGTGAACTGTGGGCTTCCCATTCTTGGCAAAAAGATCATGAGTCTGGATTGTATTTTTTCATCTTTCCTTGGCCTGCACATACAAACACTGTAGAAACATATTATTTTCCCCACCAATAGCATGCACGCTGTAAAGGGTGGGGGAGATGCAGCACTGGGGATAAACTGCCTGTTACTCCCAGCTGAGCCATGGCCCCATTGCCAGTTGATGATACAGCGTGTGCCCATGGCGAAATCCCTCTGTCAGCTTCATCCGTAGCCTTGCTGCTAGTCAATGTGGTTCCCAGGCCCTGTTAATACCCTGCCAGTCCTGCTCCCCAGCTACAGCCCAGAGCCGTGCAAAACTGGGGAGGTTTGTACTGTCAGATGTCACCAGTGCTTGAATGGTGATCCTTCCTAAATGAGCTTGTTCATGCTTGTCTGCGCTGGCAATTGGAGGGAGCGGATGGCCGGGGTGGCTGTGAGGCCTCTGCGCTATCCCGGGTGTTCAACAGCTCTTGAGCAGCAGCTCAGGCTCATGAGCGCACCCAGCTTTGTGCTTATCCAACTGCTGGAGGTGGAAACCCCAATCCACCCCGGATTTAGGTAGAATGGTGTGGAGAAACCTTTTGGCTGCTGCAGCATCCTGTGAAAGTTCTTTCCCTATGCAGGCTGGCTAAGAAACACCTGTAGCTCGTTACACTGGGAAAGGTACCTTGAAACAGGTGCTGTAGCATTCAGCCAATCACTCTGGGAGATGGATGGTCAAGTGACCAATAGCCTTGACCCATCTAGCAAATCACATGACTCCTGACTATTTAAGGCAGGGCGTTTACTCCTAAGGGTGAGATATTTTCTCCTGAGCCTTGGAGGAGTGTGGGCCTTCCTTAGAGTAGAGCCTGAAGCCTTTGCATTAGAACATTGGTCTGCTTGGAGCTGCCTGAAGCCTTCCAGCTGCGACAACTGGTGACCCCGACGTGATCCAGCCACAACTAAGATCTGAAGGTACGTGCTTCCGTACACGGGGCTCCAAGGGATGAACTGCAAATTAGAATGATGGGACAAAGCTCCACAAAAGAAAGCATGATGTTTTCCATTCTCAAACCTGCAATGACAGTTGCAGGGGCTAAAATAAGTGATGAAGCTCTCTGTGAGCTGTTAGATTGGGCGGCAGAGCATGAATGCCTGACCGACCTCAACACCCCCTTTAGCTCAGAAGCGTGGAAGCAGCTAGGGGATAAGCTAATCTATGAAACAGTATTTGGATGAAAGAACCTGACCGGTCTGCTACGTATTTGGGGAACTGTATATGATGTAATGCAGAAATGGACGGTAGAAAGGAAGGAAAAAGTATTGCCAGATTCTGATGAATTTGCAAGTGAAGTTTCTGAAGGGGACGATGAGTTATCTGAAAGGGGACTGACCACGGGTAGTGCACCAGTTGTGCCCCTGCTGTCCTCAGATATGGAGAAAGTTGTGGGGACTGCACAGAAGCTTTACCCCTCCCTGCGAGATTATGTCCAACCCAAGTGTCCTCCTTGTGATTTTTTGTGGGAATGCTCCTCCGGACAAGACAAAGCATCGGAGCGTCCCCCACCCTTTGCCCCAACAGCCTCCCCTTCTTCTGCATCTCAACCGGCTACTTCAGCCATTACAGCAGAACGTGTTCTTCCTACTGCTCTGCCATTGGCCCCTCAACCAGACCAGGCACCACAAGGACAGTTCCCGGGCATGGCACCCTGGTTTACCGCAACTTCATGTCCTGCGGCATCACCCATAGTGCCCGGCTATCTGTCACGGGCACAAATGAGCAACCCCGAACAACGCATTTCATAATACACCAGGTTATGGCAGGTTTGCAAGGAATGTCGCAACAACTAACAGTATTGATGGAAATGTTGCGGCAGGTTACTGCTGCCGAATCCGTACCGGGACAACCTGGGCTGGCCGTGCCAACCGGCCCAGCAACGACCCCGGAAGTGGCGCCAAGCATGCCACTGACAACAGCAGTGGCACCTTCACAGACAGTGGTGCCGACACAAGTTTCCGCAACCCAGACTGCATCTCCATAGACTGTTCCACAACCGGCCACAGCCTCCGCCTTTACACGACCCGTTGGCCCAGAGTCTGCATCCTGTCAGAAGCCATTGGACACACCCCTGCCTGATGATGTTTCATCACTGCAGGAAGCCGTGGCGACGGTCAGACAACAACAAACATGGCCGGCCCACAACTGTCCCTGGACGCTTCCTGAATGTAAGGTGACTGCGTCCAAAAAATTCAAAACGGTTCTGGAAAGAAGTCAAGAGGCGGGCTCTGGAGGCTGGCGACTGGGATCTAATAGAAAAAGTTGGGTTGCCTGAAAAGGGGTCTGAGCAGATTGTTCAGGGAAGTAATGAATGAACAGAGGATCTTATCCAAGCCTTCCCAGGACAAAAGGTGCTTCCCAACTCAGGTCAAATCGACAAACACGAAACCATCGCCTGGAAGGTAGTCCAAGACCTGCAAACCAAGGTAGCACAATATGGGCTAGACTCCCCTCAGGTCATGCAGATCATCAGGATATTAAATACTGACCTACTCTCCCCATTCGACATTAAACATCTAGGTCAGGTATTATTTCAACCAGTACAATATATGGTCTTTGAGGCCAATTGGAGAAGAATGGCTGAGAGAGCTGCAGCCGGAAACATGCAATTACCCCCAACTGACCCCAGATACGGAGCTCCAGCAGATGCTCTACTGGGAGCCAATGCTTTCGCTGACCCCGATTTTCAAGCTACATGGCACCCCCAAGTTCTTGAGCAAGCCCAAAAGATCGGCGTGGGAGCTCTATTAAAGGGCATAGATATGGCTGCCCCAAAAACACGGTATGTGAAGATTTATCAGGGGCAGAAAGAACACTTTTTATCTTTTGTAGAGAAAGTTGCTGCAGCCCTTGAAAAAACAGGTCGAAGATGAAAACCTGAGACAACTACTATGTAAGCAGCTGGCAAAAGACAATGCCAATGAAGAATGTAGAAAAATCATAAATTCCATGCCAGGGGAGCCTACACTAACAGAAATGATCGAAGCATGCTCTAAGCTAGAATCTGAAAGCTATAAGTCTGCTCTGGCCACAATTCTACGGCCTATGCAACCCAAAAATGCTGACCCAGAACCGAAAAGACAACCTAAGAGGGACAATAGACAAGACAGACGAGACAAAGAAGAAACAAGGATAACAGGAGACCTGCTCGCCGCATAAGATGCGATAAGCCAGGCCATTCTGCGAGATATTGTGAATCGTTATACCATGCCAATGGCCGACCCCTGACACGTTCGGGAAACTTGCCCAGGAGCGCAATGGGGATGTGCGCTCAGACAGAAATGTTTCCCCAGAGCATGATACCAACCCAGGCTTACTCAGCCAGCTTTCAGCCAGCACAAAGGGATCAGCCGGGGTGGATGTATGCACCGCAACAACAGTCGTCTTAGAATCCTGTCGGGTCTATAAGGTTCCCTTGGATGCGTTTGGGCCTCTAGGACATGGGCTAAGTGCATTATTGGTGGGAAGATCTAGTACCACCATTCAAGGGATCTTTGTTCACCCAGGAGTTATTGACGCTGACTTCACAAGACAAATTTGTGCGATGATTTCCACGCCCACCCCCCCCCCCGTCACAATACTGGAAAAGACTCGGATTGCTCAACTTGTACCCTTCAAATCAAGTGTCCCTAAGGCAAAACAACAGAGTCGTGAAGGTGGTGGCTTTGGTTCCACAGGACTTCTGCAAGTTTACTGGACTGCGGATATCTCCAGCCAAAAGCCACAGATGACTTGCACCTTAATATTGCCAGATGCCCAGCCGTCCAGGATTCAGCTCCGAGGTTTGATTGACACAGGGGCTGATGTGACAATCATCTCCTTTTCCGCATGGCCTCCTACATGGCCTTTAGCCCCCGCGGGGTCAGCCATTGCAGGACTGGGAGGAACCGCACAGAGTTATCGAAGCGAACGACCTGTGGTGGTAAAGAACGCAGAGGGTCAAACAGCTACAATTCTGCCCTATGTCACTACAGCTCCACTCAACCTCTGGGGGCGGGATGTCTTGGCGGCCTGGGGAGTACGTATCGGGACAAATTTTTGATGGGGGCCACTGTACTGAAGGGCACACAGTATCCTACGTTGCCTTTGCGATGGTTAGCAAACAAACCCATCTGGCAACCCCAGTGGCCCCTACCGAAAGAAAAATTAGTCGCCCTTCATCAACTAGTTAAGGAACAATTACAACAGGGACACCTTGAACCTTCTACCAGTCCCTGGAATATGCCTGTCTTTGTAATTAAGAAGAAATCAGGAAAATGGAGATTGCTACAAGATCTCCGAAAAATCAATGCAGTAATGGAAAGCATGGGGGCATTGCAGCCTGGTATGCCCTCACCCACCATGATTCCAGCAGGGTGGGAAATCTTGATCATTGACTTGAAGGACTGTTTTTTCACGATCCCCTTACATCCTAATGACAAACCAAAATTTGCCTTTACTGTACCTGCAGTTAACAACGCTGAACCTGCAAAGAGATATCAATGGAAGGTCCTACCTCAGGGCATGAAGAACAGCCCGACTATCTGTCAATGGTACGTTGCTCAAGCTTTGTCCGGAATCCGTAAGCAGTTCCCTGAAGCATACTGCTACCATTACATGGATGATATCCTGGTAGCAGCATCCATCCAGGACGAGCTGCTGAGGATACAGCCTCGGCTGCTCGCTGCTCTGCATTCTTATGGATTGCAGGTGGCTCCGGAGAAAGTTCAACAGCATCCTCCTTGGAGATATTTAGGAGTCAAAATTTTGGACCAAACTATACAACACCAAGAGGTGCAATTCTCGAGTTCTATTAAGACCTTGAATGATGCTCAGAAACTGTTGGGCATCATCAATTGGTTACGTCCCTATCTAGGGCTAACCACGGCGCAACTTGCGCCGCTCTTTAATATTTTAAAGGGGGACCCTGAGTTGAATTCACCTCGAAAATTGACTCCTGAAGCGCGACGGGCACTAGAGGAGGTTCAACAGGCCATTTCTGCTCGTCAGGTTTACCGAATAGATCCCTCCATTGATATTAGTGTTTTTATTACCACTCCAGATTCTCATCCAACAGGTATCATTGGCCAATGGAACAAACAGTGGTCTGACCCCTTGCATATTCTGGAATGGGTCTTTTTGCCGCACCAACCAAAAAAGACAGCATCTAGGCTATTTGAATTAATTGCTTGTCTGATAATCAAATGCCGTCAGCGCTGTCTACAATTGGTGGCAGCAGATCCTGCAATAATTGTTCTGCCAATACAGCAGGAATACTTTGAGTGGAGCCTTACTAACAGTGCTCCTCTCCAAAGTGCGCTGGAAAATTTCTCAGGACAAATTGCATACCATCTGCCTAGCCATAAATTGCTGCAATTGGCAAGATCGACAAGCTTTACCTTGCGGCCAAAAAATAGCCGAGTGCCAGTACAAGGACCCACCGTCTTCACTGATGTGTCTGGGAAAACTGGGAAAGCTATTGTTACCTGGAAGGAGGAATCTGAGTGGCAGGTGCTGGAAGGCCATGAGTCAGGCTCAGCCCAGTTGGTTGAACTAAGGGCTGTTGCCATGGCCTTTCAACGGTTCTCGCAGGTACCCTTGAATTTGGTCACAGATTCTGCTTATGTGGCTGATATAACGCAACGCTTAGATTGTTCACTTCTGAAAGAAGTGAATAATGTGGCTCTGTTTTCTCTGTTAAAAACCTTATGGTGTGCAATTCAAGCTCGAGTTCACCCATATTACATCCTGCATATCCATAGTCATACTAATTTGCCAGGCTTTATAACGGAAGGCAACGCCAGGGCTGACATGCTAGCTAACCCCGCATGGGTAGCCCCTCAGCCCGATAAAATCGCACAAGCCAAGGCATCGCATAATTTCTTCCATCAAAGTGCACATACCCTGCAGAAACAGTTCCACTTAACGCCCACTGAGGCTCGGGACATTGTCAGCGCTTGCGCTGACTGCCACGGACTTGCAGCACCTCTGCCATCGGGGGTAAACCCCAGAGGCCTAAAGGCCCTGCAGCTTTGGCAGACGGATGTAACACATGTTCCTGAATTTGGCAGGTTTAAGTATGTGCACGTGTCTGTTGACACTTTCTCCTCAGCTATGTGGGCAACTGCTCATACTGGGGAGAAAGGTCACGATGCCATTGCCCATTGGAAACTCGCTTTTGCGGTCTTGGGCGTGCCTTTTTCTGTGAAAACCGATAATGGCCCGGCCTACGTCTCACAGAAGACGCGGCAGTTTTTACACCTATGGGGTGTAAATCATACTTTGGGTATTCCGCATTCTCCTACTGGCCAAGCCATTGTTGAACACGCTCATGGCACCTTGAAGCGTGTTTTAGAAAAACAAAAAGGGGGAATGCATGGAGAAACCCCACAGAGTCGCCTAGAAAAAGCGTTATACACAATTAACCATCTTACGGTGCCATCAAACTCAAATAATCCCATTATTTTGAATCACTTTCTTTCGTTGCAGTCTTCAGGCGAGACGCACCTGCCCCGAGCAAAAGTCTGGATACGGGACCTACTCACCAAGACATGGGAAGGCCCATATGAGCTTATTGCTTGGGGTCGTGGGTATGCTTGCGTTTCCACAGATACTGGGGTACGATGGCTACCTGCAAGATGCGTCTGCCCTGACCTGCAACATCAGAAACAGAACAGGCAACGTCCGAACGATGGCCAGAACGGAGATCATCCATCAAATGACCCTTCTAATGGAAATAATGACATTGGCCATCAACCTGTTCCTTCCACGAGTAGAGACTAAATTTCAAGTCTCTGTCGGAGTCAGAATGTTAGAATTAATAACTAAATGTATGACTGGTTTGCTAGATTTATCTCCCATGGTATTGCTGAAAAATCTCCCTGCTTGATTTAAACTAATCTTAAAACAAAAAGGGGGAATTGTGGAGAAACCTTTTGGCTGCTGCAGCATCCTGTGAAAGTTCTTTCCCTATGCAGGCTAACTAAGAAACACCTGTGGCTCGTTACACTGGGAAAGGTACCTTGAAACAGGTGCTGTAGCATTCAGCCAATCACTCTGGGAGATGGATGGTCAAGTGACCAATAGCCTTGACCCATCTAGCAAATCACATGACTCCTGACTATTTAAGGCAGGGTGTTTACTCCTAAGGGTGAGTCATTTCCTCTTGAGCCTTGGAGGAGTGTGGGCCTTCCTTAGAGTAGAGCCTAAAGCCTTTGCATTAGAACATTGGTCTGCTTGGAGCTGCCTGAAGCCTTCCAGCTGCGACAGAATGGTGCCAGCCTGGCACAGTGAGCTGCAGCAATTTGAAATCCTGCAAAAACTAAGGGATTTGGGGGTTGTTTTGGTGGTTTTTGGTGTTTGGTTTTTGGTTTTTTTCACCTGCAGCTGCACCACAGCAGAACCAAAACTATGGATGTGCTGCTCCATAGCTACTCCCACAGAGGTGTGTGTGGAAACAGTGTCACATGCATGTGCCCTCGGGAGTCTTTAAGGGACATGAGGCTGGCAGCTTCTGCCACTACTGGGACTCCCCTGACATGGAAGGGCTGGGGACAGGCATCATCAAAGCCAACCTGAGTTGACAGGTGCTGCAGCTCCACAATGATGTCCTGGTGTTCACGGCACTGTCCCACCTCACATTTATGCCTCATGTCTGGGTCAAGAGGGCCTCTGCACTGCCGGACGGGCTGGGGACATCCTCATCCGCGTGCCAGACTCCTGCTCACCTTCCAGTGCCATTTGCATTCCCCTGGAAACACTGGGGTGACCCAAGGGGCCCAAGGCTGCCATCCTGGGTAGCCTGGCTGGGATTCATAGATTCATAGATTTCTAGGTTGGAAAAGACCTTAGAGATCATCGAGTCCAACCATCCCTAATCCCCATTAAACCATATCCTCAAGTAGATCATCCACCCTATTCTTAAACACATCCAGGGATGGGGACTCAACCACCTCCCTGGGCAGCCTATTCCAGTGGCTGACAACCCTTTCAGAGAAGAAATACTTCCTAACATCCAACCTGAATCTCCCCTGACTAAGCTTATACCCATTTCCTCTTGTTCTATCACCCATCACTGATGTAAAGAGCCCTTCCCCCACCTCCCCACCATCCCTTCTCAAGTATTTGTAGGCTGTAATCAGGTCTCCCCTCAGCCTCCTCTTCTCCAGGCTAAACAGCCTCAACTCCCTCAGCCGCTCCCCATAAGTTTTATTTTCCAGCCCCTTGACCAGTTTAGTCGCCCTTCTTTGGACTCGCTCCAGGAGCTCAATATCTCTCTTAAAGCGAGGGGCCCAAAACTGGACACAATATTCCAGGTGCGGCCTCACCAGTGCCGAGTACAGGGGCAGGATCACTTCCCTGTTCCTGCTGGTCACACTATTCTTGATACACGCCAGTATCCCATTGGCCTTTTTGGCCACCTGGGCACACTGCTGGCTCATATCAAGCCGGTAGTCAACCAACACCCCCAGGTCCTTCTCCGCCAGGCAGCTCTCCAGCCACTCTTCCCCGAGCCTGTAGCGATGCTTGGGGTTTTTATACCCCAAGTGAAGGACTCTGCACTTGGCCTTGTTAAAGCTCATGCCATTGGCCTCAGCCCAACGATCCAGTCTGTTCAAATCCCTCTGAAGGGCCTCCCTACCCTCGAGCAGATCGACACAGCCTCCCAGCTTGGTGTCGTCCGCAAACTTACTGAGGGTACATTCAATCCCCTCATCCAGGTCATTGATAAAGATGTTAAACAGAACTGGACCCAGCACTGAGCCCTGGGGAACCCCACTGGTGACCGGCCTCCAGCCGGATTTAGCCCCATTTACCACCACTCTTTGGGCCCGGCCATCCAGCCAGTTTTTAACCCAAAGGAGGGTGTGCCTGTCCAGGCCAGCAGTTACCAGTTTCTCAACCAGAACACTATGAGAAACTGTATCAAAGGCTTTACTGAGGTCAAGGAAAACTACATCCACAGCCCTTCCCTCGTCAACCAGGCGGGTCACCCATTCATAGAAGGTGATCAGGTTTGATTGGCAAGACCTGCCTTTCATAAACCCATGTTGACTGGGCCTGATCACCCGGTTAACCTGTATGTGCTCATTAATAGCACTCAAGATAACCTGTTCCATGACTTTGCCCGTCACCGAGGTCAGGCTGACAGGCCTGTAGTTCCCCGGATCCTCCTTCCGCCCTTTTTTGTAAATGGGGGTAACATCCGCCAGCCTCCAGTCCAGCGGAACTTCCCCAGTGAGCCAAGGCTGCCCAAAGATAATGGACAGGGGTTTGGCAATGACATCCGCCAGCTCTCTCAGGACTCTCGGGTGGATACCATCAGGCCCCATAGACTTGTGGGCATCCAGCCGAAGGAGCAGATCCTTGACCTGTTCCTCTTGGATCACAGGAGCTTCGATTTGCTCTCCCTCCCTGCTCTCAGACACCATAGGCCAGCTCACCTGGGAACTGCTGACCTTATTATTAAAGACTGAGGCAAAGAAGGCATTAAGGACCTCAGCCTTGTCCTCATCCCTAGTGACTAACGTACCCCCTGTGTCCAGTAGGGGCTGGAGGTGATCTTTAGCCCTCCTTTTGTTATTAATGTATTTATAGAAGGACTTTTTGTTGTCCCTTACGGAGCAGGCTAGTCTAAGTTCCAATTGGGCTTTTGCCCCCCTGATTATCTCCCTACATGCCCTGACTTCCTCCCTGTATTGATTCCTGGATGCCTGCCCATTCTTCCAAGACTTATAGACTTCCCTTTTTCTTTTGAGATGTTCCCAAATCTCCTTTGTCATCCAAGCTGGTTTTCTACCCCGGCGGCTCGACTTCCGGCACACAGGGACAGCTCGCTCCTGTGCCTCCAGAATTTCCTTTTTGAGTAGTAACCATCCCTCCTGCGCCCCCTTACCCTTGAGAGCTGTCTCCCATTGGACTTTGTTAACCAGACTTCTAAACAGCCCAAAGTCAGCTCTCCCAAAGTCCAGCTTGGCCGTTTTAGTGTTCCCCCTCCTAACTTCCCCTAGAATTGAGAATTCTATTATCTCGTGGTCACTATGCCCCAGGCGTCCTCCAACCTTCACATCTCCCACAAGACCTTCTCTGTTCACAAACAGCAGGTCTAGGGGAGCACCTTCTCTAGTCAGTTCACTGACCAGTTGTGATAGGAAGTTGTCCTCCACACACTGCAGGAACCGCCTAGACTGTTTCCTGACTGCCATGTTATACTTCCAACAGACATCAGGTAGGTTAAAGTCACCCACAAGGACAAGGGCTAGTGAGCGCGAGACTTCCCCCAGTTGTTTAAAGAATAGTTCATCAGTCTCACTGTCCTGATAGGGTGGCCTGTAGCAGATTCCCACTACAATATCCGCCTTCATAGGCCCCCCTTTGATTTTCACCCACAGACATTCTACCAAGTCATCCCCAACATTAAACTCTAAGCAGTTTAGACCTTCCCTTACATACAGGGCAACCCCGCCACCCCTCCTACCTCTCCTATCCGTCCTGAGAGCTTGTAGCCATCCATGGTAGCGCTCCAGTTATACGAGTCATCCCACCATGTTTCAGTGATGGCAGCTATGTCATAGTTTCCCCGGATAACAAGGGCTTCCAGTTCCTCTTGTTTATTGCCCATACTGTGTGCGTTCGTATAGAAGCACGTAAGTTGGGCTTTCGACCCCACTGCACCCCTAGGGGGGGAAGCTTTATTTCCTGAGCTGTTATTTTTGGGATTTTCTTTTACCTCAAGGCAACTTGTGTGTTGCCCCTGACTACGCATATCACCCCCTACTATCACTGAGGCAGCAGGCCGAAGGTACCTGCCTACACTCCTCTCATCAGACACTGGAGGGCCGTCCTCGGCTGTTAATCCTCCAAGTCTGGCAATGCCCCCCACCCCCTTCACATCTAGTTTAAAGCCCTGTTGATGATCCCAGCTAGTTCTGTAGCAAGAAGCCTTTTCCCCCATGGAGACAAACCCGCCCCATCCCTGGATAGAAGGTCTGGCATTAAGGTCAGCCCGTGGTTAAAGAACCCTAGGTTGTTTTCCTCACACCACTTATGTAGCCAATTATTTAAATCCTCGCTCTTTGTTTTCCATCCCGTGTCATGTCCCGAAGTCGGTATGATAGAAGAGAATATCACTTGGGCCCCCAATCCCTTCAACATTCTTCCCAAAACCCTGAGATCCCTCTTAATTGTCCGGATGTTTCTTTTCCTAAAGTCATCAATACCAACTTGGAAAATAAGAAGATAGTAATCCGTGGGCCTGACTATAGACAGGAGTTTTTTTATCACATCCCTAATTGTTGCCCCAGGAAGGGAGCAGACCTCCCTATGTAAAGGGTCAGGTCTACAAATCTGGCCCTCCACACCCCTCAAAAGGGAGTCACCTAAAACAATCACCCGCCTTTTCTTCTTAACTGAGGATGTCTTGATGATATGTGTGGTCCTTGGGAAGGATACTAGCGTGTGTGTATCATCATCCTCCCTGGAGGTCGGTTCCACTTGCAGAGCTTCATATCTGTTGTGCAACGGAACCTGGGAGGTAGTTGCAGGAGCAGAGGGGGCAGGCTTGCCGCGCCGGGCAGGGACCTGCTGCCATTGCTCATTCCCACCTGGATTCCTCTTCCCGGCCAGGTGGGGAGAGGGTGGGGGCTCCTCAGTCTGAGAAGCTGTGGTAGCCTGTTGGGTCTGCGGGAGGGAGCACAGGGTACTGGTCCATTGGTCAATCTCCCTCTCGCACTCCCTGATGGCCCTCAGCCTGTTCACCACCTCTCTGAGCTCCGTCACCAGGCGGAGGAGTTCCTCCACCCTGGCACAGCTCCCACAAGTGAATTCCCCGGTGGCGACCTGAGACAATACACTTGGGGGACAAGTCCTGCAGCTTACCTGGGTGGCAGCGTGCACCCAGCGGGGGACTGTCTGGGAGGCTGCGTCGGTCCTGGCTGGCCCCGGGCTGGATGCAGCCTTTGCTTTATGCCTAGTGACCACCATGTTAGTCAGGGACTATCGACCGGGCTCGACGCTCTGCCTGCTTGCTCTGTCTGCTCTCCCTGCCTGCGCGAACTGCCGCGCGAACTGCCGCGCCCCTCAGGGATGCTACTGTGGGACCATGGCCATGCACCAGGGGGATTTTGGGGCTGCTATATGATGACGGATGCCTTGGGGCCTCTGGGGCAGGTGCAGCTGGGGCAGATGTCATTAGTGCTCCATCTGCTGCTACGGGAAACATCTGCTATATAATATTCAAGGATCACCTCCTCCAAGCTCAGGAGCAGTTCATCCCAACAAAGAGGAAGTCAGGTAGGAACACCAGGAGGCCTGCATGGATGAACAAGGAGCTCCTGGACCAACTTGGACACAAAAGAAAGCCTATAGGGGGTGGAAGCAAGGACAGGTAGCCTGGGAAGAATACAGAGCGATTGTCCGAGCAACCAGAGATCAGGTTAGGAAAGCTAAAGCCCTGATAGAGTTAAATCTGGCCAGGGACATCAAGGGCAACAAGAAAAACTTCTATAGATATGTCAGTGATAAAAAGAGATCTAGGGAAAATGTAGACCCTCTCCAGAAGGAAACAGGGGACCTGGCTACCCAGGATATGGAGAAGGCTGAGGTTCTCAGTGACTTCTTTGCCTCAGTGGCAAGAGCTCCAGCGGCACAGCCCAAGTCCCAGAAAGCAAAGGCAGGGACTGGGAGAATGAAGAACTGCCCACTGTAGGAGAAGATCAGGTTCGAGACCATCTAAGGAACTGAAGGTGGACAAGTCATAGAATCATAGAATCATAGAATGGTTAGGGTTGGAAGGGACCTCAAAGATCATCTAGTTCCAACTCCCCTGCCATGGGCAGGGAAATCCTCCACTACACCAGGTTGCCCAAAGCCTCATCCAACCTGGCCTTGAACACTTCCAGGGATGGGGCAGCCACAACTTCTCTGGGCAACCTGTTCCAGTACCTCACCACCCTTAATGCAAAGAATTTCTTTCTTATATCTAACCTAAATCTCCCCTCTTTCAGTTTAAAGCCATTGCCCCTTGTCCTGTCACTACACACCCTTGTAAAAAGTCCCTCTCCAGCTTTCCTGTAGCCCCCTTTAGGTACTGGAAGGCTGCAATAAGATCACCCCGGAGCCTTCTCTTCTCCAGGCTGAACAGCCCCAACTCTCTCAGCCTGTCTCCATAGCAGAGGTGCTCCAGCCCTCGGATCATCTGTCGTGGGTTAGGTTGAAAACTTCCTCCCCCACACAGCCAGTCACTCCCCCCTCCCCCACCCCCAGGAATGAGGGAGAGAATTAAAGGAGAAACGGGAAACCCGTGGGTTGAGATAAGAACAATTTAATACAGATGATTTAATACGCAGTGTAGATGCTCACCACCCCCTCGTATGCGAAGCCCGTCTCGTCCCGAAGCTGCAATCCCGGACGAACGCGAGGCCCTGAAATAGAGAGGGGCAGAGAGAGAGAGAGAGAGAAAAGAAAGAAAAACAGCAGAGCAACAGCGCAGCAAGCGCAAAAGAGCAAAAGTGCAAAAGCCCTTCTTCCCGGCTGACCCTCACCTTTATACTGGGCATGACGCTGCATGATATGGAATACTGATTGGCCAGTTTGGCCTCAATCTTAAGTTCCACCACAAATCACAAGGAGAATCGTGTCCCCCTTGTCCCAACTATGCTCCCCCCTTATCCCGCCGTGCTTCTGCACTCCGGCACACTGAAAAGTCCTTGGCAGCTTGTTATCAGCGTTCTTCTCAGAGCGAGCCTCTGAGTAAAACCAAAACACGGAGCTCTTCTAGCTGTTAAAAAAAACCTCTGTCCCAGCTAAAACTAGGACATCATCTTTGTGGCCCTCCTCTGGACTCGTTCCAGCAGCTCCATGTCCTTCTTGTGCTGGGGACTCCAGAGCTGAACACAGTATTCCAGGTGGGGTCTCAGGAGAGCAGAGCAGAGGGGCAGAATCCCCTCCCTCGCCCTGCTGCCCACGCTGCTTTTGATACAGCCCAGGACACGGTTGGCTTTCTGGGCTGCCAGTGCACATTGCCGGCTCATGTTGAGCTTCTCACCCACCAGCACCCCCAAGTCCTTCTCCTCAGGGCTGCTCTCAATCCATTCTCCACCCAGCCCGTACTTGTGCATGGGATTGCCCCGACCCATGTGCAGGACCTTGCACTTGGCCTTGTTGAACTTCATGAGGTTCTCACAGGCCCACCTCTCCAGCCTGTCCATGTCCCTCTGGATGGCATCCCTTCCCTCCAGCGTGTCCACAACACCACACAACTTGGTGTCATCTGCAAACTTGCTGAGGGTGCACTCGATCCCACTGTCCATGTCTCCAACAAAAGATGTTAAATAGCACTGGTATTTAGTCCATGGGACCTGATGAGGTGCATCCATGGGTCCTGAGGGAACTGGCAGATGAAGTTGCTAAGCCACTATCCATCATATTTCAGAAGTCATGGCAATCTGGTGAAGTTCCCACTGACTGGAAAAGGGGAAACATAGCCTCCATCTTTAAAAAGGGGAAAAAAGAAGACCCAGAAGACCCAGGGAACTGCAGGCCAGTCAGTCTCACCTCTGTGCCTGGTGTGATCATGGAGCAGATCCTCCTGGTGACTATGCTAAGGCACTTAGAAAATAAGAAGGTGATTTGTTGGCCAGGGCTGAGCCAATCAGCACCTCTGTGAATGCCCTATTTAAGATGGGGACAAAGAAACCCGAATCAGGCTAGACCTGCAGTGAAGAGAGGGAGGAGGTGAGGGGCTGACCTCCTCCTGGGCGGGCAGTGACCTGCCCGCACTGGACCACTGCCATGTGACTGGAGATGGCCATGGCTCTGAGAAGGCTCCGGGGTGATCTTATAGCCGCCTTCCAGTACCTAAAGGGGCTACAGGAAAGCTGGAGAGGGGCTTTTTACAAGGGCGTGTAGTGACAGGACAAGGGGCAATGGCTTTAAACTGGAAGAGGGGAGATTTAGATTAGATATAAGGAAGAAATATTTTACATTAAGGGTGGTGAGGCACTGGCACAGGTTGCCCAGAGGAGTTGTGGCTGCCCCATCCCTGGAAGTGTTCCAGGCCAGGTTGGATGAGGCTTTGGGCAACCTGGTGTAGTGGAAGGTGTCCTTGCCCATGGCAGGGGAGTTGGAACTAGATGATCTTTGAGGTCCCTTCTGACTCAAATCATTCTATGATTCTATGAATCTATGTGTGGGGAAGTTTGCCAAAGCCCACCCAGGCCCACAGCAGCCCCATAGGCCCAGCTGAGTGGGCTCATAGTGGGGATGGTGTTGTGGGGACTTGGTGGCTTCAGGAGTGGAGGCATCCCACAGCCAGTGAGGACCACATCCCCTTTCAGTCATGTTTTCTATGGCCACATGATGTTAGCAGGGGACAGGGGCATCCCAAGGCAGCACCTGGCAATTTGGGGTGGTTTTGTTGATTTGAGGAGTCAGAGTGAAGCTCTTTCTTGCTGTAAATGCAGACAAAGCAGCATTAAGCAGCATGACCAGGCCCAGAGCAGGCAAGCTGTACCACAGAACCAAGGGTGACAGATTTGGGTGCTGGGGCCAGCATTGCAGTGCTCAGGGTGAGGCTGCCCCCTGGCACAGGGAGATGACCAAGGACAACCGGCATGGTGGTGGCAGAAGTGGGAACGGTGGCTCTGGGTGGGAACACTAGGGCAGCCTGAGGCAGTGGCAGGGGGAGGGGACATGCCACTGTGTGATGGGTTGATGTAAACGGGTTCTGGTGGCAGGAGAGGGGATTTGCTCCCTGTGACGTCCCTGTTTTCAGAACCTGGTCAGACTTGGTTCTGGCCACCAGATTGGACCTCCATCCCCCTCGGGGATGAGCCAATCGGAGCCTCTGCGAATTGCCCTATTTAAGTTGGGACAAAGGAACTGGAAAAGGTGCTTTGCCCAGCAGTGAGGAGAGAAGGGAGGAGGGCACTACCCTGCTCCCTGGCTCCCAGCCGGGCAGCTGCCCGCACCGGGCCGGCGCCATCCACTGAAGATGGCAGCAGCGGAGCCACCTGGGGAACTCAAGGAGAGCCCCGCTCCTGGGGTGCCCGCTGGGCCAAGTTCACCCAGAGAGGACTGAGATCTGAGAGAAACGGCCACACAGACACCAGGTCAGTGAAGATGGAACGGGATGAGGTGCTGGAGCTGAGTTTCCCCTGCAATCGGTGGCGAGACGGCAGCGGCCCCCTGCAGCCAGGATGGACTCGGTGGAGCAGAGACCCACTCACAGCCCGTGGAGAAGCCCACGTTGGAGAAGAGATGCCTGAGCCTGAGAGAGGTCGTGGAGAATGGGACACACAACAAGGTAGAGACGCATCTAAAGTCCGTGGGACAACCCACGCCGGAGCGAGTGGCAACAGCTCCCTAAGAATCCGAGACTGTGGTAAAGCCTGAACTGGAGCGATCCGATGGGGAAGGATTGCATCCTGCGGGTAGGACTCACACTGGAGAAGTCTGTGGATTTTCCTTGTGAGTAGGGGATCCACTGGAGCAAGGGAAAGGGTGTAAGGACTCCTCCTCCTTTAAGAAAAGGAGCGGCAGTAACAACATGGGATGAACTGACCTGCACTCCCCCAGTCCCTGCCCCCTGCGCCGCTGGGGGAGGAGGTAGAAGGCGTTGTTTTTAAGATCTGGCTGTGTTTCCTTTTATCCTCTCAAGTAACTGTTAATAAAAAGTTTTGCTTTATTCCCAAGCCTGTCTGTTTTGCCCAGGACCATGGTCGGTGGGTGCTCCCTCTCTGTTCTTGTCTCAACCCTCAGTCCTTTTTATTATATTTTTCTCCTCTCCACTTCACTGGGGAAGGACTGAGAGAGCAGCTGTGTGGAGTTTAGTTGCCGGATCAGCCTAAACCACAATACACTGAAACACTGCTCTCAGGTTAACATGGGCTGGTGGAGCAGACTCCAAGGAGGGGGTGGGCACAGAGCATCCTCCCTGGGTGCTCCTGGGCAACTGCCATGATCAAGTCAATTCATGTATTTTTTTTAGCCCCTTGAATTATGGACACACGGTTGATGAACCAATTTCACTCTTCCCTGACTTCAGGCAGCCTGACCTGCCTGACTGCACTGAAACACAGCCTCAGCCTCCACCTGCACATTGCTCCTCCTCCTCAAAGCATTGTTTTCAGAAAACAAAAAGCTTAGACTTTCCTTTTGCAGATTTGTCATCCTCCCCATCCCTAACACTCCCATGCTGTAGTTCATACCATGGAGCAGTCAGCTGTCAGCCTCAGCGTGTGGGATTTCCTACAGCCCCGTGGCACAGCTCATCTGCCCAAAATCCATTTGTTTTCTTTGCAGCAACCTGCCCCCCCAGCTCATTCAGCTCCTTCTGCATTTATTTATTTTAAACTTTACCCAAGCAGCTCCTGGAAATGCATTGCAGCTTTGGAAAAAGTTGGACCAAGGACATTTTGGGGAAAAGAAACATCCCCCCTTTTTTTTTTAATACCAGTTATGCTTCTGTGGTGGGTTGACTCTGGCTGGATGCCAGGTGCCCACCTGTCGTGGTTTAGGCTGCTCTAGCAACTAAACTCCACATGGCTGCTCGCTTACCCTCCCCACCCCCTGGTGATGGGGAAGGGAATTAAAGGAGAAAAGGGAAAGAGACCTGTGGGTTGCGATAAGAACAATTTACTACTAATATATGAATATATATATATGTACAATGATAAATATATACAAACAAGTGATGCACAGTGTAATTGCTTACCGCCCGGTGACCAAGGCCCGTCCCGGTCCAAATTAACTATCCCGAAACAGATAAATCCCGATACCACAATCCCAGACAAGCAAGAGGCCCAAAAAGAGAGAGAGAGAGAGAGAGAGAAAAAAACCAACAGTTGGGAACAGACCATAAAGAAGCAATCTGTGGCATCTCTGAGCCAAGAAATATTTATGAACTGAGCACCTTCTTGGGAATGGCTGGGTGGTGCCGACTCTGGATCATGAATTACGGTCTGATAGCTAAACCGTTGTATGAAGCCCAAAAGGTTGTACCATTTGTATGGGGCCCAGAACAACAAAGGGCCTTTCAGGAATTAAAATGTGCCTTGATGACGGCACCAGCATTGGGACTCCCAGACCAAACCAAAGATTTCCAGTTGTTTGTTCATGAAAGGCAACATCTTGCCCTCGGAGTGTTGACCCAGAAGATGGGGAGATGGAAAAGACCGGTTGGGTATTTCTCCAAACAACTGGACACTGTAAGTAGGGGGTGGCCTACTTGCCTCCAAGCAGTTGCTGCGACAGTGATGCTCATATCAGAGGCTCAGAAACTGACTTTCAGAAGAACAATGATGGTATATGTGCCACATATGGTAACCACTGTGTTAGCACAAAAAGGGGGTCATTGGCTATCCCCTAGTAGAATGATGAAATACCAAGTAGTCCTGACAGAGCAGGATGATGTAATTTTGAAAACAACTAACCTGATAAACCCTGCAGTCTTTTTAAGTTCTGCACAGGAAGAAGGACAAATAGAACATGACTGTCTGGCGACCATCAAACACGTGTGTTCCAGTCGAGAGGACTTAAAGGACACACTGCTGGAAAATGCTGATTGGGAGCTGTGCACAGATGGCAGCAGCTTTGTGGAAAACAGAATTCGTTACGCAGGATATGTGGTGACAACTGAAAATTCTGTTATAGAAGCATATTAATGACCTTGCACAGCTTCAGCTCAAAAGGCAGAGCTGATAGCCTTGACCAGAGCATTAGAACTAAGCAAGAAAAAGAAAATAAATATTTGGACTGATTCGAAATATGCCTTTGGTGTAGTACATGTCCATGGAATCTTATGGAAAGAAAGAGGATTACTGTCCTCTCAAGGGGCAAACATCAAATATAAAGAAGAAATTTTACAATTAATACAAGCAGTTCAGAAACCACCTAAGGCAGCAATCATGCACTGTAAAGCACCAGTCAGGAAATACTAAAACAATTATAGGAAATAATTTGGCAGATAGAACTGCAAGGGAGCTTGCAAAAAGAAATGCTTTACAAATGGCATTAATTCCTACTAAAACCATTACATTACCGAGAGATAAATCTAAATACTCAGAAGAAGATGAAAAATTAGGAAAGTTAGTAAATGCAAAGAAAAATTTGGCAGGATGGTGGGTGACATTAACAGGTCAAGTAGTAATCCCATCACTTGTAATGAGGGAAATAATACAGCCAAAACATAAGGAATGTCATTGGAGAGCAGAAGCGTTGGTAGCTCTCCTAAGGAGACACATAGTCTCAGTAAAAATGCTAGAAATAGCCAAAATGACAACTGCAGAATTTGAGATATGTTTGAAAAACAATCCAGTTATAAAAAGAAAAGTTCAAATGGGATTACTGAAATCAGGGATGGAACCAGGAGATTACTGGCAAGTAGATTTTTCAGAACTACCCCGGCAACATGGGTATCGATACATTCTGGTAGGGATTGACATTTTTACAGGATGGCCAGAAGCTTTTCCCTGTCGAACCAATCAAGCAAAGGAAATCATTAAATGGCTATTGCAAGAAATTATCCCGAGATTTGGGGTACCCATTGGAATTTCCTCGGATAGAGGTTCACATTTCATTGCAGAAATAGCACACAGTGTTAGTAAAATTTTGGGAATCACTTGGAATTTGCACACACCTTGGAGACCACAGTTCAGCAGGAAAGTAGAAAGAATGAATCAAATGTTAAAAAAACAAATTAGTAAAATATGTCAGGAAACTAATTTGAGATGGCCTCAGGCACTGCCACCAGCCCTTTTACGAATTCAAGTTCAACCAAAAAGCGGAACATTGGTCAGTCCATATGAGTTATTGTATGGAAAGTCTTAGGAGTCCCCTGAGCCAAATTTGAATATGCATTTGAAAGGAAAACAAGCTGTATATAACTATCTGCTTTCTTGAGGAAAAACTCTAACTGCGCTTCGGGGTGCGATTGTCTGGAACAGGCCTCTGTCTTTGGAGAATCCAGGACACGACTTCCTACCAGGAGATTATGTCTATGTGAAGACGTGGACTTTTGAACCTCTTCAGGAAGGTTGGAAGGGACCTTTTCAAGTATTGCTGACTACCTTCACCGCCATCAAGATTGCTGAATTGTATGCTTGGATACACTACAGGGGGTTGGAACTAGATGATCTTTGAGGTCCCTTCCAATCCTAACCATTCTATGATTCTATGATTACACAAAGGTAAAGAAAGCCCCACTGTCATGGAGAAGTATAAATAGGGATCCTGAGACTTCAAAATTGACTTTGAAATATATTTAATTTTGTGTATCATTCTGAAATTTTCGGAAAATGGATACTGTGGTAGAAATTAATGTTAGTGGGAGCCTGATTCGAGATGAAAATTAAACAACAACAAAAAAGTCAGTGAAATATGCAAGTCCATTAAAATTGAAATGTAATTTTACTCAAATTCCAGATTTTAATCTTGACAAATTACAGGTGCTTAACCATACTTTGAAAGATGAAAGTCAATATTATTATTGGCCAGGTTATGAGAAATCAGACTACAAAACCTCTACAATAAAAACCCAGGTCCCTTTAGAGGTCACAAAGGAAAAAAAAAAGAAATAAAAGAGAAATAGAAACAGAACAATTAATATACCTCCCAAGAAAAACTAAAGAAGAAAATATAATGTTAAGACTGATCAAGGAATTTGCCAAATTGCAAAACGTGTCACAAATCACTGCTTGTTTACCCATACCAAGAGCAATAGGTGGCTCAATTCCATAAGGAATTCTAACCATGAATCTAACTAAATTAAAACATAAAAATAAAACTACACAATATGAACAAAAAACAGTTATTAAATTGCAAGGAAAAGTGGAAATTATTAGAAAACAATTAAAAACTCCAGGAGATCAAGCTAATTGTGAGAAACTACTAAATCATGTTTTTACTAAGATAAGAAAGTTTTCGAATATAGGATGATATTCTTATGATCAGCCAATAAAGAAAAATATAAGCCAGATAATCATACAATAGAAATAAAATAAAACTAATCAAACATCAAATAAGATGACAAGTGTCCTGGTTTTAGCTGGGACAGAGTCAGCTCTTCTTTTTAGCAGCTGGAAGAGCTCCGTGTTTTGGTTTCACTCAGAGGCTCACTCTGAGAAGAATGCTGATAGCAAGTTGATGTTTGTGGTTGGACCTGAGACTCCAAGGGCTTTTCAGTGTGCCGGAGTGCAGAAGCACGGCGGGATAAGGGGGGAGCACAGCTGGGACAAGGGGGACACGATTCCCCTTGTGATTTGTGGTGGAACTTAAGACTGAGGCCAAACTGGCCAATCAGTATTCCATATCATGCAGCGTCATGCCCAGTATAACAGTGAGGGGCAGCCGGACAGAAGGGCTTTTGCGCTTTGGCTCTTTCGCCGCTTTTGCTCTTTTGCGCTTGCTGCGCTGTTGCTCTATTGCTTTTTTTTTTTCCCCTCTCTCTCCCAGTACTCCCACTCTCGGAGTACTATCTCTCTCTCTCTCTCTCTCTCTCTCTCTGCCCCTCTCTATTTCGGGGCCTCACGTTCGTCCGGGATTGCAGCTTCGGGACGAGACGGGCTTCGCATACGAGGGGGTGGTGAGCATCTACCCTGTGTATTAAATCATCTGTATTAAATTGTTCTTATCTCAACCCACGGGTTTCCCATTTCTCCTTTAATTCTCTCCCTCATCCCTGGGGCTGGGGGAGGGGGAGTGACCGACTGTGTGGGTTCAGTTGCTGGAGTGGCCTAACCCATGACAACAAGTTGGGACTCTCTTTGGTCAATGACCATTTTATCACAATTCCAGTACATGGCTATGGCTACTTGGTGTCTTACTTGGGACGGGTCAATTTTTACAACTTGGCCATCAGTACAGGATAAAGGAAGCTCAACATGAGAGAAGGAAAATCTAGTGTCATGGTGGAAATGTGAAAAGATATAGAATTGCAGTACTGTTGATAGAATAATCCAGGATATTTCCCCTCTAGCTGCTGCTCTAAAATATAGATATCTTTGTCAAGGCCCTAAAAAAAGCCTTGTATTGACTGAAACATATACTCCTAAAAGAAGAACAATATTCAGTTATAAAAAATCTTCAATTCAAAGTCCAGGACACTTGGTTTGGGCAATGAGTGATGGAACCTGGACAACACATTTACCTCTGGATGACAAAGTAAAACAAATAACTCTAGGCATGACAACATTATGTCCGATTTGGAAAAAACTCCTTTCAAAGGAACTTTAGAAAATTTGAAATTAGAACGAACAAAAAGATCAGAAATAAGTGAAGAATAGAATGAACCTCCATTGGGGTAAAAATTAATTAGGCACTAGAATCCTTATTGACTCCTTTAACAATATATAGAAACAGGGAATAGATATATCAACTAACAGGTCAGGTAGAAAAGCTGGCAAATGTGACCAGAAAGGGATGCAAGGATTTCAATATACAATTACAAGCCACTTCAAAGATGAATTTACAAAATAGAATGGCTTTAGATCTGCTCTTACTCAAAGAGCATGGGGCCTGTGGATACCTGAAAGATAAAATTGACCATTGTTGTGTACACATTCCAAATGTGAGTCAAATTGTAGAATATGACTTAGACTTACTAGAGAAAGTGGAAGAAAACACTCAAGAACTTCAGCAGAACATACAAGAAAGTTGGATAGATAAAATTTTTAATGGATTAAAATGGAATTTGAGTTCTTGGGTAAAATCACTAGCACTACAATTGTCTTGTTAATATTCTTTTTGGCGATTATTTAATTTATTATTGTTTGAAAAGACAAATAACAATCTGCATTTAATTGAATAATTAGCCAGACAGTAGTCAGACAAGCAGGATGAAATAGAAAAAATCCCAAGGCTCCCACCAGCATATAGTGAAGTGAATAAAGTACTAATAATAAACTATAGAAAATATTCAACTTTTAACATTAAAATAAAAATATTGAAATTGTTTTCAAAACTTTCAAAGGGGGGAAATGTTACAAAACTTTGACAAAATAATCAAGATTTAATCAAGTAAAAACAAAGTTAGGTAGAAAACTGGAAAGCACAATGTACAAGTTCGGATTGTTAAGTTTAATAAGTAACTATAGAGACGTCACTAGGAAATTACTGGATCTTGTTTTAAACCAAGGAACCATGGATACCTCATCACCCAGCTACTGCATTTTTCTGTGTTTTGTTTTAAGAAACTTAGGGACCCGTCACGGACACCAGTTATGCTGCTTGGAAACCCCCCTTGCCCCTTCCCATCTTGATTTGAATATCAAGGATTCTAATCAGCAAAATTAAGTAGAATTAACCAATGATTGTTATAGAATAAGAATATTGATAAGGTGATGTAACTAGCAGAACCAATCACTTCAAAGGTCAAATTTAAGAGCGAGAATAATATGCAATTTTATGTAAAAGAACTTATGTAAGGATGATTCAACAAAACAAGTGTATAAAACCCTATGGATTTTGATGCTGGGGTGGACACACTTGGACGGAGCTATCCCCTGTGTCCCCAGCGCTGCAATAAAGGAGTGTCTGTTTATCTACCTTGTTGTCGTGGTTTAGGCCGATCTGGCAACTAAACTCCAACTCCACGCAGCCGCTCTCTCACTCCAGTAAAGTGGAGAGGAGAAAAATACAATAAAAGAGCTGAGGGTCGAGACAAGAACAGAGAGGGAGCACCCACCAACCATGGTCCCGGGCAAAACAGACTCAGCTTGGGAATAAAGCAAAACAATTTATTAACAGTTACTTGAAAAGATAGAGACAAAGAAAACCAGTTAATCGAGAGGATAACAGGAAAACAAAGCCAGATCTTAAGAACAACACCTCCCCCCCTTTTCTTTTCTTCCCGGCTCTACCTCCTCCCCCCAGCAGCGCAGGGGGCAGGGACTGGGGGAGTGCAGGTCAGTTCATTCCATGTTGTTCCTGCTGCTCCTTTCTTAAAGGAGGAGGAGTCCTTACACCCTTTCCCTTGCTCCAGTGGATCCCCTACTCACGAGGAAAATCCACAAACTTCTCCAGTGTGAGTCCTACCTGCAGGATGCAATCCTTCCCCATCGGATTGCTCCAGTGCGGGCTTTACCACAGTCAAGGATTCTTAGGGAGCTGCTGCCACTCGCTCTGGCGTGGGTCGTCCCACGGACTCTAGATGCATCTCTACCTTGTCATTTGTCCCATGCTTCACGACCGTCCTCAGGCCCAGGCATCTCTTCCCCGATGTGGGCTTCTCCACAGGCTGCAAGTGGGTCTCTGCTCCACCGAGTCCATCCTGGCTGCAGGGGGGCCGCCTGCCGTCTCGTCACCGGTTGCAGGGGAAACTCAGCTCCAGCACCTCATCCTGTTCCATCTTCACTGACCTAGTGTCTGTGTGGCCGTTTCTCTCAGATCTCAGTCCTCTCTGGGTGAACTCGGCCTGGTGGGCACCCCAGGAGCGGGGCTCTCCTCGAGTTCCCCAAGAGGCTCCACCATGGCCATCCTCAGCAGGTGGCGCCAGCCCGCCCTCCTCCCCTCTCCTCGCTCCTGGGCAAAGGCACCTTTTCCGGTTCCTTTGTCCCAGCTTAAATAGGGCAATTCGCAGAGGCGCTGATTGGCTCAAGCCTGAGGGGGATGGGAGTCTGATCTGGTGGCCAGAACCAGGTCTGACCCGGTTCCAAAACCAGGGAGGTCACAGGGAGCAAAACCCCTCTCCTGCCACCAGAACCCCCCCACACACTTAAAACCATCACACTTGTATAGATGAATTTTCTTCCCGGCTGCTAACAGAAGCAGATGGTGAAATCATGTAAGAAAAAAATTGGAGAAAGTGAACAGGGCTGGAGGAATGTCCATTTCACAATTAATTGAAATTGCTTATAAAGTATACAATAATAGGGAGGAAAAGAAAGAAAAGAAGGAACATGTCAAAATGAAATTGCAGGCTTCTCTTTTGGCAGCAGCTATTGTGGATAGGGGAGTTCCCAGAGGAAGGAGGAGAGGAGGTAGAGGAGGAAAAGGGGGGGCACCAGGAGGAGGAAGAGGAATGGGACAAAGAAGAGGTCCCCCTTTGGGACTTAGTGTACGATCTGTAGACAAAAAGGACATTGGAAAAATGAGTGCCCTAAAAAAGATGGAGGAAAAGAAAGTGAAAACATTAATGTGATGGTCTTGGAATATTCTGAGACAGACTGACGGGGACTGAGGGAAATTATCAGAGCTTCCTCAGCAGACTCCCTGGTTCCAGTAAGACTAGGTAATGAAACAATAGATTTTTTAATAGACAGCAGAGCAACCCATTCTGTAATAACTAGCTACAAAGGACCATTGAGCAAAACTTCTGTATCAATTGTTGGGGCGACAGGAAGAAAAACTTTATGGCCATTCTTGCAACCTATGGAGTGCACAATTGGGAATGCTAAATTATCTCACGAATTTCTATATATGCCAGTGTCCCCTCTCACAGTTAGGGTGAGATCTACTTGGTAAATTGAATGCTCAAGTAACTTTCTCTGAGAATTCTGTACAGCTGCACATCCCTCAAGAGACTACATGGAAGGCCCAAATCTGTTTACTAACAGATAAGACTTCAGAAGGATCTGAGAACAGCATCCCGGACACGGCATTGAATGCAGTAATTCCTTTGGTGTGAGCCTCAAAAAAAATCCAGGTAAAGCAAAGAATGTGACTCCAGTCAGGATAGAACGTAAACCAGTAGCCAGTCCAGTGAGAATAAATCAATATCCTGTTAGACTGAAAGCACATAAAGGATTGGAATCCTTGATAAATACTTTTATACAGTAATCAAATACTTACTTTACTGTTTCGGACTTAAAAAAATGCTTTGTTTTGTATCCCAGTGGATGAGTAAAGTCAAACAATCTTCACCTTCAAATGGGAAAACCCCTCAATGGGAAGAAAAGTGCAGTTGTGTTGAACTGTACTTCCTCAAGGGTTCAAGAAGAGCCCTATTCTGTTTGGTAATGTATTGGCAAAAGAACTGGAGCAATGGGAAAGCGATAACAACCAGGTGACTTTGCTGCAATATGTCGATGAGCATACTTTTCCAAACAAATAGATGAAGTGAGCAAGGGATGGCCAGCATGCTTGTGGGTCGTGGCTACTACAGCTTTGCCAATCCAAGAAGCCTGAAAGTTCACTTTGGGACAACCTATAACTGTATTGGTCACTCATGCAGTGATGGCCATCCTAAATAGTAAAGGACACCACTGGATTTCTCCAAGTCGATTGGCAAAATACCAAGTCATGCTAATAGATCAAGAGGATGTGACTCTGACTGTGGTGTCCACTCTAAATCCAGCCACTTTATTGCCTATAGCTGGATGAGAACGATTACAACATGACTGCTTGGCCACAACTGAACAAGTTTATGCCAGTAGACCAGATTTAAAAGTACACCATTAAAAATGTGGACTTGGAACTATAGACAGATGGTAGCAGTTTTATGCATAATGGAGAAAGAAAAGCAGGATACGCAGTAGTAACCTTCTGGAAAGAAATGGAAGCTAAACCACTGCCCCAAAACACCTCAGCACAAAAGGTAGAAATAATTGCACTGACCAGAGCACTTGAAATAAGAAAAAAATTAAGAATACACATAATTGGGACCCTGATACCTGGTTGAGAAATCAACATAAACCCTCCCCAATACTCCAAGGAGAAATAGTTGGCAGAAATACTAAAGTGCTCAAAGAACACAGAAGGATGGTGGATAACTCCAAACCAGTAGGTTCTCACTACAGCCAAAATGATGGAGACACTCCTCAAGAAGTTACATGAAGAAACTCATATGGGAGCAGATGCTATGATAAGCAGTGTTAAAAGATATGCTATATGCCTAAACCCGCAAACAAATGCAGATATAACAGTAAGAAGATGCTGAACTTGTTGTGTAAATAACCCCAAAATACAAAGAAAACCTCCTGCAGGTGATGTAAAAAGAGAGATAGCTCCTGGGGAATACTGGCAAATAGATTTCTCTGAGTTACCAAAGTGCAAGCAGTATAAATATCTACTTGGTTTAGTAGATACTTTCTCAGGATGGATGGAAGCCTTTCCTTGTGTCCTGGTGTGATGGGTTGATGTGGAGGGGTTCTGGTGGCAGGAGAGGGGATTTGCTCCCTGTGACTTCCCTGATTTTGGAACTGGGTCAGACCCGGTTCTGGCCACCAGATCGGACTCCCATCCCCCTTGGGGTCGAGCCAATCGGAGCCTCTGCGAATTGCCCTATTTAAGTTGGGACAAAGGAACTGGAAAAGGTGCTTTGCCCAGCTGTGAGGAGAGAAGGGAGGAGGGCACTACCCGACTCCCCAGCTCCTGGCCAGGCGGCTGCCCGCACCGGGCCAGCGCCACCTGCTGAGGATGGCCACAGCGGAGCCACCTGGGGAACTCGAGGAGAGCCCCGCTCCTGGGGTGCCCGCTGGGCCGAGTTCACCCAGAGAGGACTGAGATCTGAGAGAAACGGCCACACCGACACCGAGTGAGTGAAGATGGAATGGGACGAGGTGTGCCGGAGCTGAGTTTCCCCTGCAACCAGTGGCAAGACGGCAGGCAGCCCCCCTGCAGCCAGGACAGACTCGGTGGGGCAGAGACCCACTCACAGCCTGTGGAGAAGCCACGTTGGAGAAGAGATGCCTGAGCCTGAGAGAGGTCGTGGAGAAAGGGACACACAACAAGGTAGAGACGCATCCAGAGTCCATGGGACGACCCACGCCAGAGCGAGTGGCAACAGCTCCCTAAGAATCCATGACTGTGGTAAAGCCCGCACTGGAGCGATCCGATGGGGAAGGATTGCATCCTGCGGGTAGGGCTCACGCTGGAGAAGTCTGTGGATTTTCCTTGTGAGTAGGGGATCCACTGGAGCAAGGGAAAAGGGTGTAAGGACTCCTCCTCCTTTAAGAAAGGAGCAGCAGGAACAACATGGAATGAACTGACCTGCACTCCCCCAGTCCCTGCCCCCTGCGCTGCTGGGGGAGGAGGTAGAAGGTGTTGTTTTTAAGATCTGGCTGTGTTTCTTTTTATCCTCTCAAGTAACTGGTTTTGTTTCTCTTTATCCTTTCAAGTAGCTGTTAATAAATTGTTTTGCTTTATTCCCAGGCTGAGTCTGTTTTGCCTGGGACCATGGTTGGTGGGTGCTCCCTCTGTTCTTGTCTCGACCCTTGTGGGAGACTTAGTTCCCCTGAGACTGTGGGACACAAAAAAGTTTCCCATGAGATCATGGAACACAAAAAATAGAAGTGCATGAGAACTGCAAGCAACAGATAACAACAACAGATGTGCAGGACATGGAACTGAGAACAGTGACCTTGGGAAGAAGAACAGAAAATATTCTTACAGTAAACAAGGACTGGGACCAAATGCAAGAGGGGGGCTTGTTGCATGTATATAAGATTGCCAGCTTGGCTCAATAAACAATTTCGTCTGTGCTTTCACCTGGAGCACTCAGTGGGGTCCGTGCCTTACACCTCCACAAATGGCACCCGAACAGGGACCTGATATTCAAGTCGACTGACAGGACAAAGACATGGAAGAGAGAAGTCTGATGGAGGAGCTCAACGATGGGAAGCACGGCTTCAACGGAACACAATTTTGTACTTAAGGTGTTGACAAAAGTGCTAGAGAAACAGAATGGCACTGTCAACAGCACTGACTTGATACAACTCCTGGTTTGGGTATTGGCCCATGTACTGGAGGCAAACTCTTCAAATATATATATGATGGGGACTTGGGACACTATAGGCGTTAAACTTTGGGACGCAGCCACCCGTGGGGATGCTGCCGTGCACCGACAGCTGACAGCCTGGTGTGCTGTGTTCGAGGCATTGAAGGGTGCGGCGGGAGAGAGTGGGGGCGAGGGGGCGTCGGCGTCTGCCTCCCCCAGCGGCCCCGGCGGCCCCGGCCCCGCCTCCCCCGCGGCCCCCCCGGCAGAGGAACTGTGTGGAGCTGCCGGCGTGGAAAAGTCATCATCGAATCCTTTCGATTCAGGCTACGTAGACCCCGAACGGGAGCCCGACTTATTTCCTTCCCGGGCATGCGGCGGCGGGACCTGCGGCGAAACTCCCCGCATCGTGGCGCCTGCATGCCCCGGGGGGCCGGGCGGCGCTGCCCCGGTGCGGGGGAGCTCCGACCAACTGGCCGCCCGCCCGCCGCCTTTTCCCCCTTCCAGCGATGTCGATATATCGGCACTGCCGCCCTGCTCTCGGCTCCCCGCGCCGCACCGCCCACCGCGCCCGGCGGCGCCCCAGGAACGCCGTTCCCGCCAGCGACCGAAGCCGCGGGCGCAGCGCCTGCCTCGGCGCTGCCGCTCATATCCGCCCCCGTACTCCCCGATTCATCGACCGATGGATGGGGAGGAGTGCAGAAGCGAACCGCGGCTGGAGGGGCCTGAGACACGCTGCGTGCCCCGCTGTGCCGGTTCTGTTGCAGCTGATGGTCCCCTCGGCGGGAGGAGGTTCATATCAGGACTCACTTCACCATGTACAAAAGGGTTATTACAGTCGGTATTTGCCACAAAATTTTTTTTCCTAATGACTCCCGGATGTTGCGCGAGCGGCCGGAGCCGCAGCAATAACAATAACAAGAAAGCGGCGACGGGGGCGGCCGTCACAGGGCGGCTGGGTCCCCGTTTCCCCCGCCCCGCCGCACCGGGGCCGGCCAAGGGGAGGAAGGGCTGACCCCCCCGCCGCCGCCGCCGCCGCAGGCCGCGCCTGGAGAGCGGCCGCTTGGTTGCCGCCCGCGGCCCAGGTTTTACCAAGAGACAGCACATCTAACGCTTAACTTAGATATCTGTGCTGCAAAACCGTAAACACGCATATTCCATTGTACATCTGCGAGCGCACACCGCGCTGCCAGGGCCTATAGCAGAAGGGAACAGGCGAGCTGAGCCTCTCACGAGTGCAGCTCTGGTACCAAACTCGCTCATGCAGGCAAACATCTTGCATGACTTCTACCATCAGAATGCTGATGCCATTAGGTGACAATTTGGTATAACACGACAACAAGCCCGCTCAATCATACAATTGTGTAGTAGCTGTTAAAATATGATCATGCCACCAGTGAATGGTGTTAATCCTCGTGGTTTACGCTCGCAGGAACTTTGGCACACACCTCTTATCAGACATGTATTTTTGTCATCATAAGGTATTGAGCATGTTACTGGTATTCTTTACAATCCTACTGGGCAACCGATCATAGAACACACACATGGTACTTTGGAGAATATGCTTTTAAAACAAGAAGGGGGAATGATGGGGAAATCTCCCAATGAAACAATAGCTAAAGTGTTATAGGTGTTAAATCTCTTAAATCGAGAGCTAAACATTTTGGGATGGATCAAATGTCACATATCAGTCAAAATCAGGCACAGGTCATGGCTAGAGATTTGAGAATAACCTGGGGAAGAGGGCATGCTTGTGTCTCCGCAGGCCAAGAAAGTCAATGGGTACGTGCAAGGTGCGTGAAGTCTTATCTACGATGAGAGCATCCGCTGACACACAGAACACTGACAGCTGCACAAAACGAATGTCAGTCAGCCCGTGGTAAAAAGCCATTTGGTACCTCAATTGTGGGAGGCCCCTGAGAGAGACTGGGAAAAAAACAAGAAACAGTGTGAGAGGAGACTTCAAAAATAATTCATAGAATCATAGAATCACAGAATGGTTTGGGTTGGAAGGGACCTCAAAGATCATCTAGTTCCAACTCCCCTGCCATGGGCAGGGACACGCTCCACTACACCAGGTTGCCCAAAGCCTCATCCAACCTGGCCTGGAACACTTCCAGGGATGGGGCAGCCACAACTTCTCTGGGCAACCTGTTCCAGTGCCTCACCACCCTCAGAGGGAAGAATTTCTTCCTTAGATCTAATCAAAATCTCCCCTCTTTCAGTTTAAATCCATTGCCCCTTGTCCTGTCACTACACACCCTTGTAAAAAGCCCCTCTCCAGCTTTCCTGTAGCCCCTTTAGGTACTGGAAAGCTGCTATAAGATCACCCCGGAGCCTTCTCTTCTCCGGGCTGAACAGCCCCAACTCTCTCAGCCTGTCTTCATAGCAGAGGTGCTCCAGCCCTCGGATCATCCTTGTGGCCTCCTCTGGACTCGTTCCAGCAGCTCCATGTCCTTCTTATGTTGGGGACTCCAGAGCTGAATGCAGTATTCCAGGTGGGGTCTCACGAGAGCTGAGCAGAGGGGCAGAATCCCCTCCCTCGCCCTGCTGCCCACGCTGCTTTTGATACAGCCCAGGACACGGTTGGCTTTCTGGGCTGCCAGCGCACGGTGCCGGCTCATGTTGAGCTTCTCATCCACCAGCACTCCCAAGTCCTTTTCCTCAGGGCTGCTCTTGATCCATTCTCCGCCCAGCCTGTACTTGTGCTTGGGATTGCCCCGACCCACGTGCAGGACCTTGCACTTGGCCTTGTTGAACTTCACAAGGTTCTCACAGGCCCATCTCTCCAGCCTGTCAAGGTCCCTCTGGGTGGCCTCCCTTCCCTCCAGCGTGTCCACAACACCACACAACTTGGTGTCATCTGCAAACGTGCTGAGGGTGCACTCAATCCCACTGTCCATGTCTCCAACAAAGATGTTAAACAGCACTGGTCCCAGTACTGACCCCTGAGGAACACCACTTGTCACTCGCCTCCACGTGGACATTGAATCGTTGACCACAACTCTTTGAGTGCGACCATCCAGCCAATTCCTTATTCACCGAGTGGTCCATCCATCAAAACCATGTCTTTCCAGTTTAGAGACAAGGATGTCGTGTGGGACATTATCAAATGCTTTGGATAAGTCCAGGTAGATGATGTCAGTTGCTCTTCCCCAATCCATCAATGCTGTAACCTCATTGTAGAAGGCCACCAAATTAGTCAGGCAGGATTTGCCCTTCGTGAAGCTATGTTGGCTGTCACCAATCACCTCCTTATTTTCTATGTGCCTTAGCATAGTCGCCAGGAGGATCTGCTCCATGATCTTGCTGGGCACAGAGGTGAGACTGACTGGCCTGTAGTTCCCTGGGTCTTCTTTTTTCCCCTTTTTAAAGATGGGGGCTATGTTTCCCCTTTTCCAGTCAGTGGGAACTTCACCAGATTGACTAATATCAAATTAATGACAAAGAATTACAAACTGGACTTAGTTGTGAGCACATAACTTTGAAAAGAGAAGCTAGGAGGATTGTTATTGAACAACATGTTGTGATTCGCAAAAACCGCTGTCAGCCAGCAGAGCACATACTGGGCAGCCTTGTTGCACGCACTGGCCACGCGTGCGGCAACGCTGTGTCAGTACCTTTGTCATAGACTCTGCTGAGGGTGTAAAAGGGATGGCTCAGAGCGGAGCTGAGGGAGGCTGCAGAGCACATTGTGTGGATAAACAGGGGACGCCCTGAAGGTGCTGTGCCTGCCTCCCTTCTCCATGATGACCCTGTGGATTGACACCCTCCTGCTCAGCGGAATCTTGGGCATAATTGAGATGGTACTGATGTAGATTCTATTAGACCCTTAGTGAAAGCAGGATTAATGGCATTGATAATTTTATTAATATTGGCTTGTGTAGTGCCTTGTTCATTGCAGTGCTTACAGAATGCTTTTATGAAGGCCCTGAACTGAAATGCATTTGCCGTCATGCTAAAACAAGAAGGGGGAGATGTGGGAGACAATTCCCCTGAGACTGTGGAACACACAGTAGTTTCCCATGAGATCATGGAACACAAAAAATAGAAGTGCATGAGAACTGCAAGCAACAGATAACAACAACAGATGTGCATGTCATGGTTTGATGTGGAGGGGGGGGTGGTTCTGGTGGCAGGAGAGGGATTTTGCTCCCTGCGACCTCCCCGGTTTTGGAACCGGGTTAGGCTTAGTTCTGGCCACCGGATCAGACTGCCATCCCCCTCGGGGTTGAGCCAATAGGGCGCCTCTGCGAATTGCCCTATTTAAGTCAGGACAAAGGGACCGGAAAAGGTGCTTCGCCCAGGATCGAGCAGAGAAGGGAGGAGGGCACTGCCCCCGCTCCCTGGCTCCCGGCCGGGTAGCTGCCTGCGTCGGGCCGGCGCTGCCCACGGAGAATGGTGGCGGCGGAGCCAGCTGGGGAACTCGGGGGCACCCCACTCCCGGGGTGCCCACTGGGCTGAGTTCACCTGGAGAGGACTGAGATCTGAGAGAAACAGCTGCATCGACAGCAGGTCAGTGAGGATGGAGCGGGAGGAGGTGCCGGAGCCGAGTTTCCCCTGCGGCTGATGGTGAGATAGCAGGCGGCCCCCCTGCAACCAGGACGGCCTCGGTGGAGCAGAGACCCACTCGCAGCCCGTGGGGAGAAGATGCCTGAGCCTGAGGATGGTCGTGTTGGGACGCACAACAAGGCAGAGAGGCATCTGGAGTCTGCGTGACGACCCACGACGGAGCGAGTGGCTACAGCTCCCTAAGTACCCGAGACTGTGGTGCAGCCCACACCGGAGCAATCTGTGGGGAAGGATTGTTTCCAGTGGGCTGGACTCACGCTGGAGAAGTTTGTGGTTTTTTCCTCGTGGGTAGGGGATCCATTGGAGCAGGGGAAAAGGGTGTAAGGACTCCTTCTCCTTTAAGAAAGAAGCAGCAGTAACAGCACGGAATGAACTGACCTGCACTCCCCCAGTCCCTGCCCCCTGTGCTGCTGGGGGGAGGAGGTAGAGCCGGGAGGAAAAGGAAGGTGGGGGGGGAAGGTGTCGGTTTTAAGATCTGGTTTTGTTTCTTTCTGTCCTCTTGAGTAATCGGTTTTTGTTTCCCTTTGTCCTTCTAAGTAATCATTAATAAACTGTTTTGCTTTGAGAAAAGCTCTGCCTGTTTTGCCCAGGACCATGGTTGGTGGGTGCTCCCTCTGTTCTTGTCTCAACCCTCAGTCCCTTTGGTGTTTTGTTTTTTTTTCCTCCCCTCTCTACTTTACTGGAGAAGGAGAGACTGTGTGAGTTTTAGTTGCTGGATCAGCCTAAAACCACTACAGTGCAGGACACGGAACTGAGAACAGTGACCTTGGGAAGAAGAACAGAAAATATTCTTACAGTAAACAAGGACTGGGACCAAATGCAAGAGGGGGGCTTGTTGCATGTATATAAGATTGCCAGCTTGGCTCAGTAAACAATTTCGCCTGTGCTTTCACCTGGAGCACTCAGCGGGGTCCGTGCCTTAATCCTCCACAGACCCTCAGACCTTTTATTATGTTTTTCTCCTCTCCACTTCACTGGGGAAGGAGTGAGAGAGTGGCTGTGTGGAGTTTAGTTGTCAGATCAGCCTAAACCACGACACCTGGTTTCAGCTGGGACAGAGTCAGCTCTTCTTTCTAGCAGCCAGAAGAGCTCCGTGTTTTGGTTTTACTCAGAGACTTGCTCTGAGAAGAACGCTGACAGTGCACTGATGTTTGTAGTTGGCACTGAGGTCTCAAGGACTTTTCAGCTGCCGTGTTCTTGCCAGTGTGCAGGAGCACAACAGGATGGAGGGGAGCATGGCCGGGACATGACTCTCCTTATGATTTGTACTTAGATTTAGGATTGAGGGCCAAACTGACCAATCAGTATTCCATATCATGCAGCGTCATGCCCAATATAAAAATGAGGGCCAGTTGGAAAGAAGGGCTTTTGTTCTTCCGGGGCTCTCACTCTTGGACTCTTGGAGTGCTTTCTCTCTCTCTTTTTGGGCCTCTCGCTCATCCGGGATTGCGGTATCGGGATTTATCTGTTTCAGGATTGTTAGTTTGGGACGAGACGGGCCTCGGTCAAGGGGTGGTGACCAATTACACCGTACATCACACATTTGTATATATTTATCATTGTACATATCTGTAAATATTCATATATTAGTAGTAGTATTAAATTGTTCTTATCTCAACCCACGGGTCTCTTTCCCTTTTCCCCTTTAATTCTCTTCCTCATCCCCCCGGGGGGTGGGGGAGGGTGAACGAGCAGCTGTGTGGAGTTTAGTTGCCAGAGCGGCCTAAACCATGACACCTTGCCACACCAATCAGACTAGAGAGGTTGTTAAAGCATTACTCAAAGAAATAATCCCTAGATTTGGAATTCCTGAAGGGCTATCTTTAGACAATGGGCCACACTTTATCTTGGAAGTAGTCCAGAGAGTGACAAAATTTCTTCAATTTAAATGGAATTTACACATCCCTTGGAGGCCATGGTCTAGTGGAAATGTAGAAAAAATGAACCAAACTCTTAAAAGGCAAATTTCAAAATTGTGTCAAGAAAGGCAACTCAAGTGGGCAGATGTTTTACCAATTGCCTTAATGAGAATTAGAAGTACCCTGTGAGTTAGGGAAGGAGTGAGGCCTTTTGAAATACTGTATGGGAAGCCATATCCTGTCACAAGTATAGGAACCCGGAGTGATCAGATGCATATTAAAGGGGAAGGGATGTTAAAAGTTCATTTGCTGTCTCTTTCGCGCATTTTATCATCCTTACACAGATATCTCAACCAGCGAGCTCCTTTGCCCTTGGACACACCAGTACGCAATTTCAAACCTGGAGATTCAGACTACATCTGTTCTTGGAAAGATGAACCACTGAAAGAAAAAATGAAAGGGACCTTACGCCGTACTATTGACCATCTATACCCCTGTGAAAGTGGAAGAAATTAACTCTTGGATCCACTACACACGAGTCAAGCCAGCCCTCTCCTCAGAGCCTGGAGAAGAGTGGAAAGCTGTTTTGACTGAACCATTAAAGACTGCACTGTTGCATAATTGTGTTGTAAAATGAAAAGTTATACCTTTTTGTTTCTTTTCCAGATTGTAGGATCAACCATGCTTTTCCAGAAATAAGACCAGTCTGAAAATATATGGGAAAGTCTTGCCAGGAACATTGTGAACATCACTTTTATTTTTGTTTAGCTGGAGGAATATCTGTAGAAGTTTTCACTTCTTGCTTATTGGGAGTACCAGCACTCCCTCTACTTTTGAAACCATGATTTTAACCAGTTGTTGTATGCTACAATGTTTCCCCATCTGTACAGATACCTCGAAGACAATTTTGAAGAGGAAAAATAAGGAAAGGTTTCTCCTGGTAAAGAAAGGAGATGATAATCCTTTTACCAAAGAAATAAAGCAAAAAGAACTGGAAATGCAATGTTGAGACTTATAGAAATTTTATAAGAATATAAGTCTCAGAAGGGGGGAAATTGATGTAAAATATGTCACCACATTACCAGATTGATAATAAAGTCAGGTCATAAAGATCTGGCTAAGCATTTTAAGAAATGAGGAGCCTCATCCTGTTGTACCAGGATCTTGGCAATTTGGCCATGTAAATGTTTAACTAGTTGGAAAATTCTTTTCCTTTAGCTGAACTTTACTCATTTTAATAAGAAAAACATGCCCTCATCACTGAAGCTACCCACCTCCTGAAGAAGACTCTCACCCACCGAGCATGCACAATGATTTTCTAGAGGTTTATACCTTTAATTGCAGATGAAGAAAACTTGTACCAATCAGAAGAGGTTTAAGTAGAATGATTACAAATAGAAATGTTATAGCTTATACATATGTAATTATACATGTATAAATAGAATCCTTTTAAGCACCTAGGTGTGCTAGTTTTGTGATTTTACCATCTAGCACCCATCTCTGCACAGCTATGTAATAAACAAATATCTTGACTCTGTGTGCAGATTGGCATTTTACACACTGGGTGAAAGAATCCTAGGTTTTTGGGACAACAACAGGGATGTGTCGTTACAGGCACAGCCTGCACTGCTTCCCACCCTGAGGTTCATACAATTGCTAGCAAGCAATATTCGCAACATGAAGCAGAAAACAACCCTGAGTTCCTTCCCCAGCAGCTGGGAGAGGTTTCCCATCCTTATTTCCCCTTTGGTCCCAACAAGGATCCAGAGGAGATTTCCCAGGGCAGGGACTGGGCTTTCAGACCAGCCAGATGCTGTTGCAGGAGGGCAGGGCTGGGAGGCATCATGCCAGATGAAGGTTTTGCAGGGCTTTTGGCTAATGCCAAACCACCCTCATCAATGCCAAATCACCCTCTCCAGAGCCCTCCCTGCCTGAGGAGAGCCACTGCAGGAGCTCCTGGGCCAGCACAAAGCCCAACCAGGAAAGCCCAGCTGGCAGTGGGGCAGACTGGCTCACGTCAATGCCCAGTGGTGAGTGCTTCCCTTTCCATGACCAAGTGTGGAAAAATAGCCAAAATGGGGGAAATGGAAGAACACTGCTCCCCAAAGTTCAGCTCACAAGCTGTAATATTGAAGTAGCTTTGAGGCGAGACACAGTTGCTGCTCCCAGGAACGGAATGCGGTTGGCATGGACAAGGCCTGCCCTGGCCGAACAGCACATACAATATCCTTGAAATGGGGAGCAGAGTGGTACGAAGGTATCACGGTTCGTCCCTGTTACCAGGGACAGAGAATGGCTGGCAAAGGGAACCGCACAGCTGGCAAGAAAGATGGATCCCAACTGTTGCCTCAACAATGGTGGTGGATGGAGTTAGGATGCCAAGACCAAGCCAGACATTTACCTGGGCAATTTGGCCATGTTAATGTTTAACAAGTTGCAAAACTCTTGTCCTTTAGGTGAACTTTGATCATTATAATATCATTATAATACCAAAACACACCTCCATCCCAAAAGCTACCTGCCTCCAGGCTGCGACCACCCCTCACTGAGCATGCGCTCTGAATTTCTTCTAGTCTACACCTTTAAATCAAGGCAAGGAAAATTTACACCAATCTTGACAAAGATATGTATGACTAGAGTCACTCAAGCTCCACCTGAAAGTAAAAAACAGTATAAAAATAGCTAAAGAGAAGAGAGTGTAGGGGGAAGACCTCCCTCGGAACATCTGGGACCAGTCGACGGGCTGGACCTCTCTTCCCCCCCATAGGGACACCTATTGGGTAAGAGCTCTGTGTTACACGCGCTTAGTTACTAACATCTTGCAGCTATTTCGAATTACCACTGATCAGTTTTGTTTTCACAGTCAGTACCTATCACTGGCTGTCTTCAAATCTATATCCCATCACAAGTATATGTAATAAAATCTGTCATATATAAATATAAGTTTCTGGAAACTTCAATAATTGATACAGGGGATATAAGGGATTTGGTGCAGTGTCGCTGCCCGTGAGGGTCCCTGAATAGGTCAGACAAACACCCTCTGACTTAGTGGGCTGTCCAGAGGGATTTGTCCCAGTGACACTGTCAGCGTAAGCCTGACAGACCAGTCAAATTGTAAAGGGTTCAAGGTAACCCCCTCTTCTCCTTAAACGGGGCGTGGCAGGTGGGTCGGGTACAAGAGTCTTGTCTGTCTTGGGAAAGTGGTAGACTGGTCAAATTGAAAAGGGCTTGAGGTAGTCCCCCTCTTTATCCTCTTTTGACCTAACACCATGTTGTAAAGTGACACCAAGAGTTAAAATTCCAGGCAGATTACATCACAAGTGCTCCTGAGCATGGAAAAATAAATTCACTACAACAAATTGAGAACTGAAGTTTTTTAAGCCCATGTCTGTCTTATGCAACTCCAAAGTAATTGCAGCGCTACTTGCTCTGCTAAATAAAACATGTTGGAGTGGTTAGGATTTAAGATGGTTTATCTCCCCATTGCCTGAGCTTTTGTGTCTGAGGCCTCTTTCTGCAACACTAGAACCACCCCAAGACCCAAGTGAAGTGTATTTAAATACTCTTTGATCTCTTCCCAAGACTTACTATTAAAAAGGCAGTTAAAAAGAAATATTCTGCTCTCCCTCCTCCTGAAGAAACTGAACAAAAAGTTTAGGTTTGTGGACACAAGCTCCAGGGTGGCGGCTTTGAGGACCACAGGCTCCATCACCTTCATATACCCAGGGATGTTTAAACAGTTCATGATGTAGGAGGGGTGAAACATCCTCCATGCAAAGTGGCCCTCAGGCATCTAAAATCCTTGGCCAAACAGGAGAAATTCAAGTCAGTGCATTTGTGTGCACTGCCAGGAAGGAGCAGCTATTTTTTTTTCCCAAAGAATAATCAGAAATAAGTTCTGGCAAAAAACTTAGCAGCATCTCATCATATCTACTCCACCATGGACACCCAACAAGAGTCCCCTTCAATAGCTGCATGGGGAGCAGAGCCTGACCCACTGCCAGGCTGCAGGAGACAGTCTCTGGCAGCATTACGAGCAGTATTTCTAAATAAACACCTTTGAAGCCAGATGGCCTTAAAATGCCTTTTTCTATTAACTGCTGTCACTCTCCATCTCAGGGAAGAATCCATCAGCAGTCTGGGTGCTCTACTTTGCTGAAAACCTCCTTCCCAGAGGGGAACTGCTCCCTCTCACAGATCCCCATTGGTGAGAAACAGGGGAGAATGCTTCAACGGGGAGCAAGAATAAATCTGTATAAACACCACTAAAGTATCCATGCACACTGCAACATCCACCAGTGCAACATCCAGGCTAAGGAGACTGCACCAGGCCTCCTTCCAACAGGAAAACATGAGTCAAAAGAGAAGAGAATGCAGCTTATAGTAAAGAGGGGATATTAACAGAGTTTAGAAGGAAACATTAAAGCACCCTGCACCAGACACAGGGTGCAAAGCTCCATCAGACTGGGAGGAAACACAACAGGAGACCAGTGCAACTTGACATCAAGAGGTCCTTTTGCAAGACTCCATTGGAGCAGCTCCAGAGGAAGCCACAAAGATGATCTGAATGATGGAGCACCTCTCCAATGCAGACAGGCTGAGAGAGTTGGGGTTTTTCAGCCTGGAGAAGAGAAGGCTCCACAGGGAGATTGGTGAAGCACTGGAACAGGTTACCCAGAGAAGTTGTGGATGCCCCATCCCTGGAGGTGTTCAAGGACAGGTTGGACAGGGCTTTGAGTAACCTGATCCAATGGAAGATGTCTCTGCTCATTGGGGGGAGGGGGTGTGTGTGCATGGTGTTAGACTAGGTGACCTTTAAAGGTCCCTTCCAACCCAAACCATTCTGCGATTCCTGATGCTGGTTGATGCTCAAATACAAGTGCATGGAGTTTACCTTGCAGCTGCACTGAAACAACTCTGAAATGCAAGTTCCTGAGCATTAAAGCAAACTGCAGCTGTGCCCTTTGGAAGACCACAAGTTGCTTTTTAAAGGTAGCATGTAAAGCCAGCAATTAATGGAAAACAAGATTATTTGCACATGAAGTCACTCAGCCACACCAAAGTCAGGGCCACAATGTATTAAGCACTAAGAAACCCCCTTGATGACTGGAAAAGGGGAAACATAGCCCCCATCTTTAAAAAGGGGAAAAAAGACCCAGGGAACTACAGGCCAGTCAGTCTCACCTCTGTGCCCGGCAAGATCATGGAGCAGATCCTCCTGGCGACTATGCTAAGGCACATAGAAAATAAGGAGGTGATTGGTGACAGCCAACATGGCTTCACGAAGGGCAAATCCTGCCTGACTAATTTGGTGGCCTTCTATGATGAGGTGACAGCATTGATGGATCGGGGAAGAGCAACTGACATTGTCTACCTGGACTTATCCAAAGCATTTGATAATGTCCCACACGACATCCTTGTCTCTAAACTGGAAAGACATGGTTTTGATGGATGGACCACTCGGTGAATAAGGAATTGGCTGGATGGTCGCTCTCAAAGAGTTGTGGTCAATGGTTCAATGTCCACGTGGAGGCCTGTGACGAGTGGTGTTCCTCAGGGGTCGGTACTGGGACCAGTGCTGTTTAACATCTTTGTTGGTGACATGGAAACTGAGATCGAGTGCACCCTCAGCAAGTTTGCAGATGACACCAAGATGTGTGGTGGTGTGGACACGCTGGAGGGAAGGGATGCCATCCAGAGGGACCTTGACAGGCTGGAGAGATGGGCCTGTGAGAACCTTGTGAAGTTCAACAAGGCCAAGTGCAAGGTCCTGCACGTGGGTCGGGGCAATCCCAAGCACAAGTACAGGCTGGGCGGAGAATGGATCAAGAGCAGCCCTGAGGAAAAGGACTTGGGAGTGCTGGTGGATGAGAAGCTCAACATGAGCCGGCACCGTGGGCAGCAGGGCGAGGGAGGGGATTCTGCCCCTCTGCTCTGCTCTCCTGAGACCCCACCTGGAATACTGTGTTCAGCTCTGGAGTCCCCAACATAAGAAGGACATGGAGCTACTGGAACGAGTCCAGAGGAGGCCACAAGGATGATCCGAGGGCTGGAGCACCTCTGCTATGGAGACAGGCTGAGAGAGTTGGGGCTGTTCAGCCCAGAGAAGAGAAGGCTCCGGGGTGATCTTATAGCAGCTTTCCAGTACCTAAAGGGGCTACAGGAAAGCTGGAGAGGGGCTTTTTACAAGGGTGTGTAGTGACAGGACAAGGGGCAATGGCTTTAAACTGAAAGAAGGGAGATTTTGATTAGATCTAAGGAAGAAATTCTTCCCTCTGAGGGTGGTGAGGCACTGGACCAGCTTTCCCAGAGAAGCTGTGGCTGCCCCATCCCTGGAAGTGTTCCAGGCCAGGTTGGATGAGGCTTTGGGCAACCTGGTGTAGTGGAGGGTGTCCCTGCCCATGGCAGGGGGGTTGGAACTAGATGATCTTTGAGGTCCCTTCCAACCCAAACCATTCTGATTGATGGGTGGGTGGGAAGGAGGAATGTCAGCCAGCCCCAGCCTCCATGGGCTGCTCCAAGTGACAACCATGAAGAAAGCAAAATATTCAAGTTAACAGAAACAAGTCTTTATTAAGTAACTTTTAATATCAGAAAAATAAAACTCTTAGAATTCTCTTTACAGCAAATATATAATATCAGTGCTTTGGCCATCATAAGTTAAAGGCTCTTTATCATAAAATATATGGTTTTTATCTTTACTCAAATTGAATTTTAATCCCTATAACCTCTCTACATATACATAAAGTGTAGTAAAATTAGCAAATACTGAACTATATTGATAATTTATCATTCTTAGTTTGTGGTTTATAGAAGTGGTACACGCACTTAATGTCTGTTAATTCCTTGGCTTGGTGAACATCTGTCTGTATCTACAAGACTGCAGCTAAAGATTAAGTTTCAACACTGACATGTAACTATTCTACAAGCAATTATAGCATTAAAGTTATGCAGTACATAATATGCCATCAAGGCAACTCTTACACTGAAAAATCATAAAATAAAAACCATTATTTGTCAACTTTTATATGAAATATAACTCTTCAAGTAGAAATAAAAAATATTTTTTTCTGTATATTTACTGGTTCAATACACAATTTTTTTGTTATTCTGAGAAAAAGCTTTGTCTTGGGAAAATAATGCTTAAAAAAATAAAAAAATCCACCAGAACTCCACTTTGTGTCTTTTTTTGTTGTTTTAATATATGCCAGCACAGATTTGGGAACATACTGAGGATGAAAAAGCTAGAAACATCCACAGGTTGAAATGTAAGAAGCACATTCAAAAGACATTTTTCTTCCTTATGATTGGAAAGACAATTTTGAAATGAAGTAAACCGATTGCAAGGCCACTGTCACAGCTGCTGTCATGAGTAATACAAGGGCACATGCACAAGTCTCCCTTTTTCCTTTTCCTTACTAAAAATAAAGCATATATTTATATACGTGCAAGACAAACATGGATTGAACATGAACAGACTGTCAGCATCCTCACTATTAGTCAAAGTACGTGCATCCCAAAACCCTTACTGAAATAGGATGAAGCCAGTCAGATTTTCCCACATTTCATTAAAAAAAGCAGTGGGTAGGAATTCACAAATCAAGATGTTCCTGATCCTCTGAACGTAGTGGCCTTAACACATCAGGTGAAACGGAGGTGCATCAGGCAGCTTCTCTCCTCCCCACCGTAATTATCTGAACCTGCCAATAACATCATCCATTTCAATAAATCAAACCATGCTTTAAAAAAAGGTATTTGCGATGCTGAAGAATTAGGCATAAGTCATCACACGAAGCAAAAAAAAAATATTTCCCCAAACCTGTTTTTCAAAACTGGCAGTGTAAAGAAGGCAGCATTGGAAGTGTTGTTTGATATATTGATAATGCTACAAACCCTCCATAGCAGATGAGTACTTCTGCTTTTAGACAAGGTTCATTGCTGCCAGCACACAGAAGTGAAACACTTAGAGATCCTTTAGAAAGCCTGTAAAATTTGGTGGGTGGTTTTTTTTTTTTTCAGTTGTGTAATTGATGAAAACTTCCCCTCACTGTGCCATAACATCACAGCAGATGGATCTCTACTAAACATGCCATTTGCTTACACTGAACCGAACAGAGATCACCTAGGTTTAGTGTTACTGTAGCAGCCTTTTGAGAAAGTAGAAATTTATTAACAACTTCAGCCTAATCCCAAGAAAGCTCGACAGTCAGAATTCATTAGTAAGTTTACTAGAGGGTACCATTACACCCACATCTTTAAGTTTTTAAAAATACATATATAACAATATTTTATATATATATATATATATATATATTTAAGAGTGAATTTGGATTGTCTGAGTAACAGCTGTCTGGCAAACAGGACATGATGGTGTTTCCTTTTCACAGATTTTGTTGGCACACTCCAAGCAGAAGAGATTGTGGCCACAGGGGACCAGGGCTGCAGTGACTTCACTCTCAAAGCAGATGACGCAGTCATGCTTCTGTCTCAACTCAGGGGGTGAGCTGGATGTGGAGCCGCCATTGGAAGAGGAATAGCTGTTGGTACCACTGGAAAAAGCAGGGATGTATACAGGAAGGCCAGTTTGGTGGCCAGTGCTAGGTGGGTCACTCCTCACTCCCCTAGCCAGTGGGTGATCTAGACTTTCTGGAAATGTGGGTGACAGGCGAGGAGTAGATGACTGGCTTCCTTGACACTGAGGCTTGGCATTACTAGCAGGGTCACTACCAAAGCCGGAGAGCGGGTTTACGGGTTCAAAAGGGGTCCAAATGGTTTGGGAAGGCATTGGTAAGGAGTCATATGTGGGAGAGTCAACTGCAAGGTCTTCCGTGCCCACCGAAGGCAGTGTTTCTCCAAACCAGAAGTTGCCTGTGCTGAACGGACTCGTCGGGCTGAAGTCAGCCAACCTATTGCTTCCAAAATAGGAATCTGTGGACCCACTTCCCAAGGAGCTGGAGCTGTCGTTTCTATAATTAGAAATCATTCTGGTGTGGCTAGGAGGGACAGGATTAGAAGCAAGCCACGCAGATCCAAGAGTGCCTCCTTCAAAGCTCACATCCGTACCGTTGTAATGGAAATCGTTCTCTTCATTCAGCTCAATGTAACTCCCAGTACGCATGGCTATATGCATCTCTATCTCCTCACGCGCACGGTTGACGTTTTCAGGCATTCCCGTAACTTCAAAGACAGGCTCCTTATCTCTACTGGGAGTGACTATGTAGGTATGGGTCTGCTGCTGAATTCTTTTGATTGTAGCTCCTTTTGGTCCAACCACCAACCCAACTACGCAGTAAGGCACCCTGACTTGGACTGTCATCTGACCCGGCAGGTTGGGGGTATATGTCAAACCTCCCAGGGCAGGACCATTCTTGTTGCGTGATGCTCTGATCATGGAGAAGTGTTCAGCAGCTGAGAAAATTTCCCTTTTGGCCATGGCTACGTCCTCTTTTCGTCCAGTGACAACAAAGATGGGTTCTTCTCCACGAACAGGAGTCTTAATGTAAGTATTCGTCTTGGCCCTTAGTGCTTTTATTTTGCAACCTGTTTAAAGGAAACACGTGCAAGTTTAGCAAGACATCTAAGTTTAGAAAGCCACAAGCAAGTCTTCTATTTTAAGCTGTTAAAGAGTTTCAAGAAACTGTAGGGTGAAACAAGAAGCAGCTGGTTTTATCTCTGCAAGCCACACTAGAGAAAGCAGTAACAACTTCTACCTATTATTTCCAAACAGACCTGACACACAGCCACAAACTATCTTAGCAACATTTATTGGGCTGGTTTAGTTTGTCATCTCCTGAATCGCTATTAGACAGTGAATAAACATGGATGGCTTTTTCTGACAGCCACGTTCATGATTATCCCATAAATACTGGTGGGTTTATATTTTTTGCATTGATTGGGTATCCTTCAGTTATTTCTAAGATCCTGCAAAAGGAGTAACGGCTCACACATACACACACTTAAGTCTGTTGATACATTACCCTTTCGCTGACAAGCATGACCTAAAAGCAAATTAAACACTTACAAGTGAGAGAAAGGTCTGTATCATAACCTGTGTAGGATATAGATAAAATTATTGATTTACTGAACTTTTCATTTGCTTCCTGTTATCAATAAGTGTTATTTAAACCTTACTCTTCCCTATGGGATGAAGGAGCCACTCCTTGAGCTGTCAAGTAGGAGTGCAAGCAGTTTGTTGCATGCAAATAAGTCTTACTATGTAATATTATGTGCCTACATGGAATTTCTCTCTTTAACTGGGTAAACATAGCCTGAAAGAGAAGCAAGAAGTTAATGAAATGTTTTGTCTTCGATTCTGGGGGACTGAATTATAAAGTTTGCTAGGACACAGTGGCAGCAGGCTCTTCCTTAAGATGTTTAAGGTTTTGGCAAGGTGCCTAGAGAACCACCTTTTACCCATCATGGGACCAGAAAAGCAGGCAGTACAAAATTAAGAGAGACAAGCAGATCCATGACATGCAAGACCATCTACTGGATTCAGTCTTAACTAAGTTTAGCCTATACTAACACAAATTCAAAAGCATGTTGCACTAAGTGTCATTTTATAGCAAATCTCATCTTGAAACAACTATAAGCAACATTTACAGATCAAGTGTTTTAAGCATCATCTCTCTTGCAGAGTGAAATGTATTCTCATTTTCTTAACTTACTTTAAATACCTCATAACTATCTGGGTACACAAAATAGTATCACAAAACAGTGTTTTGTCAGTCCCTTGCACCCAAGGTACCACTAGTGATAGCAATTTTACAGTTTGAAAGCCACTCAAAGATGCACTCTATTCAGGACTATCTACTAATAAAAAAAGCAAATATGCAGATGCTGGTGGGAATAGAGGGAAGGAAGAACCTCTTCTTACAGGGCCCCTGCACACAGCAAGGACAAAGGCTGAACACAACCCTCCTTTGTTTCCAGGGCACAGCTGGAGAGGAAGTTTGTTATCTTCAACAGCTCATCAGGAGGGCTCTCTGAGGTCCTACCTCCACCAGAATACACACAGAGCACAGGAGGGCTTCCGGCAAGGGAAGTAGTGAGGCACAGGCAGGTCTGCGCAAAGGAGGAGATGCAGACCCAAAAGCAGAACAAGTAGTTCAGCAAGAGCAAGTACCTGCAGGAGATAAACCTATAAGCTTCAGCCTTCCAGCTTCAGCCCACCAAGAAGGGCACTAGCACCCTAGTAAATAAGGAAAAACACAGGCAAGAGATGCCCAATGGAAGTAGCAAAGCACACATCCTTTGAAGCCATGCCATTTCCCTGCTCATAACAGACAGCAGCACCTCATTTTAGCAATTCACCTTTACTCCCTCCATCTCTGCATTTCTCCCTGTAAGCCAATCTGCTCACCTTCACAGTTACTCAGAAAAGATGGTGAGCCCAAACCTTAAATTCACAAGGATCCCCAAAACACTGCCGCTGAAGTTTTCACACCAATCAAGT
>NW_028238612.1:0-3169 GCF_009769465.1 Tauraco erythrolophus | reverse complement strand
TGTGTCTTTAACTCTGATTTGTGGCCCTTAAGTCCTGAACTAATCTATATTCTCCTGAGGGTTTCCTCACTGGTAAAATTTGAGTATCGTATTCTGATTCACATTCTTCAAGAACCCTATATTCTAAAAATTTATCAATTAATTTCTGAACTCCTTGTCTGATCTTAGGTTTAATTGGATGTTGTTTGATTCGTACTGGCTTTGTCTGTTCTTTTGATTTATTTTCACAGGCTGTACTGTCTTTGATTTACCAGGTATGTCTGTGTTCCAGACCATAGGTATAACAGCCTCTATTTCTTGTGGTATTTGTCCTTTGGCTTTTTCTTGTATCTTCAATATTTCCCTGGTTTTGGATTCTGGAATTTTTCAAAAGGATTTCACCTTCTTCAAAAACTATTTGTGCATTTAATTTAGATAGCAAGTCTCGTCCCAACAAAGGTATTGGACATTCTGGTATGTACAAAATTCGTGTGTAATTACCTTATCTCCAAATTTTAAATCAAGGGGTTGAAGGAATGGTCTGTTTTCCTGTTTCCCTGTCACCCCAATTATATTAACCATTTTATTTCCCAATTTCCTTTACAAGTGTTTAAAACAGAATATGTTGCTCCAGTATCTACTGAAAATTTAACTTTATTATCTCCCATCTTAATTGTAACCAGAGGCTCAGCTGGGTCCCCTACGGTTTCCTTCAGTCATCTAAAGTTGTCAATTCTTGCAGCTTCTCACTGATTGTTTTCAATTTAGGGCCAATTATTTTACTTTTGGAACATTCTCCTTATATCAGGAGCCGACTGCCCCATCAGAAATCAGAGCCCATTGTTGTTTGTTATACCTCTGTCTCCAATTTCAAGTCAGTGTATTTTTTTTTGCCATCTCTTTCAATTTTTTTTTTTTTAAAGGACACAGATTTATTCTTACCTTGTTTTTACTTCATATAGTTTAAGCCAATTCAAAGCTTTTAGCATTGTGTGGTTTTATTCCATATGACACCCATTTTGGTATCGAGTTATCTCCTGCGTTCTGTTTCATTCGGGTCCCACTGAGGATCTCCCAAAGGAAATAATTCTCTTCAAAGTTCCAGAAAGCATAATTAATCATAAGTACTGCCTCCTGTCTGTGCTTTTCAGTTTTTAACACATCTGCTTTTCAGTACCGTCCTAATAAGTTATCCAATATTATCTAATGAACCGTTCCAAGCAACTTTTGCTCTTGAACAATTCTATAAATCCTGATGCCATCCCACAACAAAATATTTAAAAGACCATATCAACAAAACACTTGAAAGAAATACCAAGGCAGAATACCCAAAAGACAAACACCAAGCAAAATGTTCTAGTAAGCAAATATAATGAGGCATTTTTGTAGAGCAAATAGACAGAATATACAATAAACAAATACTGAACAAAATACTCAAAAACTGCTACTGGACAGGACACAAAACAGGACAACAAATCCCAAACCCAAGCACTCCAAGGATGTGAACAACCCAACGTACCCAAAGAGTCAACAAAGACCGACCCAGCCACAGCTTTTGCCTTTGACTCACGGGAGACGCCGGGGTCCAAACACAGCCCAGCAGGTGCCCCCCCGAGCCCAGCGGCTGGCAGCTCTCGCTGCGGCCTTGTGGCAGGCTGTGCCACCCAATCCTGAAAAAAAAGTTCCCTTTTCCGAGGAACATTGCGAGGAGCTTTATGGGTCGAGGGTGTTGGTCCTCCCTGAGCATTCCTCGGCGCCAGCCGGAGTTCCATCAGCGCTTGATCCCTTCCAGTCTCACTCGCAAGGTCCCATCTGCGTGGCCAAAACTGCTAGCAGCAAAACTGTCAGCAGCCGGGAAGAAAATTCATCTACACAAAGTAGATAAACAGGCACTCCTTTATTCCTGCACGGGGGGACACGGGGGATAGCTCCATCCAAGCATGTTCCCCTGTGCAGGAATAAAGGAGTGCCTGTTTATCTACTTTTTGTAGGTGAATTTTCTTCCTGGCTGGTGACAGTTGTGCTTCTTGTTCTCTGATGCCTGTCAGATGTTCTGACTGCTGTGGATGGAAGGACCCAGAACAGTTATCAACATCCAGCAGAGCACAGTTTTCTGAGAACGTCCGTCTCATTTGGTCAAGAGAACAACCCTGAGGGACCCTTAGAAACTTCTCCCTTCTTGTGTGGGGTTGTTTCAGGCATGCTGGTGTATACACAGCTGAGGAGGTGACTTGGTCAGTGGGGAGAAGCTGATCCCACCTGCAGTCACTCTACATTGACCAGTTCAATGCGACTCCAGCACCCTTCTGAAGGAGAGAAGCGCTGATACCTGCACAGCCGCAAAGGAAGGAGCGTGAAGCCATGGGCACGTACTGGTACAGGTAGTCACTGATCTGTATTTCTCTGGCCAAGGGCACAGCATTTCTCTAAAACACCAGCAGAACTCTGCATTAAGAAAAAAAAAAATTGCCCTTTGTAGAAGCAGATTTTGGAGCAGTTCTGTCTCCATAAGGGTGCAAATTGCTGTAGGACCCAAAGTCAGGTAGAGAAGGTACTTCTGTAGCTGGCCCCATGCCTGGAGATTGGTATCGTTTGGGTTAGAAAGGCTGCTGTGTTTCTTTGCTCTTCAAAGTTTGCAGTGCTGCCAGGAAATGAGACTACAAAGTTAATTCTGAGACAAAAGTTCTTTTTTTTTGTATGGGATTTCCTGGTTTTGGTTTTCTAAACAAAAAATTTATTCACCTGCAAGGTCCTGTCTGTATCGGTGTCGTGGGTTAGGCCGAACCTCACACACAGCCGGTCACTCACCCTCCCCCACCCCCAGGGATGAGGGAGAGAATTAAAGGATAAATGGGATACCCGTGGGTTGAGATAAGAATGATTTAATACAGATGATTTAATACACAGGGTAGGTGCTCACCACCCCCTCGTATGCGAAGCCCGTCTCGTCCCGAAGTTGCAAATCCTGGACGAACGTGAGGCCCCGAAATAGAGAGGGGCAGAGAGAGAGAGAGAGAGTACTCCGAGAGTGGGAGTACTGGGAGAGGGAGAAAAAAAGGCAATAGAGCAAAAGCCCTTCTGTCCGCTGTCCCTCGCTTTTATACTGGGCATGACGCTGCATGATATGGAATACTAATTGGCCAGTTTGGCCTCAATCTTAAGTTCCACCACAAATCACAAGGCGAATCGT
>NW_028238611.1:0-3707 GCF_009769465.1 Tauraco erythrolophus | reverse complement strand
ATGCTTCTACCCATACATCCCATTTACTTAAGTCATGTGGATTGCCTGTTAAGTGATAGTCCATTGGGACAGCGTCATCGTTACCGACAGGATTTTTCCAATTCAACACATAGCAGGTTTTCATCAGCACTGCATTGGGAGATAGCTCCCCCTCTTTTTTCAAAATTGCAGCAAGTTTTTTGACATCTTGATGACGTCGTTCAATAATAGCTTGTCCTGTACTGTTATATGGAATACCGTGTTTGTGTTCAATTCCCCAATCTGCCAAAAATGCGGCGCAGGATGCTCCTGTGTACGCAGGGGCATTATCTGTTTTGATGAGCTTTGGTAGACCAAGGGCAGCAAAGGCGGCAAGCCAATGCTGCTTTACGTATCGAAAGGCAGTAGAAGGCGCGGGTGTGGCCCATACAGCTTTGCTGCAAGTGTCTACGGTAACATGGATATAACGTAGACGGCCAAAGATAGAAAGTTCAGTCACGTCGGTTTGCCATACTCCTTTGGGTTGGAGACCTCAGGGGTTGACGCCGTGATCTTGGAGAGTTAGAACTCGGGCGCAATCAGGACAGGCGGCAACAACAGCACGAGCTTGGGCCTGCGTTAAGGTAAATTCTTTTTGAAGCGCTCGAGCGGATTGATGGAAAAATCTGTGCGATTTGTGCGCATTTGTCAATGAGGAAGAGTTGATAGCTGTAGTTGATAAGGTTTGGGAGACTGCTTGGTCAATAATGGCATTTCCTTCTGTAAAGAGTCCAGGCAGGGTGGTATGACTCCTGACATGAGTGATCCAAAGTTGACCTTGACGGTGGTGTACTATAGCAATGAGGGCCCATAACAGTTGTGCGATATCATTGTTACCTACATGACCTATAAGAGCATGATCGCATCGTTCAACTAGCCCAGCGACATAGGCAGAGTCTGTGACTAAGTTCAAGTTATCGTCAAATAGTTGTAATGCTAATAGTAATGCTTTGAGTTCCAATATTTGTACTGAGAGTCCATATTGACGTTGAATTTGCTTTTTCCAAGTTCCATTTTCTTGCCAGGCACAGCCGTACTTCCCTGTTTTCCCACTGGCGTCTGTGAAGATAGTTCGTGCCTTAGGCAATGGCTTTTTACTGATCTTAGGGCGTTCTTGGATAACTTGAGATGTTTTAAACAATGGATGAGTCGGATAGTGAACAGATAGAGTGATGCCTAACGTTGCGAGGGCGAATGCAGGACATTCTTGCATCCATAAGCTTAAAAGATTCGTTGTTTTCCATGGGACATACATAGTTCGTGGATCTTGTCCAAAGACTAAACGCGTTCTGGTTCTTGCCTTAAGCAGCAGTTGTCCTGTGGCCTCTAGTATACTTTGCAAAGATGATGTTGGTCTGATGGGTGGAAACACCCATTCTAAGATGGACACTACTTTATTTATGACTTGTATGATAACTGCTGACTGGCGGCTTTCTGGCCCGTATATTGCAACAGCAAGATCGTGATTTGGTTGATATCTATAGCATTGTGTCAGCGCTATTTTCTTTTCAAGGGTTTCTAAGGATTGCTTAGCTTCAGGTGATAAGGTCCTAGGCTCACAGGGATGAGATGAATCTTGTAACAAGGCTGTTAGTGGTTCTAAATCTTGGTTAGTGAGACCACACCATGTCCGCAACCATTGTAGGTCTCCTACTAGCTTTCGTACATCATTTACTGTTTGCACTTCTGTGTGTAGATTCAGCTTGCTAGGTTGTATTCGAGATTCAGTTACTTTCATTCCTAGATAATGCCATGGCGATTGACGTTGGACTTTTTCAGGTGCTATATGCAATCCAAAATTCAACAGCTGTTGTTTCAATTGTTCCTCCTTAGAAGAGGGAAGAGGTTGTTCAGTGGCTATTAGTATGTCATCCATGTAATGGTATACGATAGCGCGAGGATTTTCTTTTCTCCATTGTTGAAGTGCTTTATCAACGTATGTTTGACACATCGTGGGACTGTTTGCCATTCCTTGAGGGAGAACTACCCACTCGTATCTTTGTGTTGGCTTCATATTGTTGACAACAGGGACTGTAAAGGCAAATTTTTCAGTATCGTCTGGGTGTAAGGGAATTGAAAAGAAACAGTCTTTTAAATCAATTATTAGTAAATGCCAGTCTCGGGGCAGAGCTGAAGGAGAGGGTAGACCTGGCTGAAGTGCCCCCATGGGTTGCATGACTGCATTGACAGCTCGCAAATCGTGCAGCAGTCGCCACTTTCCAGACTTCTTTTTGATAACAAATATTGGGGTGTTCCAACAGCTAACTGACGGTTTTATATGGCCTAACTGAAGTTGCTCTTCTACAAGTTCTTGCAAGGGCTGAAGTTTTTCTTCAGGGAGCGGCCACTGGGCTATCCACACCGGATCATGTGAAATCTATTGTATTTTTAAGAGGGGTAGGCCTTGCTTCCCAATGGCCGCTGTTAAAAAGGCGTGTTGCTCAAGATGATACCCCACTGACTCATAATGTCTCTTCCCAGGATCCATAAGTTGGTGTGCATTACATAGGGTTTTATCATCCCTGTTTTGTGTTCTTGTTCATCTGTGAGTGTGCACCAATGCGCACTTTGGCAAGTAGTTGCTTCGCCTCCAATTCCAGCTATAGCAGATTGTGATGTTACTAAGGGCCACGTTTTTGGCCAGTACATCATAGGAATGATAGTAATGTCTGATCCAGTGTCCAGCATAAATTGTGGTGACGTACCGTTGGGCAGCTTTAATTCTTGTGGTATTGCTTCATTTTGAGATACCCTCACAGTCCTCATGGGTCTGTCTTTTGAGATGACCATTGAGAAAAGAGACAGCATTTTGTTATCTGTTGGGTTTGTACTGCCAAATCCTCCTTCTCCTCTCTCTTTAGGTAGAGTTCGGGGTACTTGGGGGAGAAATGGAATTAATTGTGCAACTCGGCTTCCTTTTGGCACGGTCATAGGTGGCTGCCATGCTTTTAGCATGATCTTTATAACTCCAGTGTAATCAGCATCAATTAGACCAGGTAGTACAAATAGTCCTTGTCGCGTGGTGGATGACCGACCAATTAATAAGGCGGCTAGGCCACCACCGAGTGGGCCCGATGTTGTCGTTTCGGCAAGATGTACGTTGGTAGTATTAATTACTACTGTGTCTGCCAGGGCCAAATCAACTCCTGCACTTCCTCTGGTGGCTGCGGGTAGCTCGTAGAGGCAGCCATGCTGCGGAGAGGTTGTGGCCCTGAGAACTTGTTCGCCGCGCTCAGGTCGCGGCCGTTGTAGTTTCCCTGATTAAGGGGAGTGCCGTCCTTTCTGAAACGCGAACGACACTCCTGCGCTTTATGGCCAGGCTTTTGACAGCGCTTACACTCTCCGTCGTACCTTGTAGGCTTTGGAGGTTGTCGTCGTCGCTGTTCTGGACATTGCTTTTTAAAATGCCCTTGTTGACCGCACAGGTAGCAGGCGGTGGTCCTTGCTCCTCGGTCTCCTTTTCCTTGGAGATTCTGCCGTAGGGCGACGGCAAGAGCGGACGCATGTATGCGTGCTTTTGTTTTTTTTTCTTCCCATGGCGCTCTAGCACACGCCTCTACCATTTGAACCAAATTAGCTGCTGGATTTAAAGTAGCTAAGAGGCGTTTACAGGCAGTATTAGCATTTTGTGTAACTACTTCTTTTACCATAACATCCTTAAGATCTCTGGCACATTGGGAGCAGTGTCT
>NW_028238610.1:1011-11084 GCF_009769465.1 Tauraco erythrolophus | reverse complement strand
GGTATATATTTGTTGGTGGTTTTGTTTCCTCTGTTTGTTTTGACAAAGCATATCTATGTTATTGATGGTAAGTTTTGTTGTTGTCTCTTTTAAGATGAAAAAGGTCACAGAAGATGATGAAGCACTGTCTGGAGCTTCATCTGAGCATCGTCATGGAGTGGTCTTGGATGATTTGTCTGAAAGTAGAGCTAAACCAACTCAGTGTACTCTGAGCAATCCTGAGGATGATTGTGCTGGAATGGAAGAGTCTTCAGAAGGCATATCTGGGGATGATTTGGAGAAAATGGATGTCAGCAAAGAAAGTAGCAATCTCTCTGCCAGGTCAGACCAAACTACTTTGGAGTATCATGACGCAAAATCCCCTGGCGATTTCGAAGACGATGTCATCTTTATAGCTGCTATACCAGCGAATTCTTCCACTGAAGAAACTGCAGATTTTCAAGAATTGGAGAAGGTAGAAGACAGTGAAATGGTTGAAGAGAGACCTTTCCAGGTGGAACAGCCAGATTCATCAGAACTAAGGAAAGAAGCTGGTGTGTTTCCTCCTATGATAACCTGATTTTTTAAATGTCGTCAGAATGTTCTGTTACTGATGAGTGCAGATGTTGACGATAAGTTTTCACAAGTGTCCTAGGCATGTCCTTTCCCTGGGCTTTTAGAAGGATCGCTCCACTGTGTTTTGAGGGGTTTTTGGGTATCCTGGGCACTATGAACGTATACGGGTTTTGGCTGGCATTTCTTGTGTGTAATTGCAGCTGAGAGGCAGCAGTGATTTGTGGGTTTTGAGAGGGATACAAGTTGAAAACTTTGGCTTCTGGTTATGTTTTAGTGGTACTTCTGTAGGCTGCAGGTTTTTTACAGCAAGTTTAGTCTGTGGCATGCTTTAACTAGATAGGACTTTTTTCCTCTTTTTTTTTTTTTTTTAAACACCTGATTAGTACTCAGTTAGATAGTTTTCTTCTGGAAGTGAGTCTGCTTATGTATCTGCTTCTCATTACAGCTATGCTGGCTCAACAGCTTATGCCGCCTTTTCTAAACCTGTTTCTGTTGGTCTTTGGGAGTTTGGCTCAGTACAACTCATTCAAGCCAGTGCAGCTGCTGAGAATGTGTTCATATGAGCAGGTGTGCTGGCAGGTTAGAAGAGATGTATATCCAAATGAATATCCAAATGCTGGAATGAGATGAATATCCAAAGAGGAATAAGAAAACTTACTTCCTGATTGTAAGGAGGGATGTCTTCTGAAGTTTTGATGTATTAGGTCAGGAACATGTCAAGCTTAATTTGTAAACAGATATCAATGGCCATTTTTTTCTTGACTGAAATAATGCATCAGACTCCTTGTTTTACTAGAAAGATGAATTCAGACCTCCTGTGCATTTGAAGCCTTGGTTAGATCACTCTCCTAGATGAAATGCATAAAGGCTCACTTGAAAATCATACGAGTTTTTTAAAAGAAATGATGTTAAGTACCACAGGGAAGTCATCCATCTGTCTATTTTTATAGGATTTGTGGAAGAAGCAAATGCTGGATGTCTTACCCTTCCTGAGGATAGTAAACTGATGTTTAAAGCTTCTGAAGCTGCCACTTGTAGGGCTGCAAGCGAAGGGTAAGTTGATAAAATAGGTACATCTTTGGATTCATTGCGGCAAATGAGTCACGAATGGAATGTAGATATGTTGGTCAAGGAATTTCTGATTTTTCTTAATTTTTTCTGTTTTGAAATGTGAAGATTTTACAGTAAGAAAGTAATTTGTGAAACTCTTCAAGGTTTGTTTTGAAGCTTATGACGAATGTCTCTTTTTCTCCTTGTGAAGTGAAACAAACCACCAGGAGTCCAAAATGTCCTCTTCGTCAGAAGAAAAAGCCATACCAGCGGTGACAAATCCGCAGCTTTCTGAATCCCCGGAGGCAGACGTTGAATGTAGGTACAGTGTGTTGGAGATGTTCGTGAGTTAAGGTAGCTGAACGCCTGAAGTAAGATGTGCAGCTGGCCCTGGCACTACAGGTGTCTCAGACTGAAGGAACACGAACATGTTACTGCTAACTTTCATTGAACTGTAGAGAGAACACCTTCCTCAGGGAAAGTCTGTGTAGAAGATGCGTTGCTGAAGCCTGTGCTATTTATATATAGCAGTTAAGTTAAAATTCTGTAAATCTCTTCCAGCTGTGCTAAGTATCATTGAGAGTGAGGACGTGGTCAACCTCATCAGAAAATCGCCTTGAGGACAAGTGTGTGGATTTACCTAAAGAACATAACCTAGAAGCAGCTGAAGTTGAAGAAGATGTTCCTTTTCCACAGGAAGAAAGAACTGTTTCTAACAATCTTCCTGAAACTGAGGAGATTAATGTAAGTAAATTGTTTTCCAGTTTTCTACAAAATAGAAAACACTTGGCAAAGTGGGACAGTCCTGTCTTATTGACAATTTGAAGGCACACAAAATGTCTCTGTTTCAAGATATTTCCAGCTACTTAAAACTCTTTTGGTAAAACTACACTTTTTAACATCTAAGCCTTGTAACTACACATTTGAAAAGGTTCTTCACATGAACCAAAAAAGGAATTAGAGATTCTCCAGTTGTCCCAGGTTTTCCCCCTGTTGTTCTCCGGGGGCTAAAGAGTTATTTGGATTCATTGTGGATGTTCTCTAAGTACCATAGAGAGTATACTGGCTGTTTCCTGTAGGATTATACTCACAGGAATTACTCCTAGTTAGAGTGAAATACAAACAGAAAGGTAGGAAGTAACAGAAAATGCTTTCAGCGTTCCAGGTCTGAGATGAAGTTAAATAGGCAGTCACTCATTTAGCTCATCTCAGCTGTGGGATTCAGGACAACGCTGTAGAGAAGGTGATTAGACTTGGGAATGTATCAGTCACTCAGGAGAGTAAATTGAAATTTGTGATGGGAAGAAGGAGCAGGTACAGGAGCCTGGCTGCAGAAGCTTTGCTTTGAGACTTTCATGTAGCAGGACAGCGGAGGTTCTTCCGCTTCCGTTAAAACTGGTTCTTACTGATACCCGTGTGATGTGCTGATTCCCAACATAAAAGTTTGAGCGTCATCTCCTGTGGATCTAGAAGGAAAGAAGAATCGCTCGGTACAGGGAACTTCAAAACAGGAGGTGGAGATATTCAGAATATATGTGTTGGCTCATGCAGTCCAAGTGATTCCTTCAAGTGCAGCGTTGAGTTGTCAGGTGCGATAGCTGGCCAGTTGGAGAAAGTGCTGCAGTCACGACTATCTTGACTGCAGCTTTAAGCTTTGGGACATGATTGTATTTTACCCGGTTAGATGCAGAGTCAGTCGCTCTGTGTGGCTCTGTAGTCAGCCCCACAAGTACTGCAAGGTCATGATTACTGCCAGTTGTGTCCACAGCGTGGACCGTGCCGCCGCTCACTTTGTTCACGGGTGGGCAAACAGTTAGTCATGAAGAAATATCAGAAACAGAGCATGGGATCGCGTACAGTGAATACTCTGTTCTCTGTCCTTAACACATAAACTTTGCTCTGTAGTCGAGAGTACGTGTGTGTTTCTAACTTTACATTCAGTGGTGATCTGACAGGAGAAGCAGCCTTTCGCTGTCCTCGGTTTTCATCTAGCTCCGTTTGAAGTTAAGTGATCCTGAGTTAACAGAGATTTTTTCACTTCAGGTTCTTGGAAGATGAGCTTTGTTCAGGCACAAAGCTCAGAAGCAGCACCTGAGACATCACCATGTAGTGAACTATGTTCATCAGGCAATCTTCAGTACAGCTGCAATACTCTAGCCACAGTTTGCATGGGAACAGGATGCAGCTGAGGCAGATGGAGAGCTTTTTCTATCTCCAAGTAAATTTACTTCAGTGTTGGAAGAAGAAAGTGAAGCAGAGATGGGAGACCCAGCCCTAGTAGATGCCTCTGAACCAGCTGGCACAACAGCAGAGGTAAAACCGATGAACAATTTAGGAAATGCTGAAAATCAAAAGCATGGACAAACTCAGTGTCCACTGTGACTAGTGATCAGGTATCTCAAAATATTGTATAGTTCTCCCGTATGTGCCTGAACCCATTAAGGTAGCTATTGCTAATTACTTACTGGATGTCATCAAAGACACAAGAAGTAAGGAATTTACATCTGAAGTTGTAGACAATCTATTCTTGAAAGCATGAGTAAAAAGGGAACTAGATTCCAGAAGGCAAAAGCTCCCTTAACAACGGTGCCAGAAGGAGCAGAAGATGAAACCAGCGTAGATCAAGTCGAGTGTGCCACCACTCCTGGAACAAGCACGAGGCGACATCGGAGTAGAGATCTAAGTATTCCATCGGCAGGCGGTCAGCGCAAGAGAAAAGCAGCAGTCAGTCCCAGAGAAGTGCCCAAAACTGAACAGCGTTAATTTACAATTTAGAAAATCAAAAATGAAGATGCCACTTTGAAGACTGTAGAATGGTGGAACCTGACATTAAACTTTTCACTTAGTAGAAACTACTACAGTTACTCTAATAAATAATTTATGGTTAAGTAATACCTTCTACATACCGGATGAGTGTATTAATAACCGACTGAGCTTGTCTTCTGGGGCCGTGAGTTTTCTCTCTCAGAACAGAGCGTTCTAGAGAAACCGTTGCGTGCGCTTGGATATTCTTCTCCTTAGGAGTATCCATGACTGAAAGCAAGCTTAAAAAACCTGCCAAATGTTGACTGTGAAAGTGGCAGGTCGAGTGAGACTTTTCAGTCTGGCTAGTAATTCTTTACTCGGAGTATTTTGGACTTGAACTACAATGTAAGTAGGTCCAAGAGGAAAGTGGGGGGAAGTTCTAGCAATATTTTTAAAATTCACATTGTACAGCAGTGCAGTGGGTAGCTCAGGAAAGGGGGTAAAAGATCGAACTTTGAAAACGGAGTAATAAGGGTGGCAAATCTCAATACACGTTTTGGTAGTGAACAAGAGTATTTACCAAATGCTCCGATCCCTGATCAAATAGAATGCACTGATTGAAATGCTGGTGAAGATTGGCTTAGTAGGGTTTGAACATGTTCCTGTCATGCAGCGCCGCAGGCGACTGACGGGGGCTGTAAAAGCCACCCAGCCTTGTGCCACCTTGAGGCCCTGTCTCTGCAGAGACGACCCATGGGGAGCTGTGCAGATAGCTCAGCCCTGAGCTGTCCAATAGCCCTAGACTAAACAAGGCAGCGCTGCATCCTTCAAAGGAACAAAGCTTGAGCTGAGCCTTGAAATCCCTCAACAAATACTATGTCCTGAGTCTCAATCCAGCCATTATTCACTTGTCTGATGAAGTAAGATAAAGAGAAGCTGGAGGGTTTCAGTTTCAGCCGACAACCTTGTGTACTCAGGCAACCACAGATGAGCAAAGAGAAGTAAAAAGCAGAGCATACAAAACTGCCCCTCAGCCTGGATGAATGAAGAAAGATAAGGGGAAACTCCGCCACACCGCCAAAGATAACGGTATGATCCACTTGGCCATAGTCCTACACAGTTACGTACACCAGGGATAAACCCTCTAAGATTCAGGTTGGGAATTGGGAGTCGCTTCTTCAAAAGGGGAACATAGCCCCTATCTTTAAAAAGGGGAAAAAGAAGACCCAGGGAACTACAGGCCAGTCAGTCTCACCTCTGTGCCCGGCAAGATCAGACAGCAGATCCTCCTGGCAACTATGCTAAGGCACATAGAAAATAAGGAGGTGATTGGTGACAGCCAACATGGCTTCACTAAGGGCAAATCCTGCCTGACTAATCTGGTGGCCTTCTATGATGAGGTTACAGCATTGATGGATAGGTAAGAGCAACTGACATCGTTTACCTAGACTTAGCCAAAGCATTTGATATGTCCCACACAACACCCTTGTCTCTAAACTGGAAAGACATGGTTTTTTGATGGATGGACCACTTGGTGGATAAGGAATTGGCTGGATGGTCGCACTCAACGAGTTGTGGTCAACGCTTCAATGTCCAAGTGGAGGCCAGTGATGAGTGGTGTTCCTCAGGGGTCAGTACTGGGGCCAGTGCTATTTAACATCTCTGTTGGCGACAACAGTGGGATCAAGTGCACCCTCAGCAAGTTTGCAGATGACACCAAGCTGTGTGGTGTTGTGGCCACGCTGGAGGGAAGGGATGCCATCCGAGGGACCTTGACAGGCTGGAGAGGTGGGCCTGTGAGAACCTCATGAAGTTCAACAAGCCTAGATCAAATAGAGTATGCTATCACTCCTGGAATCCTCCTGCAAAGAGGATTCAGCTGGGCTGATCCTACGCATGCTCTGGGCACAGCATCTTATTGACCACCTTCTGGTTAGAAGAGGATGAGGAATTGCAGCTTTCCTTTGTGATTCAGGATGCTGGCGCAGCAACCAATGTCTCGGCTGTTCAGCAGCAGGGTGGTTTCTGTCCCCACGTGCCACACGGTCCCTAGGAGGTTCAGGTAGGAAGGGCTCGCTTGGCAAGAGGCCAGACCACCTCCCGCTGCGTGGCTCCCTGGCTGCTGTCCTCATCGCTCACAGGTTTGCTATTCACACGTCAATACCCGCTTAAAGCTGTTCAGAAGAGGTGTGGTTCTTGCTGGCCGAGAAGGAGCGGTGGATCTGGAGCGTGCCGGTGACGTGGGAGTCCCGGCTGGCGGAAGCCCAGAAGGAGTGGGAGCAGAAGTACGCCGCTGTGGCTCAGGCGAGTTTCCCAGTAATGGGCATGGCAGCCAGATAGCTAAACCGCTGCTCTTCTGCGTCTGACGTTTTCCCCTTCTGTCATCTTTAAGATCTGTTACACCACTGTGCCAGCAGTGTCTCGCCGAGAGCCTCCAGGGTCTTTGAAGCTTGGGTAAAGTGGCCATAACATAGCCCTTGGTTGAGGGTCCACATCAACCTCTCATGAGTTCCGGTGGCAGGATATTCTGTCTCCTTCTCGCTACATTCGAGTCACTTGTTCCATTGTGTAGTTGTAAGAAGTTATTACTGAAATAAGAGATGGCCGTGAATGCACCAAGCCATGTCCAAGCAGCTCGACGTGTGTCATTTCAAAGTCCTTGGCAGGGAGAACCAAAGCTTTTCACTTGAAAACCAGTCGTGAGATAAACACCCAGAACTTGGGCAGATGCGTCGTCTTTGTGGGGTTTCTTTTTGAAAAAAATCAAGCTACCTGCTTTTAATTTTGGCAGAGCCTACTGTGTCCTGTTCTGCTGAGGACAGCTCCTGCTTCCTTACTGCATCAGCTCGTTTTCCAGCGTCGATTTGTCTGGGCTTTCTAAGACAGAGAAACACACTTGATCAGGCTTTATTAATTTGTGTTTCTACCCAGTAAGGTGTCGGACGGAGTTGGGAGAAATACCGGTGAGGAGGCTTTGCTGGTGGGGGCATCGTTTTACTGGTGTGGTGGAGAGAATGCTGAAATTGGTGGGAGAGGGTGCAGAAGCCTGGGCCTGTTGCATGTGTTGCAACTGGTTTTGCAGTTCAGCTTGCCAGGTCGCTGTTGGTAAAGGTATGTTTCCGAAGGCGGTATGGAAAGGCCGCTGGACGTGGTGCGGGGCAAGCTGTAGGTGACCCTGCTTGAGCAGGGGGAGGCCAGAGGACCCCAGTGATTCCGGAAGGCCTGTCCCTTCCTTGTTTTGTGGTGGCCACTGGTGCGGTGTGCTGGAAGCGTCCTGTCAACGACTGCCTCCCTCTTGGGAAGGCTGCGTGCGTGTTCTGCACTGGGACAGGCAGCACCTCCGTCCGTCCACCCAGGCATGCCGAGCCATGTCAAAAGGGTGTGATGTCGGAACCGACTTCAGGGGGCGGGTGAGCGAGCGGGGCGGGTGAGCGAGCGGGCGGGCCGAGGGCAGGCGGAGGGCCCGTAACCGTGCGGGACGTGCCGCCGCCCTCGTCGGCACGTACGGGGCAGAATCGGGCTGGAGTGGGACGGTGGGCGGGCAGGAGGCGGCGGCGCGGGGAGAAGGCGGCAGAGGTGGCGGAGGCGACGGCCGCCTGGCTGCCTGGCCGCCTGCCTTCCCGTACCAGCAGGTACCGGCTGCCCTGAGGCTCTCAGGCCGGCACCGCCGCTGGCGCAGCGCGGGCCGGGCGGCGGCCGGGGCGGGCGCGGCTGCCGCCGCCGGCCCTTATGTAAGTGAGCCCCGGGGCTGCGGTGCCGTTCCCCGCCGCGGCGGGGGAGGCCGGCCCGGAGGCGCGGCCTGGGCAGCGCACATGGGACGCGGCGGCAGCGCCGTGGAGGCTCCGCAGGGAGGCGGCCCGCGGAGGCTGAGGGCGCGGGGATGTGGCGGCTGCCGCCGGGAGCTTTCCTCCTGCCCGCCCCCCGCCCGCCGCCGGCCGGCGTGTGCCCCCGCCCCTCGCTCCTTCGGTCGCTTTCGGGGGGTTTTCTTTTCTACTTAAAATTTTCTTCCCCCCCTCCGCCTTTCGGTGTCGTTTTCCAGGAGGAGGCGGGAAATAGGCCACTGTGCGTGAGCGGCGATCGCGGGCAGAGGGCGGGTTTAATGGTGAGAGCTCAGCTGTACAGGAACCGGGGCCTCTTGTGGGGGTCTCTGGATTTTGCATGAAGCATGCATCAGGCAGCAAAGTTCTGACTTGAACAAAAGTGCTTGATTTCTTCCTTAATCAACCGTGACTCCAGGCCTGGAGCCTCTGCTGATAGAAAGGAGCATGGTGTCAGTCTTTCAGGTCAAGAATTGCTTCCTGATCATGTTTGGGAAAATTAGAGGAAACTGAGGGACTTACTCTGTCGGGATGGTGAACCCCGTTTGGGGTGTATGGCTCAATGTGGTGGTTCAAGTGCTGCCTTAGACCCATCGGTCTGGACGATTTGTGGAGTCTTGGCTGGCAGGTCACGCGTGTCTGAGCTCACAGCCCTGCTCCTGTTCTGCTGAGGACAGCTCTCCTTCACTTCGTGCCTCAGCTCGTTTTCCAGCATGGATTTGTCTGGGGTTTCCTTTTTTAAGACAGTGAACACACTTAATCAGGCTTCTATTAATTTTGTGTTTTGTTGGTGTGGTGGAGAGAATACTGAAATTGGTGGGAGGGAGTCACCAAAACCCGGGCCGTTGCATATAATTTCAGAGCTGAGTTTCGAACTTTTGCTAGCTTAGCCACGATAGACAGGGACAGCAACTTTTGAGGGAAAGCGTAGTCGTGTTAGAGGATAACCACAGGAGGTAGGTGGGTAACGGGCTCTAGTGTCAGATTCTGGTCTGTGCTGGGTTGTTTGTGTTTCATTTTTAAGTGAAGTGAAGTCAAATCTGTGGTCTGATCAGATGCACGATCGTAGCTGTTGGGAGCTGTTGGGAAAGGGGCTAAAATTCTTCCTTCTTCTCCCCTTCTGCTGTAGATTCGTGCTTCTTGGGAGCTTGTGGAGCCGCATCTGCCCAAACTCTGCAAGACGATCTGAAGGCGCGCTTGGTGAAATAAGCTGATTGACTGTAGGATTCGGATACAGCGTCTCTGTTATGCGAGTGGCTTTTTAGACTAAACCAAGGTTTGGACTAATGTAGGGATTTGGCCTAAGACACTGGGGGAGGTTTTCTGGCAAAGTGGGGAAGAAAGGAGAAAATGTGTGGTGCTCACTAGATCACCTGCTAGCTCCCTCACTAAACCCTCTTTCTGCAGGAGTAAAAAAGGCAAAGTGCCCATTCACCAAACGTGACTACTAAGGTGCAGCAAGTGTGTCTTTTCCAGCTACTGCTCCTCCAGTGCCTGTGATTGCTTCCTGTTTTTCTGGGGAAAATGTCATTGAACATGAATAGGAAATGTTCCAAAACTCTACAATTGTCTCTTACCGGTTATTCAACAAAGTGGGTGCTGTTTTTCTCAAAAGAAGTTAGTTTTTCTTCCATTTCTCCTCTTGGCTTCTTCCCACTCTGTTCCTGTTTTCCTTAGAGAACATGATCTGACCAGTGTCAGGCATGTTGTCCGTTCCTGATCAGCACGTAACACTTCCCCGAAATCACTGTAGCTTCCGCATGTGGCTGAGTGAAGGAACGCCGCCTGGCAGCTGCAGCCTTTCTCCGTGGGACGGTGCGTCTCTACAATGCAAGAGGGAGTTTAAAAGCTGACCGGCTGGTCGTGGGTGGTGTCCTTTCTAAAGCGCAGGGGTTTTTAGCTCTC
>NW_028238610.1:0-911 GCF_009769465.1 Tauraco erythrolophus | reverse complement strand
GTTTTTTTCTTTTCACTCTGGCCAAAAAAAGATCATTTTCAAAGCCTTTTGTGGCAGTGGAGAATCGGTAACTATGTGCTCTACAATAAAACCAGAAAATTTGGTTTCCTCTCAGTAAACTCCAAAGAGAACGGTACCGGTAAGCCCCAGGTTTTACATCAAGGCTTCTTGACCAGAGACTCTGAAGTGACAGTGGGCTCAGGCAATATAGGAAAAAGACCTCCTACAAAGAGACGCTCCAAAGCTTTTCCTGAAACAGGATTATGCAGCATCTAACAACACAAAAGCTTCGTTTCACCACTCAAAAAGTACATACCCTTCCCGGCAGAACAACTGCTTTAACCACTCTTGATATTCCAAGGTCGTACAGACAGAGAACGCTTCTCTCTGCTTCTTCCAACCCAACCAGCAGTCCAGTTCTCTTCTGCCAGGAAAACTCCTTCACCACACGAATGGTGGGAGCCTCTTCATTTGCTCCTCTGAAGCGGTACGCAGAAAGACGCTCTCCTGTCACGGAGTTCACTACCTCAAGGTGAGGACCACGTGCCAGCCATGCCAGGCCGTTTCCTTCTGGAAGAGAAAAGAAAGCTGACTAAAGCAAATGTCCAACAGTGACTGAAAACAACTGAGAAGTCACTGTCACTGCCCCTCTCCTGCAGCAAAAGCACCTAACAGAGGAAGATCGACTCACCTGACCTTCTGGTCACTTCTTTAAAATCACCCATTGAATCCTCAAGCAATACGTCTTACAACAAACAACCTTAGTGTTTTGCATTTGTACTTGCCATTCCTGCACTGAAGAAATTGGATTGTTTGGGATAAAGGTTACCACATATTGATCTATAGTCTTTACACCATACTCAGCTTGGTTTTGCTAGGGAATACGACTCTTAAAGCATACTTCACGTATA
>NW_028238609.1:0-15908 GCF_009769465.1 Tauraco erythrolophus | reverse complement strand
CGGCTTGTTCCACACCTCAGTGATAGTAGAACAGGTGGGAGCTCGCATGCCTTTTGTTGGGTGTAAATGTCCGACCCCAAAGAACTGCGCAATACGGGAGGGCGGCGACGGCGGCTCGTGCAGCTCGCCAGAGGTGTTATCCGGCTGCAGGGCTTCTATGGCCGCAAGCAGCAACTTTTCGCTCAGCTTTGATCTCCCGTAAGGTGTTAATTACGACACGCCACGTCCGTCCCACTTCTTTTGCTGTTTTTAGCTCTTTTCCTCCCGCTAAGGTGGCGTCCCAGAGACGTTCTCCCACTTCACGCCATTCGTCAACATTAAAGAGTAGCGGACAGGTTTTACAATGTCCATTTGCTTTCGCCCACTTAATGAGGCTTTCTATTTCCTTAGGGTTAACCGTTTCTCCTCTCTTAGAGAGTATACTGGTTAACCACTTGATTGCCGCATCCATATCCGTTTCCATCGCGGTCTTACCTTGCAGGGGTTCGCTCGGCCGCTGCGAAACTTTCCAGGCTCCGGCGATTCTCTTCGTCCCGTGCCCTTCCCTGCTGCACGTCCACCAGGCTCCCAATACCGTATTCACGAAGCTATGGAGACTTCCGCATTTAAGCAATTTTTCCGCATTTAAGCGACTTTTTCCGCATTTAAGCGATTTCAGGATCCCTGTTCGGGCGCCACTTGTTGCAGTGCCCTACTGTGGACGGCCCAGAGTCATGAACATACACCAATATGGTTAAAAGATCATGCTCCGTTTATTACAAACAACACACAGGTTATATAGCGGAATGTGGCGTGACACGACTACATACTACAATTGGCTTGCTTAGCATAAACACACTCTCGTGGGCTATAGTGATAGGGCAGCGCTAGCAGAACACAGGTAATAAGCTCATCCCTTCAGTCTCCTCATTGCGGTCATCGGAGAGGCATCCAGGAGGCGTGCATCTTGGCAGGCTATCAGTCTACATTTCCTTTTAAGGCCATTGAGATAACTTGAAGGACAAAAGTAATCTAGCTGGTAACCTTGTGCTCTGGGGCCCAAACAGGGATTGTCCATACCCGAGAGAATATTATGGCCAGTCTCGGAAAGGAATTCCTCCACAGGTGTCCCTGTTGTAATTGTTCTAAGGAAGACTAGTTAAGACTAGGTGATGAAGGGCGACTAATGTTTCTTTCGGTAGGGGCCACTGGGGTTGCCAGATGGGTTTGTTTGCTAACCATCGCAAAGGCAACGTAGAATACTGTGCGCCTTTCAGTACAGTGGCCCCCATCAAAAATTTGTCCCGATACGTACTCCCCAGGCTGCCAAGACATCCCGCCCCCAGAGGTTAAGCGGAGCTGTAGTGACATAGGGCCGAATTGTAGCTGTTTGCCCCTCTGCGTTCTTTACCACCACAGGTCATTCGCTTAAATAGCTCTGTGTGGTTCCCCCCAACCCTGCAATGGCTGATCCCACAGGGGCTAAAGGCCATGTAGGAGGCCATGCAGAGAAGGAGATGATTGTCATGTCAGCGCCCGTGTCGATCAAACCTCGGAGCTGAATCTTGGACAGCTGGGCATTTGGTAGAGTTAGGGTACATGTCATCTGCGGCTTTTGGCTAGAGATGTCTGTGGTCCAGAAGACCTGTGGAAGTCCCGTGGATCCAAAGCCACCATCTCCACAACTTTGCTGTTCTGTCTTGGGTACACACGACTTGAAAGGCACGAGTTGAGCAATTTGAGTTGTCATGGTTTGATGTGGGGGGGAGGTTCTGGTGGCAGGGGCTGCCCATCAGATTGGACTACCATCCCCCTCGGGGCTTGAGCCAATCGGTGCCTCTGCGAATTGCCCTATTTACATCGGGACAAAGGAACCGGAAAGGTGCCCTTTGCCCAGGAGCGAGGAGAAGGGAGGGGGGGCGCTGCCCCCGTTCCCTGGCGCCCGGCCAGGCGGCGGCCCGGGCCAGGCCGGTGCCACCTGCTGAGGATGGCTGCAGCGGAGCCGGTTGGGGAACTCGAGGAGAGCCCCGCTCCTGGGGCGCCCACCGGGCTGAGTTCACCCAGAGAGGACTGAGATCTGAGAGAAATGGCCACACCAACACCAGGTCAGTGAAGATGGAACAGGACAAGGTGTCCCGGAGCTGAGTTTCCCTTGCCAGCCATGGCGAGATGGCAAGCGGCCCCCTTGCAACAAGGCGGTCCCGGTGGAGCAGAGACCCACTCGCAGCCCGTGGAAAAACCCACATCGAAAAGAGATGCCTGAGCCTGAGTACGGTACGCATCTAGAGTCCATGGGACAACCCCCTTGATGGGGAGGTGTTTTGTTCAGAGGAGATGCCTGAGCCTGAGACTATTGTGAATAATGGTCACATGTCGAGACGCATTTACGCATTTAAAGTCTGTATGGAGACGCATTTAAAGTCTATATGACGACCCACGCCAGAGCGAGTGGCAACAACTCCCTAAGAATCCGAGACTGTGGTAAAGCCTGCACTGGAGCAATCTGTTGGGGAAGGATTGCATCCTGCGGGTAGGACTCACGCTGGAAAAGTTTGTGGATTTTCCTCGTGAGTAGGGGATCCACTGGAGCAAGGGACAATGGTGTAAGAACTCCTTCTCCTTTAAGAGAAGCGGCAGTAACAACATGGAATGAACTGACCTGCACTCCCCCATTCCCTGCCCCCCTGTGCCGCTGGGGGGAGGAGGTAGAGCCGGGAAGAAAAGGCAAAGGGGGGTGGAGAGGTGTTGTTTTTAAGATCTGGCCTTGTTTTCTTTTTATCCTTTTAAGTAACTGGTTTTGCTTGTCTTTATTCTTTTAAGTAACTGTTAATAAATTGTTTTGCTTTTCAGAAAGCCGAGTCTGTTTTGCCCGGGACCGTGGTTGGTGGGTGTGACGTGCGGAATAATACTCTATAATCAAAATTATAGAATCGGTATGTTTATTCAGCGCTGGATGCACGGGGGATCGCTCCACCACAAAACGTGCATGCCCACCAGAGTAACATTCTCGTATTTATACAAAAAATTATTATATAAGCATAAGTTTTCCCCAAATAGGTGGTCTTATTACAATGAGCTCTGAGAAGTCATTTCCATAGTCTCCACCTTTAACTTTTCCCAGTTGCGCGTGCGCAGTGTCTTCTGGTGGTCGTGAGTAGGGGTCTCAGGGATGAAGGCCGTATGTCTTCCTCGTGATGACCTTTTCACCTCCTTGAAAATTAGCAAAGTCATTATGACTGTTCTCTGCGAAGTCATCAGGACTGTCCTTGTTCTCCATCTTGGTTCCTGCTTATCTTATACAAGGGTTGTGAGACTTATAGATATATGGCTTGAGCTGAGCTGACTTAAAAGTGGTTAAGCAAGATCAAGCACGTCGTAGCCCCTCTATCATTCCCCCCTTTTCTAAAGAATTAGTAAATTCATTTACTTTATTATTATTCCGCTTATGCAACACCTCAGAAAAATTCCTATCATTATACAAACAGAGACCCATAGCTATAATTGTTATTATGGCTAAGAACATAGTTTTCAACCAAGCAAAATGTGGAAGCCAAGATGTTAGTTTATTAATTAAATCTGTGACTCCCCATGAGGCGTCATCTTGTGCCGCCTCATGCAGAACTTTGGTTTGCTCCCAGATTTCTTGTAGAACCGTAGTTATTCTTCCACTTTGGTCTATGTATGTACAACAATCTTCATTAATGACGGTACAAACTCCTCCTTGTGAAGCCAGTAACAAATCTAATGCCATTTGATTCTGTAATACAACCTTTGACAAACTAGTAACTTCAGTTTGAGTTTCAAGGATTGTGTCGCGGGTCCGGTTTTCAATAATTTCAATGGTTGCTGAAATGTTTACGATTGCCTTTTCTAATTTACTAACTCCTAATGAGGGTATTAGCCATCTGACAAAACTGTGGAATCCAGTGGGCCTTATTACTAATGGGTTGTTAGGAGCTCTCTTTAGCCACCTTAATACTGATCTTATCCATCCCTTTTGGGTATCCAGTCGGTCATATATAGATGCATTGGGGACTACAGCTCCCAAAGCACAAGTACTTTTCCATCCTGCAGGTAAAGTCTTATAGGCAGTATCATTACATAGCCAATACCATCCTTGCCCCTCAGGGACTGGCCACTTGTTATATCTATTTACACTTGAAGTTCCAATATCAATTAATTTTTTACAATTTGTGTAGTTTCCTACAAAAGTACTAGTTAAACAATCGATTTTACCTTTCCCTTTTGGGGGATTACATCTCCGGTAACATGTAGCATTTGTTAGTTCGTTGGTCGTAACTATTTTAATCTGCTGATCTATACTTTTTTCCCAATTAGTGTTGACCCATAAATCTGGAGTATTCTTTTTGCTATTTATTGGTATTCCTATAAGAGGTATGGGAGTCTCTCCGTCTCTAGGCATCTGAGCACAGATCCAACAATCAGTTCTATTTAATGCTGTTGCAATTCCTTGTGTCACACTTAGATGTGTGTTTGTCTGCCATCCTGGAATTCGCGTAATTATAATCGAGATAATCGCAATTTGGTAGGTTGTACTTGCGTGGCTTTCCATGGTGCTTTACAGGCTTTCTTAACTTGGGTATGATGAATCCATGCGATTTTCTCTTTAATCTTGATAGCAGTGTATGAAGTAAGCAGTACCTGGAAAGGTCCTTCCCACTGTGGTTCCAAAGTTTTTCCTGTAAGAGACTTAACATATATATAGTCTCCAGGTTGTATATTATGTACTGGCCTATCCAATCCCCTGTCTTGAGTATTGAGTACGTTTCCTAATTTTGTTGAGCTGTTTACTTAAAGCTATCATATAAGAAGTCCTGATTTCTTCTCCAGCTTGTGAAGATATCCCTTTTCGTATTTTATAAGGTCTGCCATATAAAATTTCAAAAGGGCTCAACCCTTCCTTTGCCCTTGGCTTTGTTCGTATTCGCAAAAGAGCTAAAGGCAGAGATTGAGGCCAGGGTAGATTAAATTCTTGTCCTAATTTTACAATTTGTTGTTTAATTAAATGATTCATTTTTTCTACTTGACCACTAGATTGGGGTTGATAAGGGGTATGAAGTTGCCAATCTATACCCAAGTGTCGACTCATCTTTTGTACCACTTTTGAAATAAAATGTGATCCTCGATCTGAAGATATAACCTCTGGAACTCCAAAATGTGGTATTATTTCCTGTATTAATACCTTAGTTACCTCTCGAGCCTTATTGGTTATGGTAGGAAAAGCTTCTGGCCAACCTGAAAAGGTATCAGTTAATACCAACAAATATCGATACCCCCCTTTTCTTGGAAGTTCTGAAAAATCAATCTGCCATTGTTGTCCGGGCACATTACCTTTTCCAATTTGGCCCATTTCTAGTTTGGGGGTGTTTTTGGGATTTGTCTGGAGGCAAAGATCACATTGTTTAGTTACTTGTCTCACAATGGTGTATAAGTTTCTAGCTATAATTTCTTTAATTAAGTGTTTATACAGGGCCTCAGCCCCCCAGTGTCTTTTTCTATGTTCTTCTCTTATTAGAGACCAGGTTAGATAGGAGGGAACGATTAGTTTTCCTTGTGGGGTAAGAGCCCAGCCTTCATTATTATATGACCCTCCTAAATCAGTAATAAGTTTCTGATCCTCTCTAGTATATTCTGGTTTACCTTCTAGGGAGATCTTTCCATCAGGAATCAAGGCTCCTTCTACTCTTACCTTTGTTTTGGCTACCTGTTTTGCCTCTCTGTCCACCAGCTCATTTCCTTTTTCCAATTTGGAGCTTATTTTCTGATGTGCTTTAATGTGCATGATCGCTATTTTTCTGGGGATTTGGACTGCTTCCAAAAGTTTCAAGATTTCCTCTGCATGCTTAATATGTTTGCCCTGTGAGTTCAATAGTCCTCTTTCTTTCCATATTGCCCCATGCGCGTGCACGACTCCAAAGGCATATTTAGAGTCTGTGTAGATGTTCACAGCTTTTCCTTGGGCCAATTCCAAGGCGCGAGTCAGAGCAATTATTTCTGTCTTCTGTGCAGAAGTGTTTATGGGTAGAGGTCTTGACTCAATTACCTTCTGACTGGTGGTAATGGCATATCCAACATGTCTTTTACCGCTTAGGACATCGCTGCTCCCATCCGTGAACCAGTTCTCCGTGTTTTCCATGGGACTGTCTCTCAGATCTGGACGACTGGAATAAGTTGATTCAATAGTCTCCAGACAGTCATGGTGCACTGGCTCTCCTGTATTTCTGCTGAGGAAAGAAGCTGGGTTGACAATGTTAGTGACCACAATTTTCACATCATCTTGTTCTATCAGTATAGCTTGATATTTCAAAAATCTTTGTGGGGAGAGCCAATGTCCACCCTTTTGTTCCAATATGGCCGATACCATATGTGATAATAACACAGTCATTTTCTGGCCCAGGGTAAACTTTCGGGCTTCCTGGATGTTTAGCACTACGGCCGCGACTGCTCTCAGGCATCCAGGCCAACCCTTTGCAGTTGCATCCAGTTGTTTGGAAAAGTAGGCAACTGCTCACCGATACGAGCCTAGATCTTGTGCTAGTATTCCTAAAGCAATGCCTTGTTTCTCGTGGGAGAAAAGGAGAAAAGGTTTACTCTCATCAGGGAGTCCCAATGCCGGAGCCGACATTAAGGCCCTTTTTAGTTGCTCAAAAGCTTGTTCTGCTTCCTTGTCCCATTTAAGGTCTTTGTACCCAGTCCTTGTTATCAATGTATACAAAGGTTTGACAAGCACTCCATAGTTATAGATCCATAGCCGGCACCACCCAGTCATTCCCAGAAAAGTTCGTAACTCCTTTACTGTTTTAGGTCTCAGGGTCTGACATATTGTTCCTTTCCGAGCTTGTCCCAAAGTTCTCTGTCCTGCGCTAATTTCATAACCCAGATAGACCACTTCACGCTGCACCACCTGGGCTTTCTTCTTTGACACTCTATATCCTTGGAGTCCTAAGAAGTTTAATAAACTTACAGTCCATGTCACACATGCAGCTTCAGTTTTAGTGGCAATTAAGATGTCGTCTACATACTGTAGCAGTTTCCCTTCCTCAGGTGGGGCTTCCCAGGACTCAAGATCTTTTGCAAGTTGATTACCAAATATGGTGGGGCTATTTTTGAATCCTTGTGGTAATACTGTCCAAGTAATTTGAGTTTTACGCCCACTTTTAGGGCTTTCCCATTCAAATGCAAATATTTTCTGGCTGGCTTTGTGGAGAGAGAGGCAAAAGAAGGCATCCTTTAAATCTAAAACAGTAAACCAGGTTAGTTCAGGTGTTAATTCAATCAGCAAAGTGTATGGGTTCGCTACCACTGGGTAAAGATCTTCAGTTATTTTATTTATGGCCCGTAAATCTTGGACTATTCGATATGATCCATCGGGCTTGCGGACAGGCAGTATGGGGGTATTAAAATCAGACTCACATTCTTTTAATAACCCCAGCTGCAAAAATTTTTCTATTATGGGCCGAATTTCTTCCCTGTCCTCTTTTCTCAATGGATACTGCTTAATTCTTACTGGTTGCTGTCCTTCCTTAAGTTTAACTTCCACAGGTGGAGCATCCTTTGCTCTCCCGGGTACATCAGTGGACCATACTCCAGGATATACCTGATCCAGGATTTCCTCATTGATTTTTCCTTTGGTGGGGACACTGGCTAGAGACAGACTCATTATTTGAATATACTGTTGATCGTTTACCTTCAGAGTGACTTCTCCTTTTTCAAACTTAATTTTTTCCCTTAACTGTTTCAATAAATCTCTTCCCAAAAGTGCTTTTGGAGCATCAGGTAAGTATAAAAATCTATGGTAACCTGTGTTTTTTCCTGTGTGACCACGGAGAGGACATGAGGAAGTGGGATGGAAAACCTACCTTGACTCTAAGGACATGGGTACAGGAGCTGAAAGAAAAAACAATCACAAAAGGGGATTCTTCTAGGAAAAATGCTGCTCCAGTTTCCAGCAGATAGCTCCCCAGACAGTATAGAAGGGCTGACCCCATTTCTGATTCTCTTGAAGGGACTTCTAGTTCACTTTTAAAGAAGGTGAGTGATGAATTCTGTGACCAGGACTAGAGGGACCCTGCCTACAGCCAGGTGGAGGAGAGGGATAACAGGGTTTATTGGACTGTGTGGATACGATGGCCTGGCACATCAGACCCACAGGAGTATAGGGCTCTAGTGGACACCGGTGCAAAATGCACCTTAATGCCATCAAGCTATAAAGGGGAAGAACCCATCTGTAGTTCTGGAGTGACAGGAGGATCCCAACAGCTGACTGTATTGGAAGCTGAAGTGAGTCTAACCGGGAATGAGTGGCAAAAGCACTTCATTGTGACTGGCCCAGAGGCCCCATGCATCCTGGGCATAGACTACCTCAGGAGGGGGTATTTCAGGGACCCAAAAAGGTACTGGTGGGCTTTTGGTATAGCTGCCTTGAAGATGGAGGATATTAAACAGCCGTCTACCTTGCCCAGCCTCTCAGAGGACCCTTCTGTTGTGAGATTGCTGAGGGTTGAAGAACAACAGATGCCAATGGCTACTATGATGGTGCACTGGTGGCAGTATTGCACCAACTGAGACTCTCTGATCCCTATCCATGAGCTCATTTGTCAACTGGAGAGCCAAGGGGTAATCAGCAAAATTCATTCCCCCTTCAACAGTCCCATATTGCCAGTGCGCAAGTCTAATGGAGAGTGGAGGCTAACAATAGACTATTGTGGCCTGAATGAAGTCACACTGCCGCTGAGTGCTGTGGTGTCAGATATGCTGGAACTTTAGTATGAACTGGAGTCAAAGGCAGCCAAGTGGTACGCCACAATTGATAGTGCTAATGTGTTTTTCTTGATCCCTTTGGCAGCAGAGTGCAGGCCACAGTTCGCTTTCACTTGGAGTGTCCAGTACACCTGGAATTGACTGTCCCAGGGGTGGAAACACAGTCCTGCCATCTGCCATGGACTGACCTAGACTGCACTGGAACAGGGCAAAGCTCTGGAACATTTGCAGTACATCAATGACATCATATGGGGCAACACAGCAGAAGTTTTTAAGAAAGGAAAAAAAATATTTCAAATCCTTCTGGAGGCTGTTTTTGCCATAAAACTAAGTAAGGTCAAGGGACCTGCACAGGAGATCTAGTTCTTAGGACTAAAATGGCAAGATGGTTGTTGTCATATCCCAGTGGAAGTGATCAATAAAATAGCAGCTATGTCCCCACGGACTAGTAAGAAACACAAGCTTTCCTAGGTGTTATGGGCTTTTGGAGGATGCATATTCCAAGTTATAGTCTAATTGTGAGCCCTCTCTACGAAGTGACCAAGAAGAATAATGATTTTACATGGGGCCCTGAGCAACAGCAAGCCTTTGAACAAATTAAACAGGAGATTGTCCATGCAGTAGCCCTTGGGCCAGTCCGGGCAGGACAAGATGTGAAAAACATGCTCTACACTGCAGCCAGGGAGAATGGCCCTACCTGGAGCCTCTGGCAGAAAGCACCAGGGGAGACTCGAAGTTGACCTCTTGGGTTTTGGAGTCGAGGATACAGAGGATCTGAAGCCCGCTATACTCCAACTGAAAAAGAGATATTGGCAGCATATGAAGGAGTCTGAGCTGCTTCAGAAGTGATTGGTACTGAAGCACAGCTCCTCCTGGTACCTCGACTGCTGGTGCTGGGCTGGATGTTCAAAGGCAGTGTCCCATCTACACATCACGCAACTGATGCCACATGGATTAAGTGGGTTTTAGTGATCACACAAAGGGCTTGTATAGGAAACCTCAGTTGCCCGGGAATTTTGGAAGTGATCACAAACTGGACTGAAGGTAAAGACTTTGTAATGTCACCAGAAGAGAAGAGGAGGAGGTGCCATGTGCTGAGGAAGCCCCACTGTATAAAGAACTATCAGAGAATGAAAAGTGACATGCCCTGTTCACTGATGGATCCTGTCGCATTGTGGGAAAACATCGCAGGTGGAAAGCTGCTGCATGGAGTCTTATATGACAAGTTGCAGAAGCTGCTGAAGGAGAAGGTGAATCAAGTCAGTTTGCAGAGGTGAAAGCCATCCAACTGGCCTTAGGTATTACTGAGCAAGAAAAGTGGCCAGTGGTGTCCTGGTTTTAGCTGGGACAGAGTTAGCTCTTCTTCTTAGCAGCTAGAAGAGCTCCGTGTTTTGGTTTTACACAGAGGCTCGCTCTGAGAAGAATGTTGACAGCACACTGATGTTTGTAGTTGGCACTGAGGTCTCAAGGACTTTTCAGCTTGCCATGTTCTTGCCAGTGTGCAGGAGCACAACAGGATAAGGGGGGAGCATAGCCGGGACAAGGGGTCCACGACTCTCCTTATGATTTGTACCTGAACTTAAGATTGAGGGCCAAACTGGCCAATTAGTATTCATAGAATCATAGAATGGTTAGGGTTGGAAGGGACCTCAAAGATCATCTAGTTCCAACCCCCCTGCCAGGGGCAGGGAAACCCTCCACTACACCAGGTTGCCCAAAGCCTCATCCAACCTGGCCTTGAACACTTCCAGGGATGGGGCATCTACAACTTCTCTGGGCAACCTGTTCCACTGCCTCACCACCCTCTGAGTGAAAAATTTCTTCCTTATATCCAATTTAAATCTCCCCTCTTTCAGTTTAAATCCATTGCCCCTTGTCCTATCACTACACACCCTTGTAAAACGTCCCTCTCCAGCTTTCTTGTAGGCCCCTTTTAAGTACTGGAAAGCTGCAATAAGATCACCCTGGAGCCTTCTCTTCTCCAGGCTGAACAGCCCCAACTCTCTCAGCCTCTCTTCATAGCAGAGGTGTTCCAGCCCTCGGATCATCTTCGTGGCCCTCCTCTGGACTCACTCCAGCAGCTCCATGTCCTTCTTGTGTTAGGAACTCCAGAGCTGAACGCAGTACTCCAGGTGGGGTCTCACAAGAGCTGAGTAGAGGGGCAGAATCACCTCCCTCGACCTGCTGGCCATGCTTCTTTTGATGCAGCCCAGGATACGGTTGGCTTTCTGGGCTGCCTGTGGAGGAATTCCTTTCCGAGACTGGCCATAATATTCTCTCGGGTATGGACAACCCCTGTTTGGGCCCCAGAGCACAAGGTTACCAACTAGATTACTTTTGTCCTTCAAGTTATCTCAATGGCCTTAAAAGGAAACGTAGACTGATAGCCTGCCAAGATGCACGCCTCCTGGATGCCTCTCCGATGACCGCAATGAGGAGACTGAAGGGATGAGCTTGTTACCTGTGTTCTGCTAGCGCTGCCCTATCACTATAGCCCACGAGAGTGTGTTTATGCTAAGCAAGCCAATTGTAGTATGTAGTCGTGTCACGCCACATTCCGCTATATAACCTGTGTGTTGTTTGTAATAAACGGAGCATGATCTTTTAACCATATTGGTGTATGTTCATGACTCTGGGCCGTCCACAGTAGGGCACTGCAACAAGTGGCACATGAGCAGGGACCCTGAAATCGCTTAAATGCGGAAAAAGTCGCTTAAATGCGGAAAAATTGCTTAAATGCGGATAAACTCGCTTAAATGCGGAAGTCTCCATAGCTTCGTGAATACGGTATTGGGAGCCTGTGGACGTGCAGCAGGGAAGGGCACGGGACGAAGAGAATCGCCGGAGCCTGGAAAGTTTTCGCAGCGGCCGAGCGAACCCCTGCAAGGTAAGACCGCGATGGAAACGGAGGCGGCAATCAAGCTGTTAACCAGTATACTCTCTAAGAGAGGAGAAACGGTTAACCCTAAGGAAATAGAAAGCCTCATTAAGTGGGCGAAAGCAAATGGACATTGTAAAACCTGTCCACTACTCTTTAATGTTGACGAATGGCGTGAAGTGGGGGAACATCTCTGGGAGACCACCTTAGCGGGAGGAAAAGAGGAAAAAACAGCAAAAGAAGTGGGACAGACGTGGCGTGTCGTAATTAACACCTTACGGGAGATCAAAGCTGAGCGAAAAGTTGCTGCTGCGGCCATAGAAGCCCTGCAGCCGGATAACACCTCTGGCGAGCTGCACGAGCCGCCACCGCCACCCTCCCGTATTGCGCAGTTCTTTGGGGTCGGACATTTACACCCAACAAAAGGCATGCGAGCTCCCACCTGTTCTACTATCACTGAGGTGTGGAAACAAGCCGAGGGGCTGGGAGAAACTGTATCAGAACAAAAAACTGAGTCTAAAGAGCCTAAGGGGCCCCCAGCCTGCTCAGGGACAGCAGAGGAAGTGCCCGCCGCCCCTCCAGCGCCAACTGGGCACAAAGCGGAAGTGCCAGCCCAAGGGAACTCGGGGGGTGGTGACTGTACGGCTTTGTCATCGCTGTCGTCGGGCCAAGGAAGAGCGTCCTGCCACCCAAAACTTAACCCTGCTTTGCCCTTCTCTGGCGTGCCAGTTCTTTTGCAGCTGATGGTCCTCGGCGGGAGGGGTTGGCAGCAGTTACGGAGCGCAAGCGGCCGGAGCCCCGACAACGACAACAACGACAGCAACAACAAGCGGGGCGGCCGGCACAGGCGGCTGGGTCGTCGTCCCCACCCCGCTCCCCCGCTCCCCCGCCCGGCTGAGGCGAGGCAGGGCTGGACCCCGCCGCCGCCGCTTCCCCCGCCCCCCCCCCCCCCCCCCCCCCCCCCCCCCCCCCCCCCCCCCCCCCCCCCCCCCCCCCCCCCCGCCGCAGGCCGAGCCTGGAGAGCGGCCGCCTTGCTGCTGCCCGTGGCCCGAGTTTTACGACGAGACAGCACATTTTAACTTAGATCGTCTCGATCGACATCGCGGGAATAACTAATCCTCCTTTGTTCCAGCAATTTGAACAGTTAATATCAGTATTGCAAACCGTAAACATGCATATTCCATGGTACATCTGCGAGCGCACACCACGCTTCCAAGGCCTATAGCAGAAGGGAACAGGCGAGCTGAGCCTCTCACGAGTGCAGCTCTGGTACCAAACTCGTTAATGCAGGCAAAATCTTGCATGACTGCTACCATCAGAATGCTAATGCTATTAGGTGACAATTTGGTTTAACACAACAACAAGCCCGCTCAATCATACAATTGTGTACTAGCTGTTAAAATATGATCATGCCACCAATGGATGGTGTTGATCCTCGTGGTTTACGCTTGCAGGAACTTTTGCATGCACTTCTTGTCGGACGTATGTATTTTTGTCGTCATAAGGTATTGAGCATGTTACTGGTATTCTGTACAATCCTACTGAGCAACCGATCATAGAACATGCACATGGTACTTTGGAGAATATGCCTTTAAAACAAAAAGGGGGAATGACAGGGAAATCTCCCAATGAAACAATAGCTAAAGTGTTATAGCTGTTAAATTTCTTAAATCGAGAGCTAAACATTTTGGGATGAATAAAATGTCACTCATGTCAAAATCAGGCACAGGCAGGGTTACAGCAAGTGGCTTTCCAACAACTGACTGAATTGGCTATGAGAGCATTAAGACGTGTCCCTGATTTTTTGGGACAGGGGAGGCTTCCTTTGCTTCCATTCGGCAGGGAGCACAGGAACCTTATGAACATTTCCTTGATCGGCTGCAAGCAGCAGTTCAGAGACAAACAGAAAATCCAGCTGCTGCAGATGTCTTGCTATTCCAGTTAGTAATTGAAGATATCCTCTTAAGCACGTGCCAAGCCCATGTATACAGCAGTGTTGGTGACAATATTGGGGCAGCTGTAGCTATTGGCAGTGTTATAACAGGATGTTTTAAATGGCTGAAAAATCCTGAAGCGGAAGGTGACCATCTAAAGAGTGCTTTCCAGCATCTATGCTCTCCATCCTTTTCTACCTTTTTACAATTTCGTTTTATTTCGTTTTGCATCATGATGAACTGTCACCAGAGTTCTCTGCTCTGTAGTGACAGAGCATTCTGTGTATCACTGGTGGTTCGCAGCATCATGAGGCATTTCGAAGGTTTACGTTTTTGCATTTCACAGAGATCTTAAACTAAGACAATCACTTATCTTGAATAGCACACCCTACTCCTCGCAATCTATTTGCACATCCATTGTCCCATATTGACATGAATCAAATGAATACTTTTTGCACAGGCAAGCTCCTGATCCTATCAGAAATCGGGCAAAAACAATTGCAGATTTAATAAAGGGTGTCAGAATGTGGGCTCAAAAATTAGGCGATGAACAGCTCAAATTAGGACATATAACTCCCTCCACTACCCTATGGATTACTCCAATATTTGCTAACCCAAAGAAATCAGGAAAATGGAGATTTACGTTAAAAGTTTTAAGAGTTATTAATGCAATCATTTCACCAATGGGTGCATTACAACCGGGTGTATCAAATCCTACTATGATTCCAGAATGTTAGCATTTGATGGTGATTGATTTAAAAGACTGGGTTTTTCTACCTTTTTACTCTTTTATTTATTTACACCCTAACGATTGTCCTAGATTTGCCTTTTCAGTTCCAGTACTTAACGATGAACAACCCACGCAACAATATCATTGGATTGTACTGCCTCAAGGAATGATGATTAGTCCTACAGTTTGTCAATTGCTGGTTGATGATACTTCCCATCAGGTCAGACAGCAGATCAAGCTCAGCAGATTGTACACGCCCGCCCTGACCGTCAGCGTATTGTGCCTTCAAATAATCCAGCAGGAGTAAACCCAAAAGGTTTATGTGTCAATGAATTATGGCAAACTGATATTACTTATATTCAATCGTTTCTTCGATCTAAATATGTACATATACCTGTTGATATATTTTCTGCCTTTGTTGTTGCTACTGCTCACACTGGAGAAAACCATGGGAGTACCAAAGAAAATTGGGACAGACAGTGATCCAGTATGGTGCCTTTTTACAGGATTGGGGAGTGACTCACACTACCAGTATCCCTCATTCACCTATGGGACAAGCTGTTATTGAACAAACTCATTTAACGTTAAAACAAATGCTTGATAAACAAAAAAGGGGGGCAGTCTTCTGTATATTTCCCAGCAAGAATCCTTGGACAAAGCCACATATGTTTTAAATTTTCTTCATTTGTCTGCTTCTAGGCAACATACTACGGCTGTGGATCACAATTTTAAACCCAGTGCCATTTTTGCAGAAAAATCAACAGCATGTTATAAGAAACTGGGCTCAACTCATGGGATGGCCCTGTGTCTCTGCTTGCATGGGGAAGAGGGTATGCTCGTGTTCTCTTTCCCACAGGTCCGTACTGGTTACCAGCAAGAAACGTAAAGCCAGCCAGGACTTTTGAAACTACAAATAGAGAAAGGAAGATCCAAGAATTAGCAGAGCAAGCAGAGATCACAGAAACACCGAATGAGGAGAATGGTTCAAATGGACAGACTTGTAATAGAAGATTTCATGTTAATATATCAACTGTTCTTATGTTTCTCATTGTTAGGTATATTATGTGTGTGAAAGTTGCTTGTATATATGCTTTGTGTGTTTTCTCCGATCGGAAGGTGTATGGATTCCACCCGTAGCTACTGGAAGGAAAAGAATTAACTGGTACCAAATTAATGACAAAGAATTACTGACTGGACCTAATTGTGAGCACGTAACTTTGAAAAGAGAAGCTAGGAGGATTGTTATTGAACAACATGTTGCGATTCGCAAAAACCGCTGTTAGCCGGCAGAGCACATACTGGGCAGCCTTGTTGCGCGCACTGGCCACGCGTGCGGCAACGCCGTGTCAGTACCTTTGTCATAGACTCTGTTGAGGGTGAAAAGAGATGGCTCAGAGCGGAGCTGAGGGAGGCTGCAGAGCACACTGTGAGGATAAACAGGGGACGCCCTGAAGGTGCGGTGCCTGCCTCTCTTCTCTGCGATGACCCTGCTGATTGTTACCCTCCTGCTCACCGGAATCTTGGGCATAGTCGAGATGGTAAGACTCCCAGAAAGGGAAACAATATGCTAGTAACTGCTTCTGCAAGGCTGTACCGAAACAATATG
>NW_028238608.1:0-16155 GCF_009769465.1 Tauraco erythrolophus | reverse complement strand
CTTAAGGCGTGCTGAATCTAATCCTTAGCAGCGCGCCCGCAGTAAACTGCGCCGAAAAAGCAGAGGAGAGCACACGCAGAGCCGGCTTTGCCAGTACGACCATCCCGGCGGCGGGGCCGCGGCCGGGCGCAGCCGGAAGAAGCCGCGGGAGGAGCCGGAGCGGGCGGCCGAGAGGCGGGTCCGGGCTGCGGCCGGGGGCCGTGTGGGAGCCGCCGGCGGGCGGGTGCGAGGGGAAGGGCTGAGGGGCGAAGCGCGGGAAGCGCCTCGGTCGGTGTCCGGCGCGGCGGCGGCTCGGCCCGGGCAGGGAAGAGGCGCGGCGGGCGCTGTCGGTGGCGGCGGTCTCCGGTGCGCAGGGAAGGCGGCGCTCGGGGCGGAGGTCGGCGTGCTGCTGTGCGATGTGGCGCGCCGCCTCGGTGGCCGCCGCCGCCTCGCTGGCCGCCATGGCGAGGCAGACCCGGCTGGTGCTCAGCTGCGTGGGCCCGGTGAGTGCGGGAGGCGGGCGGTGCTCCCGCGGCTGCCGGCAGAGCCCGAGGCGGGTGCGGCCGGGCTCCCCGCTCCTCGGGGCAGGCAGAGCTGCGACGGCTACCGGGAAACTGGGATTCACTGGGCTATAAATAGCCTCAGGGAGGGCAACGACACCGAGAACGAGCTGAGGAAGGCTATTGTTCCCGCCTAACGAGGGGACAACTGCTGCAGTTTACAGCTCCTCGGACGGATTTGAAGTGCTTCACCTTATCAAGGAGTCATGGTGGCGTCTGGAGGAGGAAAATGTGCTTTCAGCACCCACTCAAGGGATATTGGTGTTTAGGTCACAGGCTGTGAGGAATGTCATAGTTTATCCTTGGTAGCTGGGAGCAATCCTGAGGATGGCTGCGTGAGGTGCGAGCAGGTTGATGACCTGCTAAGCCGGGTGGCAAAGCTCCAGATGATGAGGCCCTCAAGGCCAGGCTGGATGAGGCCCTGAGCAACCTGATCTAGTTGGAGATATCCCTGTTCCTTGCAGGGGTTGGACTAGATGACCTTTGAATGTCCCTTCCAGCCCTAACGATTCTATGATTCTATGAAGTGTTGGAGCTCAGGGAGGAAGTGAGCAGGTTAAGAATAATTAGGGAAAGCGAGAGGGATATTGACAACTTCCATAATCTGGTTGTGGCAGAGCAGAAAGAAGAAGTGGAGAGGTTAAAGGGGATCAGGGAACGTGAGGAATTAGGGGACAGGGAGCAATGGCACAAGGTCCCTGCTCGGCGTGGCAAGCGCAATTGCCTGGCAATTCCCTCGCCCCCCCAGGTGTCCTTATGTAACAGGTACAGTGCTCTGCGAGGGGAACTGATGACAGGGAGGGTGATGGTTGTCCCTGCTTGGAGGCGTCTCCAAAGCCGGGTCGGACTGCCGTTGCCATTAAAACCTCATCAAAAGAGGAAAATATAGACGAGAGCCCACGCAGAGGGTTGCCTAAGGTGAGACAGCCTGCCCCACAATTTCTGACTGCCTCTGTTAAAAGAAAAAGGAGGGTAATTGTCATAGGTGATTCCCTTCTGAAGGGAACAGAGGGGCCAATGTGTCGACCAGACCCAACCCACAGGGAAGTCTGCTGCCTCCCTGGGGCCCGGGTCAGGGACGTCACTAGGAAACTCCCTGGTCTGGTACGGCCCTCTGATTATTATCCGTTACTGGTAATGCAGGTCGGTACTGATGAGGTAACAGAGAGAAGTCCAAAGGCCATCAAAAGGGACTTCAGGGCATTGGGGCGATTGGTCGAAGGGTCAGGTAGTGTTTTCTTCAATCCCTTTAGTGGCAGGAAAGAATATAGAAAGGAACAAAAAACCGGACTTGATTAACAGATGGCTCAGAGGCTGGTGCCACCAACAGAAATTTGGTTTCTTTGATCATGAGGAGGCTTTCACTGAACCAGGTCTGATGGCACCGAATGGGACTTGCCTTTCTCAGAGGGGAACAAGGGTCTTAGCGCAAAAGCTAGCAGGGCTCATTGACAGGGCTTTAAACTAGATTTGAAAGGAGAAGGAGGGAATATCAAGAATGATAAACATGTGCTGGAAGTACCTGTAGAACAAAAGAAGGGAATTCCAGCCGCTCCAGCCAGGAAGTCAGATTCATGTGGGGCCCAACTTAAATGCCTTTATGCCAATGTGCGCAGCATGGGGAATAAGCAAGAGGAGTTAGAAGTGTATGCGCACCTGCTGGGATATGATCTTATTGGCATCACGGAGACGTGGTGGGATGAATCCTATGACTGGAGTGTCAGAATAGAAGGGTACAGGCTCTTTAGGAAGGATAGGCAGGGAACAAGAGGAGGTGGAGTTGCCTTCTATGTCAAAGACCAGCTAGAGTGCATGGAGCTGCACCTGGGGATGAATGAGGTCCCGACTGAGAGTTTATGGGTTAGGATTAAAGGCAGAGCAGGGACAGGGGACATAGTAGTAGAGGTCTGCTACAGACCACCTGACAAGGAGGACTGAGTGGATGAGGCCCTCTACAGACAGATAGGAGCTGCCTCACGTTCATGAGCCCTGGTCCTCATGGGGGACTTCAACCACCCTGATATCTGTTGGAAGGACAACACAGCAAGGCACAGGCAATCCAGGAGGTTCCTGGAATGCATGGATGATAAATTCCTTCTCCAAGTGGTAGAGGAACCAACGAGGAGAGGTGCTACGCTGGACCTTGTTCTCACTAACAATGAAGGGCTGGTGGGGAACGTGACGCTCAAGGACAGCCTTGGCTGCAGTGACCATGAAACGGTAGAATTCAAGATACTTAGAGAAGCAAGGAGGGTGCATAGCAGACTCACTACCCTGGATTTCAGGAAAGCAGACTTCGGCCTGTGCAAGGATCTCCTTGCTAGAGTACAATGGGATGAAGCCCTGGAGGGAAGAGGGGCACAAGAAAGCTGGTTAATATTTAAGGATCACCTCCTCCAAGCTCAGGAGCGGTGCATCCCAACAAAGAGAAAGTCAGGTAGGAACACCAGGAGGCCCGCATGGATGAATAAGGAGCTCCTGGACCAACTCGGGCACAAAAAGAAAGCCTATAGGGGGTGGAAGCAAGGACAGGTAGCCTGGGAAGAATACAGAGAAATTGTCCGAGTAACCAGAGATCAGGTTAGGAAAGCCAAAGCCATGATAGAGTTAAATCTGGCCAGGGACATCAAGGGCAACAAGAAAGGCTTCTGTAGATATGTCAGTGATAAGAGATCTAGGGAAAATGTAGGCCCTCTCCAGAAGGAAACGGGGGACCTGGCCACCCAGGATATGGAGAAGGCTGAGGTTCTCAACAACTTCTTTGTCTCAGTCTTCACTGACAAGAGCTCTAGCGGCATGGCCCAAGTCACGGAAGGCAAAGGCAGGGACTGGGAGAATGAAGAACCGCCCACTGTAGGAGAAGATCAGGTTCGAGACCATCTAAAGAACCTGAAAGTGGACAAGTCCATGGGACCTGATGAGGTGCATCCGTGGGTCCTGAGGGAACTGGCAGATGAAGTTGCTAAGCCACAATGCATCATATTTCAGAAGTCGTGGCAATCTGGTGAAGTTCCCAATGACTGGAAAAAGGGAAACATAGCCCCCATCTTTAAAAAGGGGAAAAAAGAAGACCCAGGGAACTACAGGCCAGTCAGTCTCACCTCTGTGCCTGGCAAGATCAGGCAGCAGATCCTCCTGGCGACTATGCTAAGGCACATAGAAAATAAGGAGGTGATTGGTGACAGCCAACATGGCTTCACTAAGGGCAAATCCTGCCTAACTAATTTGGTGACCTTCTATGGTGAGGTTACAGCATTGATGGATAGGGGAAGAGCAACTGATATTGTCTACCTGGACTTATCCAAAGCATTTGATACTGTCCCACACAACATCCTTATCTCTAAACTGGAAAGACGTGGTTTTGATGGATGGACCACTCGGTGGATAAGAAATTGGCTGGATGGTCACTCTCAAGGAGTTGTGGTCAACAGTTCAATGTCCACGTGGAGGCCAGTGACGAGTGGTGTTCCTCAGGGGTCGGTACTGGTACCAGTGCTATTTAACATCTTTGTTGGAGACATGGACAGTGGGATCAAGTGCACCCTCAGCAAGTTTGCAGATGACACCAAGTTGTGTGGTGTTGTGGCCACGCTGGAGGGAAGGGATGCCATCCAGAGGGACCTTGACAGGCTGGAGAGATGGGCCTGTGAGAACTTCATGAAGTTCAACAAGGCCAAGTGCAAGGTCCTGCACGTGGGTCAGGGCAATCCCATACACAAGTACAGGCTGGGCGGAGAATGGATTGAGAGCAGCCCTGAGGAAAAGGACTTGGGAGTGCTGGTGGATGAGAAGCTCAACATGAGCCGGTAATGTGCGCTGGCAGCCCGGAGGACCAACGGTATCCTGGGCTGTATCAAAGGGAGCGTGGCCAGCAGGTCCAGGGAGGTGATTCTGCCCCTCTACTCAGCTCTCGTGAGACCACACCTGAAATACTGTGTTCAGGTCTGGAGTCCCCAACACCAAGGACATGGAGCTACTGGAACGAGTCCAGAGGAGGGCCATGAAGATGATCAGAGGGCTGGAGCACCTCTGCTGTGAAGACAGGCTGAGAGAGTTGGGGCTGTTCAGCCTGGAGAAGAGAAGGCTCCGGGGTGATCTTATAGCAGCTTTCCAGTACCTAAAGGGGGCCTACAGCAAAGCTGGAGAGGGACTTTTTCCAAGGGCGTGTAGTGATAGGACAAGGGACAAAGGATTTAAACTGAAAGATGGCAGATTTAGGTTAGATATAAGAAAGAAATTCTTTACATTGAGGGTGGTGAGGTACTGGAACAGGTTGCCCAGAGAAGTTGTGGATGCCCCATCCCTGGAGGTGTTCATGGACAGGTTGAATGAGGCTTTGGGCAACCTGGTGTAGTGGAGGATTTCCCTGCCCATGGCAGGGGGGTTGGAACTAGATGATCTTGGAGGTCCCTTCCAACCCAAACCATTCTATGATTCTATGATTCTATGAAACCTGCCGCTGGGCTGCGGCATTTCAGGAGCTGTCCCGGTGAAACGTGGCTCTTTGAAATGGAACCAAAAGCGCACCCGTGTACCGTCCTCGCCTGCGGATTTCCCACCACGGTCTCGGGTGCTGCGATCCACGGACGAGCCTCGCTGAAATGCAGCAGGGTTGGGGGGTTTGTGTGTTGCAGATCCTTCCCAGGCAGCGTAAGAAACTGGCCGCGAAGCGGGGAGGAGCTCTGGATTGGGCCGAAACGCTGGAAGTGGTGCTGGGGTCGAACCTAGAGCTGGAAAAGAAGCCCGTGGACTCGCCGATTGAAGTTCTCGGCCCCTTTAAAATTTGCAGCGGCGATATTTCCAGCGCATTCAGAGGGGATCGAAGTAGGGGAGCTGGAAGTTGGGTCGTGGCCATGTCTTTGAGATGAAGAGTATTTAAGTAGGGACTGTGCTGGTACCGTGAGTGCAAAAAGCCTAAACTGAGATGAGAGAGACTAAATTGGCCTTGCTGATCTTACTGTATGAGGAACACAGTGGAGCAGTCTGTGCAGCAAACTGCGTTATCCGCGCTGGAGTTTGTTATGCTGTTTCTCCCCCCCCCCCCCATACAAGTACTCTAGTACTCGTACTATTCCATTTTTGTCCCACTTAGCAAATCAGTAGCCATCAAGAGCGTACTTTTATTGTAGATACGTCTGTGAGATAAAGCACGTTGGGTGAGCTGTGATGTGTGGGGTTTACTTCGTTATGTGTGTGTTCTTTCCGTCTCTAGTATAGATTCTTTGGAGAGCCTGTGGTAGAAGCTTGTGTTGAAAATGGTGCAAGCTGCATTGACATCTCTGGAGAACCCCAGGTATGTGACAGCCGAAGAATGCTGCCTTCTCTCAAGGATCTGTTAAAGGAGTATTTGTTTAGTATGTTTCACCTTTCTGCTAATGTCTTTGACCGTGAAGGCGATTTCTGCCTCCTGATCTACAATGTGAAGGTGCATTAATTATTTTAAAGTACGTTAATGTGGCTTAGTTGTAGAGTTTTCTTACTTTCAGACCAGTGCCTCTGGGGTTCTCTCTGGAAATGCAGATTGTTTGAATTCTGCTTCAAGTCTCGTTTGTGGTTCTCTGTAGGACTCTCGTGTCGATGACGTTTCTTTGCGCTGCTGTGAGGCTTTCATACCACAGAACAGGAATACTGTGTCTGTCTGAAAGACTCTTGTGAGTGGTTTGAAGTAGGTAGGGTGCCGATATGACAGCCAAGCACTGACGGCTCATATTGGCTACGGCCAAATACAGAGTTCTGCCTAAAGTGTTTGTTGTGACTGTGTTTTAGTTTCTGGAAGGAATGTACCTGAAGTACCACGAAAGAGCTGCGGAAAAGGGAGTGTACGTCATTGGAAGCTGTGGCTTTGACTCTATACCAGCGGATATGGGAGTACTGTACACCAGGGACAAGCTGAAAGGTGAGTCAGTTACTAAGCGTGACCTATGCTGCAAAAGAAAAGCCGGTGATGCTTTCATCCGGTTTCCTCAAGCAGCAATGCTTACGTGGAAACTCTTGCGGCCTCTCTCTTTGCCTGCCTTTACCAGCTGACGGGTTTCAGCCCAAGCTGGTAGACAGAAATTTGGAAGTAAATCATACTGCTGTTAGATGGGAGAAGATCGGTCATTAGGGAGAGGAGGGATTCCAGGTAGTGTTGCTCACTGCGAGAACAGAACCGTCGGTTGTCAGCGGCGGGCTGCTCAGCCAGCGTGTGGCCGTCCCGAGGCAAGCCTCAGCACAGTGCCTCTGGAGCAGTGAGGATCTGGTAGGGACGAGGCAGTGGGGCCAGGAAGGCTGCAGGAAAGGGATAGCAAATGAGTGGGTAATGGGGTCTCGTAAACTTTCTCTTTCTGCCACCAGCCCTGGGAAGCTGTTGTAGGAGCGTTAAGTAGATAGATGGTGCTATACAATGCCTTTTTCTTAAGAGCAGCTAGACAGTAACTGGAAGAGGATAAATACATTTGCAAAAAGATGTGAGACGATTTAATTCTGTGCAAATAGTACTTGACCGTAACATCAGACAAGGCTACTTCATTCATCAGGTCCGACTTTCAGTTGGAAGGGCCGATAAGAGTAACCAAATGTTTTGCTTTCGTGTACTATTAAAGCTGCTGTTAAGTGGGATTGCTTTGCCTTGGAGCGTATCATCAGCTTTCAGCTTAAGAAAACTCATTCTGGATCTGACTGGAGGGAGAGGAGGGGCATGGAGATGAGTATCTGCTTGCTCCTGGGGTTATAATTTATGTCTGATACTTGTTTTGAATAAAGATGTCTTTAATCTTGTCCTGTTTTGACTGTATGGGTTTGTCTCGTCTGCCCAGTTGCTGGCTACATTGAAATTTGCCCATGCAAGTTCAGTTTTACAATCTCAGAAGGAGCCGAGCAAAGCAGGACAGAGCAGAATTTGGAGGAGCTGTTTTGTTTTGGTGTTCATCCCAACAGAGCATTCCTTGCAAAACATGAGCTCTGCTAAAATTAAATGTTTTTAGGATATCTTGTGTGGTTTGGGTTTTTTGTGGGTTTGTATTCTTTTTCTTTCTAGTGAAGGTGTACCAAAATCCGTAAGTCCATCTCGGTTTTCACAGCCTACGTCATCCTTCATTTTGAAACTTGGAGGAAAACTAACTGTGGCTCTTAATGTGCTTTTCCTTTTTTTCTTTGGTTACTTACAGTATCTCGTTAACTAGATAAGACAGATGGCAAATTTAGTGAGCAAAGAGAATATCAGCGACCCTTATTGAAGTACTTGACGTAAGAAATTTGGTACTTGCTAACTCAAATAACTGTGGAACTTAATCTCAGTTTTTTTACTTTGAGACGAAGACGCGACTCTGCCTTTTCAAGTAATAACGTCAGTGGCCTGCTGTTTGAGTGCACCAGGGCGTACTCTGGCTTTGTGAACTAATGCCATACTGCCTGTATGTGGGCAGTTGGACTAGAGGATGATTGTAGGTCCGTTCCAGCTGAAGTAGTCTGTTCTGTTCTATATACCAAGTAATGTTTTCTCCTTCCTTAAAGGTACCTTAACTGCTGTTGAAAGTTTCCTGATGGTGAAATTTGGGCCTGAGGTTAGTTGGTTTCTGCCTTCTTGGAAACTCAGCGGTATTTGTGGTAACGTCACCGTAGCCTGTTAGAATAATGTCTATGTCGTGACATTCATTCATAATGAACACATTCATAATGATATATTATGTATAATACATACATAATATATATTATGTATAATATTATATTAATAATATTTATATATATATAATACATACGTAATATATGATCTATCACATTATATACGATATATTATGTATAATACATACGTACATACATCATTATATTATGTATAATACATACATAATGAAACATTGACAATGTCGTGACATTCATTCAGACCAAGGAACGAGCTGGCAGTTCTTTGATGATAAGTCTAAGAACTCTGTTCTTTGGGAGCTAATAAAGTATCCCAAGGAAACAGCCTTTTGTAAGGTTCATTCGCACAGGCTGTCTACCTAAGGTTTGCTGTGTCAAGCTGTTTCAAGAAAGACTAGTTCTTTCTTTCAAGAAAGACACTAAACTGGGAGGAGTGGCTGACACACCCGAGGGCTGTGCTGCCATTCAGAGAGACCTGAACAGGCTGGAGAGTTGGGTGGGGAGAAATTTAATGAAATACAACAAGGGCAAGTGTAGAGTCTTGCATCTGGTTAAGAACAACCCCGTGTACCAGTACAAGTTGGGGACTGAACTGTTGGGGAGCAGCACAGAGGAAAGGGACCTGGGGGTCCTGGTGGACAGCAGGATGACCATGAGCCAGCAATGTGCCCTTGTGGCCAAGAAGGCCATTGGCATCCTGGGGTGTATTAGAAGGGGTGTGGTTAGTAGATCGAGAGAGGTTCTCCTCCCCCTCTAGTCTGCCCTGGTGAGGCCGCATCTGGAATATTGTGTCCAGTTCTGGGCCCCTCAGTTCAAGAAGGACAAGGACCTGCTTGAGAGAGTCCAGCGCAGGGCCACAAAGATGATTAAGGGAGTGGAGCATCTCCCTTATGAGGAAAGGCTGAGGGAGCTGGGTCTCTTTAGCTTGGAGAAGAGGAGGCTGAGGGGGGACCTCATTAATGTTCATAAATATGTAAAGGGTGACTGTCATGAGGATGGAGCCAGGCTCTTGTCAGTGGCATCCAATGATAGGACAAGGGGAAATGGATATAAGCTGGAACATAGGAGGTTCTGCTTAAACATGAGGAAGAACTTCTTCCCAGTAAGGGTAACAGAACACTGGAACAGGCTGCCTAGAGAGGTTGTGGAGTCTCCTTCTATGGAGATGTTCCAAACCCACCTGGACGCGTTCTTGTGTGATCTAATCTAGGTGGTCCTGCTCCGGCAGGGGGATTGGAGTAGATGATCCTTTGAGGTCCCTTCCAATCCCTAACATTCTGTGATTCTGTGGTTCCAATCTGGTAGTTCAGCTTCCCGCTCTACCTTTTCAAATGGTAGTCTTTAGTGACCCAGTTATTAATTCTGTGCTGCAGAGACAGACGCACGAGGAAGCATGCAGTCAGCGCTGGTCATGCGCTGTGTAAAGCGTCTCTTCCTCAGAACAACCTCCATCCCCGTCAGTTTCTCCAAGCCTGAGGCTCAGTGCAGTAGCTGACGACGGCGGTGTCTCACTCGGATGCGCGCCATTGCAGACGTCAGCTGGCTGCACTCGGCATGATGGCGTGCTTCCAAGGAAGTGGGCTGTGGCAAACAATTGCTGTTGTCAGCTCTACCTGACAATGTCATCACCACTTCCCTCATTTTCTCTTCATCAGCAGGCTTTTCTGCGGCCTCTCAAAGCAGATCTTCCCCTCTGTAGCCTTTGCCTTGTGCTACAGTAGCCCAATTTACGCCTCTTAGACCGCCCTCTTGTTGCTGCAGCACCTTAATCCCCTTTATCTCATGCCACCCGCTACCTCCTGTCTGCTTTGTCCCACCACAGTGACTTCACCCCCCTCCACTGGTGTTCCATTTGCCGTGCACCAACCTTTCTCTCTCGTCTGAAGAGTTCCATGAGAGCCGTTGGGAGGCACAGCCCATCTTCACCCAGGCAGGATCTAAGCTAAATGATCAGCTCGCTAGTCCTCATACCGTGGAGCAATGAGTAGGAAGGGGGAGAGCTGTCTTGGCACTGCCCTCATCTTCCTATCTACTGGCCTCCTCACCAGATTTGTGGAAGTGTGTTGGGGCAGATCACACTTGTGCAGCGGATGGGCTACAGTAATTTTCTTGGCAAGTTGACCTAGCCCATAGACTGTTTATTTTGCAAGCCTGATGTCGACTCTTAGGTTCCAAATAGATGTTCTGATGTCTACTGCATTTGGGCAATAACTTGGAAATCAAGAGGTGTTTTAATAACCTTTGGAGAATTGTGACTCTCTGGTTCAAAGTCTTGTTATGCATTTGAGCAGGGATTTCTTCTGAATATTAGTAAGACAAGTTTCAGAATTATGGTCAAGAAGCTTGGTTTGGAGTTTTGTTTGCCACCGTGAGTCGTATTTGGTGCACTTCCTTGCCTGAAGCCAATTTTCAGAAAAAGATGGAAATATCACATGTCAAATATCACGCATCAGATTCTTGCAAGCATGCAAGTTGTTGTTAGGTGTCACTAACTGGTTTTGTTAGTACTCGATAAAAATGCTGCTTGGTTTTTTATACCCTTCTTTGAAATACTAGGAATAAGTTTCTACGCCTTAAGGTACAGCTGAACCTAAAAGTTGAACAAAACATTTCACTACTGCAAAGCTACTTGGTTGAGTTGTGAATTCAAGGATACAGACCGTTGTTAACTCCACTCAAAATAGTTGGTTTGCATCTGAGGAAGAAGTATGGATCTTTTCTACCAGCCAAGCTTATCATTCAGTTATTCAGATAGGCACGTTGTGTATAGTTTAGGTTACTGAAAGTTAAGGTCTGTGTCACTCCTTTCTGTGGAATGAGGAAGTAGGTTGTACGTCATCTCTTGTGTCTTGCACACGGCTTGCTTTATGTGGATGCCAATCCACAGGTAAAATTTGAGTGGTGTGAGAGATTTTTTTATTCCTCAGGCTATAGCACGAGCTCTGCAATTGCACAACTTTGGTTTTACACTTTTATGACAGAAACTCTTACTGAACGTCTGTTTCTCAAAATAGCTGGCTTAAATTTTGTGTTGTGTGAACTTGTGTTACGGATCTGTGATGCATTTGGTGTTTTCTGGAACTAGAGTTTTCCAGTGACTCAAAATTACAAGGTGGTCTTGTGAGTTTTCGGTCCTGCATTGGAAAACTTTCATCCAGCCAGAAGGTGTGTGTAGGTAGCTTTGCCTTACTCATTTTAATGTTCACATCATTTTACCCAAGATACCTTGCAGTTGCCTTGTCTAGTCAGTCATCTCGGACATTGAAGTTCCAGAAAAAACAAGGGAAAGCCTGCTAATTCGTAAGCCGTTTGAGAATCGCAGGTGTAAGGAGTATCTCAGAGTAAGGTTCTGCAGAGTGCCAGAATTGTTTTGACGTCAAGTTGTAGGTTCTGTGTTATTCTAGTCTGCCTTCCACTTTGCTAAATATACTGGGTGAAACTGGTGTGTGCTGGTGGGTGGAAGTTGCTGCTGTTGCGTGCAGTGGATGTTTTACTGTGTCTGTAGAGGACATTTATTCACTAACTGGAAAGAGCTCAGATGGATAGTTCTGAGCCATGAACTTCTTGTCGTGAGTTAACTGTTTGCTTTACGGTTTTCCTTCATCAGAACGATCGTGATCCTCTCTTGAGAGAGAGAGCAGTTGCCAGAAATTCTCTATCAGACCAGTATGGCAAGATCCTTCCCAGAGTTCAAAGGAAGCTGGCTGCAGAGAGAGCCAAGCCTTACCATTTGCCTTCCTTGGTCTCAAGAGAAGGTAATTTTTAGGGGGGAAATACAACGGGCAGCTCACCATCACTTGCATTACACCAGGCTGATATTTTTCCCTCTTGCTTTACAGCCGCAAGACCAAAGCCATTGTCAACAGTGGTGAAACAAGCTGATGCAGGAACTGTGCATACAAGAGGGTCATTCGTCAGTGCTGTATTGTCCAAAATGGAAGCACAGCTAGGAAATGAGCCGAAAACCAGTTGCTCACAACACAATAGGTAATCAGGCTTTTAGCAAAGTTTAGTTTTGAGCGACATGTTTGGAGAAAGAGACAAAATTCCCTTGGAATTGCAGTAGGGTTTTGGAGGAAAGGTGTGCCTGAATAAAGCTTTGTTTGGCTTTTTGCACATACAGTAGATAACATTTGAGTATCCGTACATGGTAAGTACTATTTGAAGAGAAAGTTTTCCAGCTATGATCATCTTATTTATGCAAATATATATATATACATATATACTTTATGGTAAATGTGTTTGCTGAATGTAAGATGGCTGAAACGAAAACTGTGATTACCATCAAACTGTTGGTGTGCAGATTTTGATCGACTCGATTGTGTGATGAAATGGCAATATTTTCCCACTTCCTGCCCAGTACCTGCCTCGTTTCTGCCTCTTTTTACTTAAAAATTAGGCAGAATTCCAAAAAGTGGAAACGAGGCTAGTATGTGCCTGATGATTTTTCTGCAGGTGTTACGGTCAAATAAAGTTGAATTCGGGTATGATTGGACTTCCGGGGAATGAAAGTCAGTTCCATTTTCCTTTTAATTCTAGTCCTGGACCTGCAGACCCACCAGTGATAACACATCCTCTGCCTGATGCCGAGTTGCCCAATGCGTTTTCTGGGACATTGTTTTAAAAAATCTTCACAGAAATGTTCCTGTTATAGTAGATGTACAGAATTCACATTTCAAAAAGCTGTTGCTTCTCATATGTGCGTGTGTCTATACTTTCTGAGTTTGCAAAGTGTTCTGTTTGCATTTAGTTTTGTATCTGTTAAAGAAAAGGTCAAGTTAGGGACAGAACTCTGTGAAGAATTTGAGGTGATCCCAGTGTTGACCTGTAGATGAATTTTCTTCTGACATGGGAATTACATCACTTGTGCAACTGGAAGCGGGATTACTCTGGCCTCAGAGGAAGTGATTTAGGAAATTAAGTATGAGATGTAAAGAAATAAGTAAGGAAAAGAAAATGCCTGTAACTTGTTCACGGGCCTGATACATCACCCCAACAGGGAGGGTTCCCCGTATTTCTCGTTCATTGAACGTTTTTGTTACGTGTCGTCACAGATGTCTTGAACACAGCGTGATGTTTTTCATTTATATAAGTATGTTCATATTGTAAATTGTCTCTTAACAGATGGCTGGATGTGGTGGTTCATCCTGTTCCTTCATGCTCCTCAGCACAGGGTCGTAGCTGGCAGTCATCAAGCAGAGCTTCTGCTTCGTTTGCAGCATCCCGCCCATTGAAATCGAATACGCACGGCTCCCTCTCTGAAAAGAATTTTCCAGGATCATCAGAACTGACTTTACTACAGACTCCTCCTGTGGTTAAGGTTTGTCTTTTAAAACCACAGTAAGAACCAACCCCGCCAAAAGCCTGTAAAGTTTGTTTCAAATGAAACCACCAAAGTATTTAACACAAACACTGTTGGATTCCAATTGTGGAAGATTTCCCGTATGCACGTGGTTATTGGCTATACAGCCCTTCTGGATGCAGGACGTTGGGAACAGTCTTGCAGAGGGAGAGTTTAGTTCTGATTGCAGTATGCACGTTGTCCCACAGCTTTGTGAAATGCACTCGTTTTTGGCACGGAACAAGGGAAGTTAAGAGTGGACTTTTCAATAGGCTTAGATACTTAAAGGTGCCATTTGTAGCTTAACCCTCTCGTTAGTTAAGTGCTCAGTAGCTCTGTGTAGTCTGACTTGCATACCTACCAGCCAGAACGCGTCTGCTTTAGTTTCTTAATCCAGTGAAGTGAGTGACAACTAAGTGATGTCGGGTCAGTGATGTCAGTCTCTGTCAAATGCAGTGATGGCTTTTAGCAGTAATTTCAGTTCCTAATTGTTTGGGTTAAACAATTGTTTGAATGGATCGAGAGCAGCCCTGAGGAGAAGGACTTGGGAGTACTGGTGGACGAGAAGCTCAATATGAGCCGGCAATGTGCTCTTGCGGCCCAGAAGGCCAACCGCATCCTGGGCTGCATCAAGAGGAGCGTGGCCAGCAGGTCGAGAGAGGTGATTCTTCCCCTCTACTCTGCCCTCGTGAGACCTCACCTGGAGTACTGCGTCCAGTTCTGGAGCCCCAACATAAGAAGGACATGGACCAGTTGGAGAGGGTCCAGAGGAGGGCCACGAAGATGATAAGAGGGCTGGAGCACCTTTCCTATGAGGACAGGCTGAGGGAGTTGGGGCTGTTCAGCCTGGAGAGGAGGAGGCTCCGGGGTGACCTTATAGCGGTCTTCCAGTACCTCAAGGGGGCCTACAGGAAAGATGGGGAGAGGCTGTTCAGGAGGGCCTGTTGTGATAGGACAAGGGGTAATGGTTTTAAAATAGAGGGAGGTAGATTCAGATTGGATATTAGGAAAAAATTTTTTACCATGAGAGTTGTAGAACACTGGAACAGGTTGCCCAGAGAGGTGGTGGATGCTCCATCCCTGGAGACATTCAAGGCCAGGTTGGATGAGGCCCTGAGCAACCTGATCTAGTTGGAGATATCCCTGTTCCTTGCAGGGGGGTTGGACTAGATGACCTTTGAAGGTCCCTTCCAGCCCTAACCATTCTATGATTCTGTGATTCTATGAAACTGTATTTCCATCCACTGCCATCAGGCTCTTCTCATGTAAGGCAATAACCCTTGACCTGTCTTCTTGGTGCTGATCGTTTTCCCTTTGCCTGCCTGAACAAAATAGTTGTGATCTCTCCGAGTTATAACCTTTTCTTCGTGTTCAATCTGCTCCGTATCATTAAGCGAGTTTCGCTGTCCTGCTCTTAAACCCGCTCAATACTGTAAAATCTGTTTTGAGCTGAGGTGAGAAGACCTGAACGCTTCTAGATGAAGGAGTGCAGGCGTTTTTACAGCAGTGTCACTTAATTTAGTCCAGTGCGTGGCTTGATCAGGCAGTGAAAAAACAAGCTACGGCCGTTGCTTCGCTGACTGCCATTTCTCGTGGCAGTGTTTTCCGTCCCTGTATCTGGGGTTCCGTTTGAAGTTGTATGCCTTTTAGAGGAGCAGCGTAGAAATTGCAGAACTTGCTGGGATGAGAGCTAGCATCGCAGGCAACAAGTTGCCATATCCTTGTTTCTTCATGAAATTAATTTGAGAAAGAACGTTTTACGTTGGCATTAAAAAAAGAAGGCCGATAGAAACATAAAAAGCATGTTTTGGGTTTTTTATCATTAAGGTTTTCATACCTTTGTAAAAAGAGCCGTGCAGAGGCTAAGCTGTGTCCTCTCTGGTGGTACAAACGCAGTTTGTAATTTCAGCTAATACTTTTCCCAAGTGAAGTCTTGTGTTTGGAAGATTAAAGTGTTTTTAAAGTAAATGTTTTTATGTCTTTTCATAGAGAGCTAAAGTTTTGGCCACACCTGCTTCTGGTTTTCCTCGGTTTACTCCGGAGGCGTTTCTCAGATCCAGACGTCACGCTACACCCCTAGCAACTCCCTCTGCATCTCCAGGATGGTCATTTACTGCTCCTCTACAAGCAAAGGAACGTAGAGTATCTTTCAGGGAAGAGAACTCGAATGCAAATTGGACTCTGGGAGAAGCTGGGCTGTAGTATTGGGTTTTATGGTTACAGGCATTATAGACTGATTTGATTTAGATTTTTTTTTCCAAAGGCTGCCCAAACTCTTTACGTTGAGAACCGGAATTGCAAATCAGAATGGCAGACTTGAATTTGGTCAGAAAAGGTTATGTTAGACATTCTGTAGCATCACGTGCCTGCAGGAACACATTGATAATAAATGCCAGTGACTTTGTTGGTTTTTACTCAAGTGTTTTTGGGAGCTGTGATGGGTCCAATGAACACAAAGAATAGACTTGAGATGGCGTTATAAGCAAGCACTTACAAGACTCACTTCATATTAGTTCTGTAAGGTCCTGGAAACACAATAAACAGCCAAAAGTGTGATTAATTTTTACATTCATCTTTAAATCTAAGGTAGTGCTGTAGTGAGAATTAATTTTGTAGCACCTTTCTTAAGGTGACATCGTAAAACTTACAAATACT
>NW_028238607.1:0-20482 GCF_009769465.1 Tauraco erythrolophus | reverse complement strand
GGAAAGATGGGCCATTTTGCAAAAAACTGCAGATCAGGGATTTACACTAGCAGCTGGCTGAAAAATGACAAAAGAAGAACTAAGAGACATGTGTCTTACAGCCCTAGCAAGCTCTTTGCGGGAGCAATGCGGGAGCCGCAGACCAGTCCGGAAAAGACCTCTGAAGGAATGTTACGGCAGCCGCAGATTAACCATCAGGAAAAGCAGCCAGAACAGCCAGGGTGGATGTATCCGACATCATCAGAACAATGGATATATCCACCGCTGACTTGGTATGATAAAAAAAATATAAGAATGACTTCCCCATGACCTGGTCTCAAAGGTATTCGACATGGTGGCTGTACATGGAATCAGGATGTTAGAAACCCCTAAAGGTCATTAGATGTTTTTTTTAAAAAAAAAAAAAAGGGGGAATTGTCTGGGAAGTTTTCTGGCTGCTACATGGGCTGAATAGAAAGCACCTGTGCCTCATCTCATCAAGACAGGTGCTGTGAGTCATGTTGGTCAGCCGGAGACCACGTGACCCATGGGCGGTTTAAAGGCAGGCCACTCCCCTTAGGGAGTGTGGTACTTCTCTCCTGGAGATTGGAGAGCAGTGAGTTGAAGCTCTCTGTTGGAAGCCTTTGGAGTGTGATAAAGACCTTCTGATATACGAGGGGAATCACAATGGCCTTTTGGGTTGTGATTCCTGAAGATGAGATACCAGTGGTCTGTGACATTCCATCAATTAAATAATCAATATGGGCCTACTGGAAGCCCTGTAAGCTGAGCATTCTTTGTAAAAACTGAGTTTAGCACCCTAGCTACTAGGAAAAGAGAATATCTGACAACATTACAGCCAGGACAGCCCGTGATGGTCAATCTACCATCCATTGGTACTGTGCCCATGACTTTAACTAAATCTCATGGCCCATGTGCCTGAGAAACTACTGATAGCAGTAATGTAAAACATAGAATTAGTGCCCAATGGATTTTTCCTTCTTTTTAATGGGGTAACCTGTTTGGACTCTCCTCACTGAAAAATGTCTCTATTTTCTCTTACAACACCCCACAGGATGGCAGATGGAAATGCTGTGCTCGTGGTGTTCATGTTGCTAGTCCAAACCCTGACAGTGCTGCTCCTCCTAATCTGTGGTCAAAGAACCCTGGAGTGACCATGGTCCCAAGCTCATATTACATACACCAGAAATATGAGACTATGATTTAAATTTAAAATAGACAAGAAGAAGTAATTTAAACAAATTACCTATTGCAGTCTTCTCTATTACCATTGAGAACTAATCAATGGCTCTTATCTGATATATTGCCTCAGTGGGAAAGAATTAATAAAAGGGACCACCAAGGGATTGTGGATGCACTTGGTGCAGCCCAAAATAATGTTTCTCTAGCTCTTAGTTGTATCCAAGATCAACTGTGGATGCAATTGACAGTAGTAGCAATTATAAGAGAAGGTGAAGAGGGCACCTTACCCACTGAAATTCGAAAGGCAATTTGGGATAATGCAAATAAATTTGAAAAGAAATTCCAATCTTGGTGGTATTTAGTCAGTTTTACTTATGATCTCATCCACAATAAGGCCACAGCTTTTGTCTTAACAATACACAATTCTTCAGTATACGCCATATACTAAATCCTAGTGTTAGGATTAAATCACAATGGAGCTATACTTTATCCATTAAAACATAGAGTATGGGCCCAATGAAATGGAAACAAATGGCAAACTGTTGATGTTAACGTATGCGTTGCACAAGAACAACAAGGATTTATTTGTGAGAGTAACACCATCAAAGCCCAAGACATTTGTCTTGACAGTGAATAAAATGTTTGTCATTTTGAAATACATCCTGATGAAACCCCTGGAACTGTACTTGTATATATTGCAAAAGAATGTATTTGTGTGAGAACCCTTTGTGATTTTATATTCATAGATAACATTACTGTAGATACAAGCAATCACTCAAATATTTGTGTTTGTAACTTTACTAAAATTATGATATGCGACTTTAATTATTCAGCTCCTGTTATGTCTTATTGTTACAATCTAATTATATTGATTCAAGATTTATTGCCTATCTCCATTGGAATGAATCTTACATTGGTGAAGAAACTGCTACAACACGATGCCCTGTGTCAACTGCTAGAATGCATCCAAAACAATGGACAAAAAACCTTAATCACTGTTCATCATGATACAGAAGAGATATACCATGTCTTGGAAAGAGTGAAGAAAGATGGAGAACATCATTGGTGGGAAATTCTTCTTGGAGGGTCATTGACAGCAACAGGAGTTTTTAATTTCATGCTTCACACAGTTGTGATTTTACTAACTAACTTTAATATGTCTATTGCTTATAATTATATTGTATATAAAGGTTTGGTACATGATAAAACAACTTCAGTCACCCAAAATATGCAAACTAATACATAGCAAATAGCAATACTTCACTATCTACTTACCGTGGATCTATAAGCGCGCAAACTATCAATATACTATTTATGGCACAGAGGCAAGAGGGGACTGTACCACCACTCTGTGAAGGTAAGATGAATTCACTATAGTCACAGGGTGGAGTGTGACGGTGTGCTTCCCCTGCTCCCTCCCACCCCAACCTGACCTTTTCCATAACCCTGCTCAAGCGATAACCACCAGTGGCAGTTGTGATGGATACATCCAGTCATGATGGCTGTATCTGGCTCAAAGTAGATTTGGGGGAGACAGATAACACCACAATGGCCAAGGGCTAATTTATGGTAATGCACCCACCTGGCCACAGTGCTGATCAGTGTCCACCTCAAGCCAAATTTGGAAGAAACTGGCATCTGTAGTCGGTATGCAAATATGACTATAAATCAATCATCTTGCTCCATAAATAGTGAGCAGCCCAAGAGCCCTTGGAGCTCTCTTGCACAGCAGCAGGCTGCATGCTAGGATCCCCCCTTGTGTAGAGATAGATGCCTCTCAAGGTTAATCCTCCAGGTTGAGAGATTCCTTGCTGCAACAGATCCTCGGTAAGTGACTAATTGTTGGCTAAACTTTGAAGCTTCATTAAGATTATATCTTTGATTGATTGTGCACATATAATCCTTTAGACATAAACTGTTGACCAACTCTGGGACTAGGATTGGATCCAGTCGCACCTAGACTCCTCTCTGAGAAGGAGTTTAGGAAGCAAGGGGGTCCACTCTGAATCTTGTGACTCAATGGGAGGGTCTCCCTGACAGTTTTGTCTGCATTTACCACTGAACTTTTTTAACTCACTGTCTTATATCAATAAAATATATTGCTGCTTCTCTCTTACGAGTGAAGTGCATTGCTCCATTCACAACACTCATTCATCACCACATGAATTCCTATCCTATTAAAATGTCAAGATTAACTGGGAAGATCAATTCATAAATGCAGTATGGAAGAACATGCAAACATAACCCAAAATTGAATCAGAAACTTGGAGTATATCAAAATCTAAGTGTACATGTGCTTTTCAAACCTAATTCATTTACACTGCCCTCTTCCTAGAGCCAGATATCCTTCCTCATCACCACATCATTATGCATGCCTGCATCTCTAGCAAACACTTTTATAGATCAGTCAGAAATACACCTCAAACTTATGCAGTTCAGCCACAAGGGTTAAGTAACACATTTTAGTGATCGCAAGATGTGCAACACTGTGCAACAAAAATTCTAGATCCGAACTCTGCAAGGAGACAGGTATGTTCAAGAACGTAACTCGATTCTAAAGAGAAAGCTTTAAAAAAAGCTCATGCTCTACCTTCCTCCCCTCACATACACATTCAGTGTGTTCATCCATTGAAGGCAACTGTCCTGGTTTCTGCTGCAACAGAGTTAGTTTTTCTTCTTAGCAGCTGGAAGAGCTCTGTGTTTTGGATTTAGTCTGGGATTTGTTATGAGGATAATGTTGATAAAGCACTGATATTTATATTTAGTGCTGAGACATCAAGGATTTTTCAGCTTCCCATGATATCATTAATTTTAACAATGCCTAAGAAAGCTTGTGTTTCCTTTTTGTTAGTTAGTTTAGTTAGTTTCCTCACCTCTGTGCCTTCAGCCTCACCTCTGTGCCTGGCAAGGTCATGGAGCAGATTCTCCTGGGAACCATGCTAAGGCACATGGAGAGCAAGGAGGTGGTGGGTGACAGCCAACATGGCTTCACCAAAGGCAGATCGTGCCTGACCAACTTGGTGGCCTTTTATGATGGGGTGACAGCATCGGTGGACAAGGGTCGACCAACAGATATCATCTACCTGGACTTGTGCAAAGCTTTTGACACTGTCCCGCACGACATTCTTCTCTCTAAACTAGAGAGGCATGGGTTTGATGGATGGACCACTCGGCGGATAAGGAATTGGCTCAATGGCCGCACTCAGAGAGTGGTGGTCAATGGCTCGATGTCCAAGTGGAGACCGGTCACGAGTGGCGTCCCTCAGGGGTCCGTGTTGGGCCCGGCCCTCTTCAACATCTTTATTGGTGACGTGGACAGTGACATGGAGTGCACCCTCAGCAAGTTCGCCGATGACACCAAGCTGTATGGTGCCGTTGACACGCTGGAAGGGAGGGATGCCATCCAGAGGGACCTCGACAGGCTGGAGAGGTGGGCCCGTGCCAACCTCATGAAGTTCAACCAGGCCAAGTGCAAGGTCCTACATCTGGGTCATGGCAATCCCAGGCACAAATACAGACTGGGTGGTGAATGGATCGAGAGCAGCCCTGAGGAGAAGGACTTGGGAGTACTGGTGGACGAGAAGCTCAATATGAGCCGGCAATGTGCTCTTGCGGCCCAGAAGGCCAATCGCATCCTGGGCTGCATCAAGAGGAGCGTGGCCAGCAGGTCGAGGGAGGTGATTCTCCCCCTCTACTCTGCCCTCGTGAGACCTCACTTGGAGTATTGTGTCCAGTTCTGGAGTCCCCAACATAAGAAGGACATGGACCAGTTGGAGAGGGTCCAGAGGAGGGCCACGAAGATGATAAGAGGGCTGGAGCACCTTTCCTATGAGGACAGGCTGAAAGAGTTGGGACTGTTCAGCCTGGAGAAGAGGAGGCTCTGGGGTGACCTTATAGTGGTCTTCCAGTACCTCAAGGGGGCCTACAAGAAAGATGGGGAGAGGCTGTTCAGGAGGGCCAGTTGTGATAGGACAAGGGGTAATGGTTTTAAAATAGAAGGAGGTAGATTCAGGTTGGATATTAGGAAAAAATTTTTTACCATGAGAGTTGTAGAACACTGGAACAGGTTTCCCAGAGAGGTGGTAGATGCTCCATCCCTGGAGACGTTCAAGGCCAGGTTGGACGAGGCCCTGAGCAACCTGATCTAGTTGGAGATATCCCTGTTCCTTGCAGGGGGGTTGGACTAGATAACCTTTGAAGGTCCCTTCCAGCCCTAACCATTCTATGATTCTAATTATACCGGTTGTTTTTTCCCTTGGAAAGCTGATACATGAGGGGAACGTTTCCCTTCACTTTCCCCTCTCCCTCCAGACCATTTACAAAAGCTTTAAAGAATTCTGAGAATGTTGAATATCATTGGAAGGGTCAAACCAGTATAATCCTGTTGCAAGGTCTCCTGAATGTATGTGTAATTATGTATATAATCAGGGTTAATTGATCGTTTAGAAATATCTACCAATTCGTTACCGGTGTTACATCACTTGCTATCTCAACCCTCACAACAAGCACTGCAGCTGCTCAAACCTCAGCTTCTGCTACCGGCGCTTGGCGCAAATGCAGGTGCTTTACTGAAACCCCTCTGACAAGCACTGCATCTACTCAGACCCTGACACCTGCTACATCTACTCAAACCTCAATGACAAGTACTGCGGCTACCCAAACAATGGGAGGCATCAGTTGCCCCAATATGGAAGAGGAAATGTAGACAAAAGTTGGCACGTTCCGAAAAGAATGCAGAAGAAGAGAAAGCAGGGCCATCACAAAAACTGAAAGAAGAAAAGAAAGCAGGGCCATCACGACAACTGGAGGAAGAGGAAGAACTTTCTGCTTCCTCTTGAGCAGGAACTTGGCGAAAGAGAGAGGAGACAGAACTGGAGACAGAAGAAGAGGAAGAGAAGGCAGGCTACTCTAAAGCAGGGCAGTCACGACAATGAGACAGAGAGGAGGAACGTCCCGCTTCTGCCTAAGGAAGAACTCAGGGGAAGAGAGAGGAAGATCTCATAGACGAGATGGTAACCACCCGATCTCTAATCCTGAATGAGCTACAAGACATTCAAAAAGATTACAGCCGTCATCAAGATGAGCATATTGTCACCCAACTGCTCAGATGCTGGGACAACAGGGCCAGTAGACTGGATTTAGACAGTAGAGAAGCCAGGCAGCTGGAATCCCTTGCTAGGGATGGAGGCAATTGGAAAAGGGACACAAGTCTGCAACCTCTGGAGACGGCTCCTGGCAGCGATGTGGTTACCTGACTCCGGCAATATGAAGAGAATACTTCTGTATGGGCCTGCGTCTTGGCTATGGAGAAACTGTCTGAGAAGTTCAGACAATTTAAAGAACAAATGTTCTATTCCCCACCTGTACATTACGGTATTTCAGTTATTAGAAGCAAGCTTTCCCCTACTCAAGAGAGACGGTATACACCACGGGGCAGGCTGTGGTTTTACCTGCGTGATCATAGAGAAGACATGAGAAGCTGGGATGGAAAACCTACCTTGGCCCTAGAGGCACAGATACGCCGGTTGCAACAAAAAAACACCAGAAACAGGGATTTTTCTGGTTCTTCCAGGAAAGTTGTTGCTCTAGTCTCCAGTGAGCAGTTTCCTAAAGTGAGTTGGAGAGCTGATACTACCCTTAATCCTTTCCTTGCTCCAGTCTCCAGTGAGCAGTTCAGACCAAGTAGGAGAGCTAATCCTTCTCTCAATCCTTTCCTTGATCCTAATCCTGTTGATCCTTGTGCACAAGGAGTGAATTATGGACATGATAACAGGTATTAGAGGGGCCCTGCCTCCAGCCAGGTGGAGGAAAGGGACAATCAAGTTTACTGGACTGTGTTGATCCACTGCCCAGGCACATCAGACCCCCAAAAGTATAAGGCTTTAGTGGACACTGGTGCCCAATGCACCCTGATGCCATCAAATTTTAGAGGGGCAGAACCCATCTATATTTCTCGAGTGACAGGGGGGTCCCAACAGCTGACTCTGTTGGAGGCCAAAGCGAGCCTAACTAAGAAGTGGCAAAAACAACCCATTGTGACTGGCCCAGAGGTTCCATGCATCCTTGGCATAGATTATCTAAAGAGAGAGTATTTCAAGGACCCAAAAGGCTTTTGGCATAGCTGCATTAGAGACAGAGGAGATGAAGCAGCTGTTTACTTTGCCTGATCTCTCAGAGGACCCTTCTGTTGTGGGATTGCTGAGGGTCGAAGAACAACAAGTACTAGTTGTTACTACAACAGTGCACCGATGGCACTATTTTTGCAGCCTTCCAGTACTTAAAGGGGGCCTACAGGAAAGCTGGAGAGGAACTTTTTACAAGGGCATGTAGTGATAGGACAAGGGGTAATGGCTTTAAACTGAAAGAGGGTAGGTTTAGATCGGATATAAGGAAGAAATTCTTCACTCTGAGGGTGGTGAGGCACTGGAACAGGTTGCCTAGAGAAGTTGTAGATGCCCCATCCCTGGAAGTGTTCAAGGCCAGGTTGGATGAGGCTTTGGGCAACCTGGTGTAGTGGAGGGTGTCCCTGCCCATGTCAGGGGAGTTGGAACTAGATGATCTTTGTGGTCCCTTCCAACCCTAACCATTCTATGATTCTATGATAATATCGCACCAGCCAAGACTCTGTGATTCCTATCCATAAGTTGATTTGTCAACTGGAGAGCTAAGGAGTGATCACCAAGACCCGCTCACCTTTTAACAGCCCCATATGGCCAGTGCGTAAGTCCAATGGCGAGTGGAGGCTGACGGTAGACTATCATGGCCTGAATGAAGTTACGCCACCATTGAGCGCTGTGGTGCCGGACATGCTGGAACTTCAATACAAACTGGAATCAAAGGCAGCCAAGTGGTACGCCACAATTGATATCGCTAATGTGTTATTCTCAATTCCTTTGGCAGCAGAATGCAGGCCACAGTTTGCTTTCACCTGGAGGGGTGTCCAGTATTCCTGGAATCGACTGCCCCAGGGGTGGAAACACAGCCCTACCATTTGCCATGGACTGATGCAGACTACATTGGAACAGGGTGAAGGTCCAGAACACCTGCAATACATTGATGACATCATTGTATGGGGCAACACAACAGAAGTTGTTTTTGAGAAAGGAGAGAAAATAATCCAAATCCTTCTGAAAGCTGTTTTTGACATAAACCAAAATAAGGTCAAGGTACCTACACGGGAGATTCAGTTTTTGGGAATAAAATGGCAAGATGGATGTGGTCAGATCCCAATGGATGTGATTAATAAAATACCAGTTATGTCTCCACCAACTAACAAAATGGAAGCACAAGCTTTCTTAGGCGTTGTGGGTTTCTGGAGAATGCATATTCCAGATTACAGCCAGATTGTAAGCCCTCTCTATCAAGTGACCAGGAAGAAGAATGATTTTGAATGGGGCCCTGAGCTACGACAAGCCTTTGAACAAATTAAACAAGAAATAGTCCATGCGGTAGCCCTTGGACCAGTCCAGACAGGACAAGATGTTAAAAATGTGCTCTACACTGCAGCCGGGGAGAATGGTCCTACCTGGAGTCTCTGCCAAAAAGCGCCAGGGGAGACTCGAGGTCGACTCCTCAGGTTTTGGAGCCAAGGATACAGAGGACCAAAAGCTCACTATACTCCAACTGAAAAGGAGATATTGGCAGCACATGAAGGAGTCTGAGCTGCTTCTGAAGTGGTTGGTACTGAAGCACAGTTGCTCCTGGTGCCTCGATTGCAGGTGCTGGGCTGGATGTTTGTCCTCATTTCAGCAGGGTCAGAGTTAGCTCTTCTTTTTAGCAGCTAGAAGAGCTCCGTGTTTTGGTTTCACTCAGAGGCTCACTCTGAGAAGAATGTTGATAGCAAGTTGATGTTTGTGGTTGGAAGTGAGGCTCCAAGGACTTTTCAGTGTGCCGTGTTCTGGCTGGAGTGCAGAAGCATGGCAGGATAAGGGGGGGGCATAGCCAGGACAAGGGGGCCACGATTCCCCTTGTGATTTGTGGTGGAACTTAAGATTGAGGGCCAAACTGGCCAATTAGTATTCCATATCATGCAGCGTCATGCCCAGTATAAAAGTGAGGGTCAGCCGGAAAGAAGGGCTTTTGCTCTTTCACTGCTTTTGCTCTTTTGCGCTTCTGCGCTTTTGCTCTATTGCCTTTTTTTCCCTCTCTCTCTCCCAGTACTCCCACTCTCAGAGTACTCTCTCTCTCTCCCCCCTCCTCGGGGCCTCGTGTTCATCCGGGATTGCAGCTTCAGGACGAGACGGGCTTCGGATAAGAGGGGGTGGTGACCATCTACACTGTGTATTACTCATCTGTATTAAATTGTTCTTATCTCAACCCACGGGTTTCCCGTTTCTCCTTTAATTCTCTCCCTCATCCCTGGGGCTGGGGGAGGGTGAGTGAGCGACTACATAGGGTTTGGTTGCCGGAGTGGCCTAACCCATGACAATGTTCAAAGGAAGGGTCTCCTTTACACGTCACACAACTGATGCCACATGGAGTAAGTGGGTTGCACTGATCACACAAAGGGCTCAGGTAGGAAACCCCAGTTGTCTGGAAATTTTGGAAGTGATTACTAACTGGCCTGAAGGCAAAGATTTTGGTATGTCACCAGAGGAGGAGATAACACGTGCTGAAGAGGCCTCACCGTATAATAAACTGTCAGACAATGAGAAGCAATGTGCCCTGTTCACTGCTGGATCCTGCCGCCTTGTAGGAAAACATCAAAGGTGTAAAGCTGCTGTGTGGAGTCCTACTTGATGAGTTGCAGAAGCTACTGAAGGGGAAGGTGAATTGAGTCAGTTTGCAGAGGTGAAAGCTGTCCAACTGGCCTTAGGTATGGCTGAACGAGAAAAGTGGCCAGTGCTCTATCTCTACACGGACTCATGGATGGTGGCAAATGCCCTGTGGGGATGGTTATGGCAATGGAAGCAGAGCAACTGGCAGTGCAGAGGCAAACCCATCTGGGCTGCCCTGTTGTGACAAGATATTGCTGCACCAGTAGAGAACCTGGTTGTACAAGTACTTCACATAGATGCTCATGTACCCAAGAGTCGGGCAACTGAAAGACACCAAAACAATCGACAAGTGGATCAGGCAACTAAGACTGAAGTGTCTAAGGTGGATCTGGACTGGCAACAGAAGCGTGAAAAATTTTTAGCTCATTAGGCCCATGATGCCTGAGGCCATCGAGGAAGAGATGCAACCTACAGAAGGGCTTGTGATCATGGGGTGGACTTACTTAACTATGGATACGCGTTTTCCATGAACGTGAAACGTGCTGCGATCAAGTAAACCAAGTGGTTAAAACCTCTTTGGTATGGAGGACATTGGTTAAAATATAAATATAAATAAATATAAATATAAATATAAATATAAATATAAATATAAATATAAATATAAATATAAATATAAATATAAATATAAATATAAATATAAATATAAATATAAATATAGGGAGGCCTGGCAGATTGATTATATTACGCTTCCACAAATTCGCCAAGGCAAGTCCTATGTGCTCACAATGGTGGAAGCAACCACTGGATGGCTGGAAACCTATGCTGTGCCCCATGCCACTGCCAGGAACACTATCCTGGGCCTTGAAAAGCAAGTCTTGTGGCGGCATGGCACCCCAGAAAGAATTGAGTCAGACAACGGGACTCATTTCTGTAACAATCTTATAGACACTCGGGCCAAAGAGCATGGCATCGAGTGGGTATATCACATCCCCTATCATGCACCAGCTTCTGGGAAGATTGAACGATACAATGGACTGCTAAAAATCACACTGAAAGCAATGGGTGGTGGAACCTTCAAACATTAGGATACGCATTTAGCAAAAGCCACCTGGTTAGTCAACACTAGAGGATCTGCCAATTGAGCTGGTCCTGCCCAATCAGAACTTCCACGTACTGTAGAAGGAGATAAAGTCCCTGTAGTGCACATGAGGAATATACTCGGGAAGACAGTCTGGGTTATTCCTGCCTCAAGTAAAGGTCAACCCATTCGTGGGATTGCTTTTGCTCAAGGACCTGGGTGCACTTGGTGGGTGATGCAGAAGGACGGGGAAGTCCGATGTGTACCTCAAGGGGATTTGATGTTGGGTGAAAATAGACAATAAAATTAATCGAATTGTATGATATTAATTGCTGAATAACCCTGTTGCTGCATACCATTGTTGCTATGGTTGTCACATTTATTATACTGATCTGGTTTCAGCTGGGATAGAGTTAGTTCTTTTTAGCAGTTAGAAGAGTTCCGTGTTTTGGTTTTAGTCTGGGATTTGTTATGAGAAAAATGTTGATAATGCACTGATGTTTATAGTTGGTGCTGAGACATCAAGGACTTTTCAGCTTCCTGTGTTTTGCCAGTGTGCAGGAGCACAACAGGCTGGGGGGGAGCACACTTCTGTGTTGACCAACAATCCCCAGAAACTCTGGATGTAACAATATGAGAACCTACACTGGATAAGTAAGCCTGAATTTTGGACCCATTAGTTCGACCAGCAATAGCAGACTTGAAACCCTGCATATGATCTGGCCACTATGGAAGGACAAAGACACATTGTGTCCGTATGGCTTACATAGGGATTAGGTAATTGAGTCAAATTATTTAAATGTGGTAACGAAAAAAAGTCTTAATCACAGAGAAGGAATAGATGCATATCACAACAGGAAAGATCAAAAGCACATTACCATTTAAATCTACCCTCAAGTGCTTGTAAAATAGGGTGACTGTCCAAATCTGAACAGAATTTTTATAGCAGCATTGTAACTTCTACCTTGTTATAAAATCATTGTTGCTATTGGGAGTTGTATGTAAAGATCAAAATCATCATACAGGATTACCCAGAAGACAGAGGATGATACAGACCTCTCAACTCTGAGAAATACCAATTTCATAGAAGTAGGGCTTTAAAGAAAAAAATACAGCCCTTAAAATTACAAAAATTTAGTCTTGTTTGTGCTTGAAGGCGAAACAGTTACAATGATGTTTTGGCACACCTAAGGAGAGAGGAGCTGTCAGTAGGTTTTTGGACTAGACGGATTATCTTTGACCATGATCAGTTCCAGCTGCTTCAGAGACAAGTGAAGAAAATTCTTAAGTAGCCAATTACAAAATAACACAGCCACAGGCAAAATTTCTTCAGATCTCCCATCAGTTAGAGGTTATTTAAACTACAGAATTGGGTAGAACAGAAATTGTCTTTCACAGTTGCTAGTGTAGTTTTTTAATTTTTCAGTATAAAATTGGATATTCCTATCACCCACATCAACATCATTCTTAAAATTCTGCTATGCTTCTAGCCTCCATCTCCTCTGGCAACAAGCTCAACATGTTAACTGTACCTAGATTATTCTTCTTAAAATCACAGAATCATAGAATGGTTAGGGTTGGAAGGGACCTCAAAGATCATCTAGTTCCAACCCCCTGCCATGGGCAGGGAAACCCTCCACTACACCAGGTTGCCCAAAGCCTCATCCAACCTGGCCTTGAACACTTCCAGGGATGGGGCATCTACAACTTCTCTGGGCAACCTGTTCCAGTGCCTCACCACGCTCAGAGTGAAAAATTTCTTCCTTATATCCAATCTAAATTTGCCCTCTTTCAATTTAAAGCCATTTCCTCTTGTCCTATCACTACATGCCCTTGTAAAAAGTCCCTCTCCAGCTTTCCTGTAGGCCCCCTTTAAGTACTGGAAAGCTGCTATAAGATCACCCCGGAGCCTTCTCTTCTCCAGGCTGAACAGCCCCAACTCTCTCAGCCTATCTTCATAGGTGAGGTGCTCCAGCCCTCAGATCATCTTCGTGGCCCTTCTCTGGGGGAAGGATGCAAGGATGCAGCAGGATGCTTCCCGCAGGATGCAATCCTTACCCATCTGATTGCTCTAGTGCGGGCTTTTCCAATAGATTCACGGCTTCTTGGAGTGCAGCCACCCGCTCCAGCATGGAGTCCCTTCCCAGAGACTGCAGATGTATCTCTGCTTTACCATCAGTCTCCAGCAGTGTGGGGTCCTTTCCCAGGGAAATGATCCCCTACAAACTCCTTTGGGTGCAGGCATCTCTGCTCCAGCATGGAGTTCTCTCCCACGGGCTGCAGGTGGGTCTCGGCTCCACCGTTAATCTCCATGAGCTGCAGGGGAGCCACTGCTGTCTCACCACTGGTTCCAGGGGAATCTCAGCTCCAGCACACCTCCTTCGCCTCCATCTTCACTGCCCTTGATGTCTGCATAGTTGTTTCTCTCAGATCTCAGTCCTCTCTCTGCTGCAGCCACACCGAACCCAATGAACCTCAGCGGTCCCAACAGGAACGAACTCCACTCAGCAGGCATCCCAGAAGCGGAGTGCTTCGGAGTGGTCCAAGCCGTGCCACCGTGGCCATCTCCAGTCAAGTAGTGGCGTCCCAGCACAAGCAGGTGCCCACGCAGGAGGCTGAGGCGGGGCAGCCCACTGCCTCCCGAGCCTCTTCACTGCAGATCCTGCATAGCGCAGGCTCCTTTGTCCCCTTCTTAAAAATAGCATTCACAGAGGCACTGATTGGCTCAGCCGTGGCCAGAGGAAGGTCTGACTTGTTTTGAAACTGGAGAAGCTTCTTGCAGCTTGTCCTGGTTTCAGCTGGGACAGAGTTAGTTCTTTTTAGCAGCCAGAAGAGCTCCGTGTTTTGGATTTAGTCTGAGACTTGCTCTGAGAAGAATGCTGACAGCGCGCTGATGTTTGTAGTTGGCACTGAGGTCTCGAGGACTTTTCAGCTGCCGTGTTCTTGCCATTGTACAGGAGCACAACAGGATAGGGGGGAGCATAGCCGGGACGGGGGGTCCACGACTCTCCTTATGATTTGTACTTAGACTTAGGATTGAGGGCCAAACTGGCCAATTAGTATTCCATATCATGCAACATCATGCCCAATATAAAACTGAGGGTTAACCAGAAAGAAGGGCCTTTGCTCTTCTGGGGCTCTCACTCTTGGACTCTCAGAGTGCTCTCTCTCTCTCTTTTCGGGCCTCTCGCTCGGCCGGAATTGTGGTGTCGGGACTTATCTGTTTCGAGAACATTAGTCCGGGACGAGATGGGCCTTGGTCAAGGGATGGTGAGCAATCACACTGTGCATCATTTTTTGGTATATATTATTATCATTGTACATAGCTATATTTTCATGTATTAGTAGTAGTAGTATTAAATTGTTCTTATCTCAAACCACGGGTCTCCTTCCCTTTTCTCCTTTAATTCCCTTCCTCATCCCCTGGGGGTGGGGGAGGGTGAGCGAATGGCTGTGTGGAGTTTAGTCGCTGGAGCGGCCTAAACCATGACATAGCTCCTTACAGGGGCCTGTGTCTGCAGCCCCTGCCCCACTACCAAAGCCCCAACACATTAACACAGCACACCTATACACTGATACTGTTGAGCTCACAGATCCGAGTCATTTGAATTCACTAATCCTGCATAAAACAACCATATCCAAAAATTTTCTGCTGTGTTTAGTGTTATTAATCATCAATTAATATATTTTAACAATGGGATGGGCCACACGGCACCAGCTTTACTGGCACCAGATGGGACTTGCCTTTCTCAGAGGAGAACGAGGGTCTTCTTAGTACAACAGCTAGCAGGGCTCATTGACAGGGCTTTAAACTAGATTCAAAGGGGAGGGTGGTAATATCAAGCTTGATCAAGATATGCTGGAAGCACCTGAAGAGCAGCAGAAAGGAATTCCAGCTGCTCCAGCCAGGAAGTCAGATTCATCTGGGACCCAAATTAAATGCCTCTATGCTAATGCACACAGCATGGGGAATAAGCAAGAGGAGTTAAAGGTGTGTGTGTGCCTGCAGGAATATGATCTTATTGGCATCACGGAGACGTGGTGGGATGAATTCTATGACTGGAGTGTCAGAATGGAAGGATACAGGCTCTTTAGGAAGGTGTTGTGGGTTAGGCTGCTCCGGCAACCAAACCGCCCCCCCCTAGTCGTTGACTCACCCTCCCCCAGCCCCAGGGATAAGGATAAGGATAAATGGGATACCCGTGGGTTGAGATAAGAACAATTTAATACAGATGATTTAATACACAGTGTAGATGCTCACCACCCCCTTGTATGCGAAGCCCGTCTCGTCCCAAAGCTGCAATCCCGGACGAACGTGAGGCCCCAAAATAGAGAGGGGCAGAGAGAGAGATAGTAGTCCGAGAGTGGGAGTACTGGGAGAGAGAGGGGAAAAAAGGAAAAAAAAAAAAAGCAATAGAGCAAAAGCGCAGCAAGTGCAAAAGAGCAAAAGCGGCGAAAGAGCCAAAGTGCAAAAGCCCTTCTTCCCGGCTGACCCTCACTTTTATACTGGGCATGACGCTGCATGATATGGAATACTAATTGGCCAGTTTGGCCCTCAATCTTAAGTTCCACCACAAATCCCAAGGGGAATTGTGGCCCCCTTGTCCCGGCTATGCTCCCCCCTTATCCCGCTGTGCTTCTGCACTCCGGCACACTGAAAAGTCCTTGGAGTCTCACGTCCAACCACAAACATCAACTTGCTATCAACATTCTTCTCAGAGCGAGCCTCTGAGTAAAACCAAAACATGGAGCTCTTCTAGCTGCTAAAAAGAAGAGCTAACTGTCCCAGCTAAAACCAGGACAGAAGGACAGGCAGGGGACACAAGGAGGAGGTGTTGCTCTATATGTCAAAGACCAGCTGGAGTGCATGGAGCTCCACCTGGGGATGGATGAGGAGCTGACTGAGAGCTTATGAGTCAAGACAGGTGACACTGTAGTGGGGGTCCTGCTACAAGCCACCTGACCAGGAAGACTGAGAGGACCAAGTGGATGAGGCCCTCTACAGATAGAGAGGAGCAGCCTCACATTCACGAGCCCTGGTCCTCATGGGGGACTTCAACCACCCCGATATCTGTTGGAGGGACAACACAGCAGGGCACAGGCAATCCAGGAGGTTCCTGGAATGCTTTGATGATAATTTCCTTCTCCAAGTGACAGAGGAACCAACAAGAACCTCTCACCACAATTTGGTGACCTTCTATGATGAGGTTAACAGCATTGATGAATAAGGGAAGAGCAACTGACATCGTCTACCTGGACTTGTCCAAAGCATTTGATACTTGTCTCTAAACTGGAGTGACACGGATTTGATAGATGGACCATGTGGGAAAATAACTGAAATTGAGGAAATGCAGAAACACTGCTTCGCAAAGTTCAGCTCAAAAGCTGCAATATTAAAGGTAGCTCTGAGGCAAGGCGCGGCTGCTGCTCCCAGGAACACAATGCGGTTGGCATGGACAAGGCTTGTCCTGGCCGAACAGAACGTATGATGTTCTTGAAATGGGGAGCAGAGTGGTACGAAGGTACCACGGGTCATCCCTGTTCCCAGGGATAAAAGAATGGCTGGCAAAGGGAACTGCACAGCTGGCAAGAAAGACGGATCGCGACCCTGGCCTCATCAATGGTGAACCTAGCCAAGAATTCACCTAGGCCATTTGGGCATGTTGATATTTAACAAGTTGCCAAATGGCTGGCCTTTTGGGTGAACTTTGCTCATTATAATATCATTATAATACCAAAACACACCTCCATCCCAAAAGCTACCCGCCTCCAGGTAGTGACCACCCCCCACTGAGCATGCGTCTTGAATTTCTTCCTGTCTATACCTTTAAATCGAAGCAAGGAAAATTTACACCAATCCTGACAAAGATACGCTTGACTAGAGTCACTCAAGCCTCATCGAAAAAGTATAAAAATGGCTTAAGAGAAAGGGGTGTTGGGAGAAGACCTCCATTGGAATGTCTGGGATCAGTCGACCGGCTGGACCTCTCTTCTCCCCCCCAGAGGGACGTCTGTTGGGTAAGAGCTCTGTGTTGTGTGTGTTTAGTTACTAACATCTTACTAGCTAGTTAGAATTGTTATTGATAAGTTGTGTTTTTGCAGTCAGTCCCTATCACTGGCTGTCTTCAAATCAGTATCCTGTCACGAGCATATGTAATAAAATTTATTTTATATATATATAAAATATATAAGTTTCCAGAAACTTCATAATTGATACAGAGGATATAACGGATTTGGCCCATTGCGCTGCCTGTGGGGTCCCTGAACAGGTCAGGCAAACACCCTCTGACTTAGTGGGCTGCCCAGCGGGGAGCAGGCGGGTCGGGTACAAGGGTCTCGTCTTTCTTGGGAAGCCGGTAGACTGGTCAAATTGCTCCCTGACCTCTCTTGACCTGACCTTGTGTCATAATGTGACAGACCACTTGGTGGATAAGGAATTGGCTGGATGCTTGCACTCAAAGAGTTGCGGTCAATGCCTTGATGTCCAAGTGGAGGCCAGTGACAAGTGGTGTTCCTCAGGGGTCAGTACTGGGGCCAGTGCTGTTTAACATCTTTGTCAGCAGCATGGACAGTGGGATCGAGTGCACCCTCAGCAAGTTTGCAGATGACACCAAACTGTGTGGTGTTGTGGACACGCTGGAGGGAAGGGATGCCATCCAGAGTGACCTCAACAGGCTGGAGAGAAGGGCCTGTGAGAACCTCATGAAGTTCAACAAGGCCAAGTGCACGGTCCTGCACGTGGGTCGGGGCAATCCCAAGCACAGGTACAGGCTGGGCAGAGAATGGATTGAGAGCCGCCCTGAGGAAAAGGACTTGGGAGTGCTGGTGGATGAGAAGCTCAACATGAGCCGGCAATGTGCACTGGCAGCCCAGAAAGCCAACCGTGTCCTGGACTGCATCCAAAGAAGAGTGGCCAGTAGGTCAAGGGAGGTGATTCTGCCCCTCTACTCTGCTCTTGTGAGACCCCACCTGGAATACTGCGTTCAGTTCTGGAGTCCCCAACACAAGAAGGACATGGAGCTGCTGGAGCGAGTCCAGAGAAGGGCCATAAAGATGATCTGAGGGCTGAAGCACCTCTCCTATGAAGATAGGCTGAGAGAGTTGGGGCTGTTCAGCCTGGAGAAGAGAAGGCTCCGCGGTGATCTTATAGCAGCCTTCCAGTACCTAAAGGGGGCCTACAGGGAAGCTGGAGAGGGACTTTTTACAAGGGTATGTAGTGATAGGACAAGGGGTAATGGCTTTAAACTGAAAGAGAAGAGATTTAGATTAGGTATAAGGAAGAAATTTTTCACTCAGAGGGTGGTGAGGCACAGAAACAGGTTGCCCAGAGAAGTTGTAGATGCCCCATCCCTGGCAGTGTTCAAGGCCAGGTTGGATGCGGCTTTGAGCAACCTGGTTTAGTGGAAGGTGTCTCTGCCCATGGCAGGGGTTTTGGAACTAGATGATCTTTGAGGTCCCTTCCAACTCAAACCATTCTATGATTCTATGATAAATCAACAGAGGGAAAAAAAAATCATTTTTCACACTGAATGGGAGAGAGAATTTGTAGGAACAACACAGCTGACAGAGGCACAGGCAGCAAGACCTCCCTTTGTTAGAAGCAGCTAGATCAATCTCGATTGCCTATGCAACTATAACTCAGGTTGGAAATTTACCTTCTGAAAGGCAATGCAATCTAAATGCAATCTAGTGCTGGCTGTCCTTCGATATCTTTCTCATAATGCTCCCTTCCACATACCTAGTACAGTTCCTCCTACAGTTTACTGGGAAGAGAATGACAGAACAGTGCTATAGCCTGAGGCATCTCCTCCTCCAGATCCAACAAAAAAAAAGCAAACCTCACAATAATCAGGACCCACTAATTCTGGTATGACATTGCAGTGCATTTGCTCACACAATGATCAAGTTAACACAAATGCTCGAAACTCTATAGTTTGAGCAACTGCTGTGAAAGCATCCCTCTAGTATATTACTGATGTGTAATATATTTAACGTGCTGCATCATATATGTAAGTGATACAGCAAACCATTAACAGTAATGTAAATAAGTATTGTTATGTTCAAGAGTTACTGACACTGTACTTCTGACACTAGAAGTGAGCGGAACCCAGGGCAGGGAGAAGCAAAGCATTCTCATGCCTTATTTTCCAAAGGCATACAAAACAAACAGTAACATTTATTAGAAGTTCACATAGGTCTCAGAAAAAAGTTTTACAAGTTGCTATGGTGAGGTTTTCTGAAACCTCAGACAGATCTGTAGGAGTTATGCAAATAACTGCCAGACCTATCAGATTCTTCACGACACACAAACCATTAAGCACAAATTGGGGGGTTAGGTTTAATACAGTGTCCAGCCAACACCAACCATTATTTTATTGTAGGGTTCAACTGCAGTATGGGACATGCGAAGACAAGCTGCATAAAGCTTGTTGGTCGCTTGTTTCCTGCCTCATGACAAAATCACGCTAAATTCAGTGCCTTTGACTTCCAGGTCTTTCTTCCCTTAAAAACAGCTGCTTATTCTTTAGCAAGCTCCTGAACCCTGGAGAAAAAAAAAACACTTTCCAGAAAACCCTAGCAGAACCCTGTTTAGTAGGCTTCATAGATCTCACAGAGGCTGAGAACAGATGACTTTCCCACTCAAATGGAAGAGCTGAAGTCATGAGTGGCTTGCCATTGATTCAGTCAGCGAACTTCCCATTTAATTTCTCTCCTTCCAGAGAAATATGAAGAGTTAGTACTCTAAATCTAACACAGACTTCCTTTATTCACATGTATTTCTAGACAGCACCATACATCTTCCCATCAAGAGATGCTGGGCAAGATGAGAGACACTGGATCCCTAATGGAGAAATAACAACTCATGGGTATAAATAGCAAGCACTCTTCGAATATTTTAATCATAAAGAACATCTGAAATAATAACATCAAGCTTTTTTGTCAAATGATGGAAGTGCCCAAAGGCATTTCTGTCAGAGCATACTGTTGCGTCATTTTTCCAGAACACGGCTCATACACCAGACCAAACAATGTTATTACTTTGCACTGAAGGCCTTTCCTCCCTCCATCACCTCATTCTCTCCCCTAAGGCCCTCCCACCTTCCTGCCAAAACCTCCCCAGGCTTTCCTCCCCACCCACGTCCCTCTCTCCTACAAATCACCTCATCACTCCCATCCACAGCCACCCTGCACGTCTCATTGCTCACCTCATGGACCACCTGCCCTAAACATACCCCAGACCCAAAAGAAAGGGGCGGAGGCAGAGAACTGAGCATGCGAAGTAATTTACATGTAAAGCGAGAGAAAATGAATCAATTGTTTAAGAGAATAACAATGACTACGTAAACAGGTTATGAACATGTATGATCGCAGTGTGTAACTAAGTTTCTGTCCAGGGGCCGGGGGTGCAGCCAGGAGGAGATATCCCCCGTGCACTTGCACCACAATAAAGTAATGCCGCTTTCTAACACTGCAAACTGTGTTAGAGAGTTTCTGTCCCGATTGT
>NW_028238606.1:0-20981 GCF_009769465.1 Tauraco erythrolophus | reverse complement strand
CCGCTCCATCCTCACTGACCTGCTGTCGATGCAGCTGTTTCTCTCAGATCTCAGTCCTCTCCAGGTGAACTCAGCCCAGTGGGCACCCCGGGAGTGGGGTGCCCCCGAGTTCCCCAGCTGGCTCCGCCGCCGCCATTCTCCGTGGGCGGCGCCGGCCCGACGCAGGCAGCCGCCCGGCCGGGAGCCAGGGAGCGAGGGCAGTGCCCTCCTCCCTTCTCTGGTCGATCCTGGGCGAAGCACCTTTTCCGGTTCCCTTGTCCTGACTTAAATAGGGCAATTCGCAGAGGCGCCCTATTGGCTCAACCCCGAGGGGGATGGCAGTCTGATCCGGTGGCCAGAACTAAGCCTAACCCGGATCCAAAACCGGGGAGGTCGCAGGGAGCAAAATCCCTCTCCTGCCACCAGAACCACCCCCCCCTCCACATCAAACCATGACATATGCGAAGCCCGTCTCGTCCCGAAGCTGCAATCCCGGACGAACGTGAGGCCCCGAAATAGAGAGGGGCAGAGAGAGAGAGAGATAGTACTCCGAGAGTGGGAGTACTGTGAGAGAGAGAAAAAGAGAGAAAAACAATAGAGCAAAAGTGCAGAAGCGCAAAAGAGGCGAAAGAGCCAAAGCGCAACAGCCCTTCTTTCCAGCTGACCCTAACTTTTATACTGGGCATGACACTGCATGATATGGAATACTAATTGGCCAGTTTGGCCCTCAATCTTAAGTTCCACCACAAATCAGAAGGGGAATCGTGTCCCCCTTGTCCCAGCTATGCTCCCCCCTTATCCCGCCGTGTTTTTGCACTCCGGCACACTGAAAAGTCCTTGGAGTCTCAAACATCAACTTGCTATCAGCATTCTTCTCAGAGCGAGCCTCTGAGTAAAACCAAAACACGGAGCTCTTCTAGCTGTTAAAAAGAAGAGCTAACTGTCCCAGCTAAAACCAGGACAAAGGGGAAATGGATATAAGCTGGAACATAGGAGGTTCCGCTTAAACATGAGGAAGAACTTCTTCCCAGTAAGGGTAACAGAACACTGGAACAGGCTGCCCAGAGAGGTTGTGGAGTCTCCTTCTCTGGAGATGTTCAAAACCCGCCTGGATGTGTTCTTGTGTGATCTGATCTAGGTGGTCCTGCTCCAGCAGGGGGATTGGACTAGATGATCCTTTGAGGTCCCTTCCAATCCCTAACATTGTGTGATTCTGTGATCATCTTGATCGGTATTGCGGGAAATAACTAATCCTCTTTGTTCCAGCAATTTCAACAGTTAATATCAGTGTTGCAAAACCGTAAACGTGCATATTCCATTGTACACCTGCAAGCACACACCATGCTTTCAGGGCCTGTAACAGAAGGGAACAGGCGAGCTGACCCTCTCACGAGTGTGGCTCTTGTACCAAACTAGTTAATGCAGGCAACAATCTTACATGACTTCTACCATCAGAATGCTGATGCCATTAGGTGACAATTTGGCTTAACACGACAGCAAGCCCGCTCAATCGTACAATCATGTAGTAGCTGCCAAAATATGATCATGCCACCAATGTGTGGTGTTAATCCTTGTGGTTTACACTCGCAGGAGTTTTGACATACACCTCTCATGGGAAGCACGTATTTTTGTCATCATGGGGTATTGAGCATGTTACTGGTCTTCCTTACAATCCTACTGGGCAACCGATCATAGAACGCGCACATGGTACTTTGAAAAATATGCTTTTCAAACAAGAAGGGGGAATGATAGGGAAATCTCCCAACGAAACAATAGCTAAAGCGTTATAGGTGTTAAATTTCTTAAATCGATGGTTAAACATCTTGGGATGGATAAAATGTCACACATCAGTCAAAATCAGGCACAGGCAGGGTTACAGCAGGCGGCTTTCCAACAACTGACTGAATTGGCCATGAGAGCATTAAGACGTGTCCCTGATTTTGGGACGGGGAGGTTTCCTTTGCTTCCATTCAGCAGGGAGCACAGGAACCTTATGAACATTTTCTTGATCGACTACAAACGGCAGTTCAGAGACAAATAGAAAATCCGGCTGCTGCAGATGTCTTGTTATTCCAGTTAGCGATGGAAAATGCTAATGCAGGCTGCCGGCAAGCTCTTGATCCTATTAGAAATCGGGCAAAAATGATTGCAGGTGTAATAAAGGCCTGTCAGAATGTGGACTCGGAACACTATGAAGCAGAGATATTGGCAGCTGCTTTGGCATAACAGATGGTTACAGCCCAAGCAGCTGTTAAATGTTTCTCCTGCGGACAAGAAGGGCATATCACCTAAAAATAGAAATCAAAGCAAAATGGGAGCTCCGACTCAACTCTGCCCATGTTGTAATAAGGGATATCACTGGGGAACCAATGCCGATGTAAGTTTTATAAACAAGGCAAACCTGTTTTGGGAAATGGGAAAAGGCGGGCGTGACCCACCGCCCCAAAAACTCACAACAGGGTCAATCAACCTGTAATGTACCCTGGTTGGACACAGGGCCCAGGCAGGTTGAACAATCCGTCACTGTCGCTGCCCTCCGGCCCTCCACCTCAGGGAGTGCAGGGTTGGATTTGGCCACAGCAGAATCAACAGCAATCACTGACATGTCAGTGCATTTAATTCCTACTGGTGTCTTTGGTCCTATACCACAAGGATTAGGTGCACTATTGCTGGGACGATCATCCACCACGAAATCAGGATTGTTTGTACTCCCAGGGGTAATTGATTCTGAGTCTAAAGGGGAAATAAAAGTCATGGCATAGACTCCTTCACCACTGTGGGAAAATAACCGAAATTGGGGAAAATGGAGAAATACAGCTTTGCAAAGTTCAGCTCAAAGGCTGCAATATCAGAGCAGCTTTGAAGTGAGACACGGTTGCTGCTCCCAGGACGGACACGGCCTGCTGGTCGGATGAAATGAGCAATGTCTTTGAAGTGGGGATTAGAGTGGTATGGAGGTACCATGGCTCATCCCTGTTATCAGGGGCAAAGAACATCTGGTGAAGATAATCGTCTAATTGTCATCAAGGAAGATGGATCGCAACTGTTCAACTTGGGATGGGGACATTTGGTATGATGATGAAGAATGATGATGAATTCATGGGGACCCCCGATCCCAACTCTCAGCCACTTCCTTTAAGACCATTAATTAAGACCGAAACTTATGTTGATAATGATGAAATTCACACTAAAATGTGAACGGCCCCCTGGTCCCCTGCTGAGTTGACAAAGTTACAAGAGAAATACTCCAGACGCCCAGATGAGTCAGAAACTGAATACGTGTGGCGAGTCTCCCTTACGGAGGGAGATCAGATTTTACTAAGTGAGGAGGAGGCAGAAGGATACTGGGGCTCTGGCGTGTTTTTAACCACTACACTTGGAGATCATTATTATTCCTTAACTGCACGAGCAGCATACTGGGCAGGTGGTATAGATCCTCGAGAGAGAGGCAATCCGCTAACAATTACCACCAAGGGGTTCTCAGATTTGGCTTCATCGGTGCAAAAGGCAGCATGTATACAAGCAATATATAACAGAGATCTGGCAATAAAATCCCCGATGTTGGCTCCCATTGATCCAATATGATTGGGACCCCTAATTCGCGGTCTCCCTGATGGTCTAAAAGCATATGTCGTGGCCATACAGGATCGTTTGCAAGCTAATATTGAAAAAAATGCAAACCTGCGGCGCAGACAACAGCCAACTCCTATAATGACCTGGAATGGATTTGTACAGGATGTAATCAATTACGGGCGCCGAATAGGCTGGGTCAATATGACCCTAGAAAAACCCACAGATTGTGCACGTCAAGTCCACCAACTTACCACTCCACATCCTAAATTTGAGAAAAAATTCCAAAATAATAAAGACTGATCTTATTTGTGGAGTCAAGCTCGAGGGTTAGGAGTGCCTCAGTATTTACTGTGAGGCATTAACACGGAGGATCTCCGCAGATTAGTTCAATCTCTAACTGCGGCAAGAAGTGGTGATAGCAGTAAAAGACAACTGCACGATAAGCCCCCACCTCAAAATATACACGCGTCTTCTGCACCGCAGCAGGACCTGATCGATCTATCAGAACCCCAGCCAAAAAACGTGTGTCCCTGGGGAGGACAGTGAGCCACCCTCTCCGGCAGATACTAGTTACACAATGGCTCCATAACAACCTTTCTGACCCAATCGTATCTATCCCAATTGGACCAAGGAAAATTTATGCAGATTTTCTCATTGATACAGGCGCTCAAATGTCTGTAATAACTGAAGAAATAGCTGAGGATTTAGGCATAAAACCCAGCCGCCGCAAAGTGAAAGTTGTAGGAATTGGAGGAGTTGTAAAGGAATGGCTGACAGCCAAAATAACTCTGTGGCTGCCAGGAGAGAAAAAATTAACCCGTACTAAGGTACTAGTCGGAGCTGCCAACACTAACATTTTAGGCTTTGATTTGTTATATGGGTGTCGTGGTTTTTTTTTTGTTTTTTTTTTTTTTTTTTTTTTTTTTTGGACTGAGGGTCGAGACAAGAACCGAAAAGGGAGCACCCACCAACCATGGTCTCGGGCAAAACATGACTCAGGCTTTCTTAATAAAACAAAACAATTTATTAACAGTTACTAAACAAAAGACAAAAGGGAACGAAACCGGTTACTTGAGAGGAGAAAGAGAAAACAAGGCCAGATCTTAAAACAACACCTCCCCACCCCCTATTTTCCTTTCGTTCCTGGCTCTGCCTTCCCCCCAGCGGCGCAGGGAGACAGGGAATGGGGGAGTACAGGTCAGTTCATCCATGTTGTTCACTGCCGCTCCTTTTCTTAAAGGAGGAGGAGTCTTTACACCATTTTTCCCTTGCTTCGGTGGATCCCCTACTCACAAGGAAAAAAGTCCCCAAACTTTTCCAAAGTAAGTCCTGCCCGCAGGATTGCAATCCTCCCCATGGATCGCACCAGTTCGGGCTTTACCAGTCTCGGCCTCTTAGGGAGCTGCTGCCACTCGCGTCGGCGTGGGTCGTCCCACGGTCTCCAGATGCCTCCACGACCTCGTCGTGCATTCCATGCCCCATTATCAACAGTACCTGGTCGCGCATCCCCTGCTCCACGACCTCTCCTGGGCTCAGGCATCTCCTTCTCGACGTGGGTTTCTCCACAGGCCACGAGTGGGTCGCTGCTCCGCCGAGTACACCCTGGCTGCAGGGGGGCCGCCTGCCATCTCACACCGATTTGCAAGGGAAGCCTCAGCTCCAGCACACCTCCTCCTGCTCCATCTTTGCTGACCCGGTCGTTGTGGTTGTCTTCTCTTAGATATTAATCCTCTCTGGGGGAGCTCGGCCCGGCGGGCACCCCGGGAGCGGGGCGCTTACCGAGTCCCCCATGCGGCTCCCCGGCGCCATCTTGAGCACATGGCGCCGGCCCGGGCCCGGGCCCGAGCGGCCGCTCGGCCGGGAGCCGGGAGCGAGGGCCGCGCCCTCCTGCTCTCTCCTCGCTCCTGAGCAAAAAGCCCCTTTCCCGCCCCTTTGTCTCAACTTAAATAGGGCAATTCGCAGAGGCGCCGCCTTGGCTCAACCTCCCCCGGGGGGGGATGGGACTCAGATCTGGTGGCACAGGGAGCAAATCCCCTCCCCTGCCACCAGAACACCCCCCCACACATCAAACTATCACAATGGGAGAACATGGAAATTACCCGATGGTTCCTGGTGGAGTTTTGCAGGACAGAGTGATAGGAATCAAGCGTGGGTTGATTCTGATTTTGTAAATCTGAAACTGTTAGAAGTGTCTATTCCCCTGCCCCCATCCCGAGTCACAAACATAAAACAATACCCATTGCCGGCCACAATGCAGGAAGGGATTGACAGGGTGGTAAAAGACCTAGAGGAGTGCGGTATAATTACCCGCACTCACTCACCCTACAACTCTCCAGTTTGGCCGGTTAAAAAGCCAAATGGGCAGTGGAGGCTCACTATCGATTACAGGCAATTAAATGCCAACACTGCACCTTTAACAGCAGCCGTAACAAACATTGCAGAATTAGCGACCCAAATACAAGGAGCCTCACACTCATGGATGGCAGCTTTAGACGTGAAAGATATGTTTTCAATGATCCCTCTCGAAGAGGGAGATAAAGCACAATTTGCTTTCACTTGGAGGGGAACACAGTATACTTTTGTCATGGTTTGATGTGGAGGGGGTGGGGGTTCTGGTGGCAGGAGAGGGGTTTTGCTCCCTGCGACCTCCCCGGTTTTGGAACCGGGTTAGGCTTAGTTCTGGCCACCAGATCAGACTGCCATCCCCCTTGGGGTTGAGCCAATAGGGCACCTCTGCGAATTGCCCTATTTAAGTCAGGACAAAGGAACCGGAAAAGGTGCTTTGCCCAGGATCGAGGAGAGAAGGGAGGAGGGCACTGCCCCCGCTCCCTGGCTCCCGGCTCGACAGCTGCCTGCGTCGGGTCGGCGCCGCCCACAGAGAATGGCGGTGGCGGAGCCAGCTGGGGAACTCGGGGGCACCCCACTCCCGGGGTGCCCACCGGGCTGAGTTCACCTGGAGAGGACTGAGATCTGAGAGAAACAGCTGCATCGACAGCAGGTCAGTGAGGATGGAGCGGGAGGAGGTGTGCCGGAGCCGAGTTTCCCCTGCGGCTGATGGTGAGATGGCAGGCGGCCCCCCTGCAACCAGGACGGCCTTGGTGGAGCAGAGACCCACTCGCAGCCCATGGGGAGAAGATGCCTGAGCCTGAGGATGGTCGTGTTGGGATGCACGACAAGGCAGAGAGGCATCTGGAGTCTGCGTGACGACCCACGCCGGAGCGAGTGGCTACAGCTCCCTAAGTATCCGAGACTGTGGTAAAGCCCACACCGGAGCAATCTGTGGGGAAGGATTGTTTCCAGTGGGCTGGACTCACGTTGGAGAAGTTTGTGGATTTTTCCTCGTGGGTAGGGGATCCATTGGAGCAGGGGAAAAGGGTGTAAGGACTCCTCCTCCTTTAAGAAAGAAGCAGCAGTAACAGCACAGAATGAACTGACCTGCACTCCCCCAGTCCCTGCCCCCTGTGCTGCTGGGGGGAGGAGGTAGAGCCGGGAGGAAAAGGAAGGGGAGGGGAAGGTGTCGGTTTTAAAATCTGGTTTTGTTTCTTTCTGTCCTCTTGAGTAACCGGTTTTGTTTCCCTTTGTCCTTCTAAGTAACCATTAATAAACTGTTTTGCTTTGAGAAAGCCCAGTCTGTTTTGCCCGGGACCATGGTTGGTGGGTGCTCCCTCTTTTCTTGTCTCAACCCTCAGTCCCTTTATTTTTTTTTTCTCTCCTCTCCACTTTACTGGAGAAGGAGAGACTGTGTGAGTTTTAGTTGCTGGATCAGCCTAAAACCACGACTTTTAATAGATTACCTCAAGGATATAAACATTCTCCTACTATTGCTCATAATGCATTAGCAAAAATTTTGGCTAAAATTCCTATCCCACCAAATATCACTGTTTATCAGTATATTGATGACATACTAATTGGAGGTGAGGATGTAGAAGCAGTTAAGCAAACCATGGACATTATACAGGAAAGATTAACAGCTTTGGGTTTAGAAACGCCCCCATCTAAATGTCAGGGACCAGCCCAAGAAGCTAAATTTCTAGGAGTCTGGTGGATTAAAGGAGCTGCTTCTGTCCCCCCAGACACTCTAGAAAAAATAGAGCATGGACAAAATCCTTCCAGCAAAAAGGAGCTGCAACAAGTCCTGGGAACCTTAAGTTACTGGCATAAGCACATCCCCGGATTTTCCATTGCTGCTCGTCCCCTGTATAACTTGCTTAAAAAAGGAAAATCATGGGACTGGACTAAACAGCACGAAGATGCATTAGAGATCCTGATAAAAGAACTAAGGTTATTCCAACAACTCGGTCCTATCCACCCAACAGACCCTATTTATGTAGAATGGGGGTTCAGTGAACACAGTTCACATTGTAATCTGTGGCAAAAGGGACCAGACGGGCCAGATAGACCACTGGAGTTCAGCTCCCACTCCTTTAATGACACTGAAACAAGATACTCAGGTCTTGAAAAAAGCCTGTTGTCCCTAGTGCGAGCAGTGAAGCGGGTAGAACAGATAAGGAAAGAACAAAGTGTGATCATTCGGAGACCTTTCCATCTCTTAGATATGGTCCACAAAGGCACGGCACCACCTGCCGGCATTGCCCAGAAACCCACTGTTCGCAAATGGTATGCCTATCTGGAAGGAATAAATGAAATTATGCCAATTAAAGAAGGCAACGTTAAAGTATCCAAATTACAAAAGGACATTGATAGTAATTCGCTATTCCAAACTTTGCCTAGTGAACCATCCCCAATCCAGGAGGCATCTCCTCTAAAGGAGGACAGTGATTTAAAGGGAGCGTGGTTTACAGATGCATCATCCCATCGACAAAATAATGAATGGCAGTATAAAGCAGTAGCATTGGGAGTAGCCACCGGGAAAAAACTAAGTGAAACAGGAAAAGGAAGTGCACAGGTAGGAGAACTTAGAGCGGTTCTGTTAGCTGCACAGGAGGGTGCTAGCTACATTTACACCGATTCATATGCGGTTTCCAAAGGAGCCACCGAATGGATAGGCCATTGGGCAACAAATGACTGGCAAGTAAATAGAACTCCAGTCTGGCAAACCGAAAGCTGGAAGCAATTGTTAGAAATAGGAGAACAAAGAGTCCTGTATGTTGGTTGGGTAAAGGGACACGATCAGTCAGACTCTATTGCTGCCCAATTTAATCAAGTTGACAGCCTCACATGACTACATAAAATTGATGTTGTAAATGATCATGAATGGTAACGGTTACTCGAGTGGTTACATGGAAAACAAGGTCACACGGGGTGAGCCGATCTATATCGAGAAGGCATAGCCCGAGGATGGCCCATACCAACAAAATTATGTGAGCAAGTGGTAACTGCATGCTCACAATGTCGTTTACAACTTAATAAAGACCATCTGAGTAAAGCATCTCGGTTACATATTCGTGATCAAAAAACACTGTGGCACACTTGGCAAATTGATTATGTAGGCCCACTGCGACCCTCGGGGGGGTAAAAAATATAGCCTAGTGGGAGCAAAAGTTATTTCAGGAATCACCATGGCCACAGATGTTACAGCTGCTACTGGAAAGAATACAGTCCACAGTCTAAAGCAATGGTTTAGTACTCTCCCTCTCCCCGAGGAAATCCAAAGCGATAACAGGACACATTTCACAGCTACTATAGTACAAGACTGGGCCAAAGAAGAGGGAATTCGCTGGGTATTTCATACCCCATATTATCCTCAAGCCAATGGCATTGTTGAAAGAACAAATGGCCTAGTTAAGACATTTGCTAAAACTTATGAATCAGGATGGCATCTGTGACTGCCTAACGCCATCTATCAATTGAACAACAGATGGAGTGAAAATGGGTGTCCAAAGATGAAAGCTTTTTGCTCTTCTGCCAAAACGTTGGTACTGAAGGCAGAAGTGCAACCAGGGGAGTATCCTACCAGCTTCCATGCAGGACAACCTGTAATGGTCAAAATGCCTCCAATACGAACTGTGGCAATGGTGTTAACCACTACAAAAAACCTCTATGCCTGGGAGGCCAGAGACTGTTCAGGGAAAATACACCAAATCAGTACTCGGTGGATAATACCCTCGTTTTAACCAACATTGCCGGTTGCATTCTCAACTGAGCGTTGTTTCTTTTTCTTTTACAGGAACTTTGGATGAACTGTACGTGGACGAGTGGATACGCCTACACAAACCTCGACTGTATACAGGGCCTATTAACATTGGTTCTAGCTGTAATATTATTCTTGCTGATCATCTCGATCCCACTGTCCATGTCGCCAACAAAGATGTTAAATAGCACCGGCCCCAGTACAGACCCCTGAGGAACACCACTCGTCACAGGCCTCCACGTGGACATTGAACCATTGACCACAACTCTATGAATGCAACCATCCAGCCAATTCCTTATCCGCCGAGTGGTCCATCCATCAAAACCATGTCTTTCTAGTTTAGAGACAAGGATGTCGTGTAGGACAGTATCAAATGCTTTGGATAAGTCCAGGTAGACGATGTCAGTTGCTCTTCCCCTATCCATCAATGCTGTAACCTCATCATGGAAGGCCACCAAATTAATCAGGCAGGATTTGCCCTTAGTGAAGCCATGTTGGCGGTCACCAATCACCTCCTTATTTTCTATATGCCTTAGCATAGTCGCCAGGAGGATCTGCTCCATGATATTGCCGGGCACAGAAGTGAGACTGACTGGCCTGTAGTTCCCTGGGTCTTCTTTTTTTCTCTTTCTAAAGATGGGGGCTATGTTTCCCCTTTCCCAGTCATTGGGAACTTCACCAGATTGCCATGACTTCTGAAATATGATGGATAGTGCCTTAGCAACTTCATCTGCCAGTTCCAACAGCCAGTTCCAACTTCCAAATTTGCCGTTAGTGAAGTCACCATGGCTTCACTAAGGGCAAATCGTGCCTGACTAATTTGATGGCCTTCTATGATGAGGTTACAGCATTGATGGATAGGGGAAGAGCAACTGACATCGTCTACCTGGACTTATTCAAAGCATTTGATACTGTCCCACACGACATCCTTGTCTCTAAACTGGAGAGACATGGTTTTGATGGATGGACCACTCGGTGGATAAGGAATTGGCTGGATGGTCGCACTCAAAGAGTTGCGATCAACGACTCGATGTCCAAGTGGAGGCCAGTGATGAGTGGTGTTCCTCAGGGGTCAGTACTGGGGCCAGTGCTATTTAACATCTTTGTTGGTGACATGGACAGTGGGATCGAGTGCACCCTCAGCAAGTTTGCAGATGACACCAGGTTGTGTGGAGTTGTGGACACACCGGAGGCAAGGGATGCCATCCAGAGGGACCTTGACAGGCTGGAGAGGTGGGCCTGTGAGAACCTCATGAAGTTCAACAAGGCCAAGTGCAAGGTCCTGCACATGAGTCAGGGCAATCCTAAGCATAATTACTGGCTGGACGGAGAATGGATTGAGAGAAAACCTGAGAAAAAGGACTTGGGAGTGCTGGTCGATGAGAAGCTCAACATGAGCCAGCAATGTGCACTGGCAGCCCAGAAAGCCAACCGTATCCTGGGCTGCATCAAAAGAAGCGTGTCCTGCAGGTCGAGGGAGGTCATTCTGCCCCTCTATGCTGCTCTCATGAGACCCCACTTGGAGTACTGTGTTCAGCTCTGGAGTCCCCAACACAAGAAGGACACAGAGCTGCTGGAGTGGGTCCAGAGGAGGGCCACGAAGATGATCCGAGGGCTGGAACACCTCTGCTATCAAGATAGGCTGAGAGAGTTGGGGCTGTTCAGCCTGGAGAAGAGAAGGCTCTGGGGTGATCTTATTGCAGCCTTCCAGTACTTAAAGGGGGCCTACAGGAAAGCTGGAGATGGACTTTTTACAAGGGCGTGTAGTGATAGGACAAGGGGAAATGGCTTTAAACTGAAAAAGGGGAGATTTAGATTAGATATAAGGAAGAAATTTTTCACTCAGAGGGTGATGAGGCACTGGAACAGGTTGCCCAGAGAAGTTGTAGATGCCCCATCCCTGGAAGTGTTCAAGGCCAGGTTGGATGAGGCTTTGGGCAACCTGGTGTAGTGGAGGGTTTCCCTGCCCATGGCAGGGGAGTTGGAACTAGATGATCTTTGAGGTCCCTTCCAATCCTAACCATTCTATGATTCTATGATTCCCTCAGGACCTGCGGATGCACCTCATCAGGTCCCATGGACTTGTGCACCTTCGGGTTCTTTAGATGGTCTCGAATCTGATCTTCTCCTACAGTGGGTGGTTCTTCATTCTCCCAGTCCCTGCCTTTGCCTTCTGTGACTTGGCCTGTGCAGTAGGAGCTCTTGCCAGTGAAGACTGAAACAAAGAAGTCATTGAGAACCTCAGCCTTCTCCATATCCTGGGTAGCCATGTCCCCCGTTTCCTTCCGGAGAGGGCCTACATTTTCCCTAGACCTCTTTTGATCACTGACATATCTATAGAAGTTTTTCTTGTTGCCCTTGCATCGCTCCTGAGCTTGGAGGAGGTGATCGTTGAATATTAACCAGCTTTCTTGGGCCCCTCTTCCCTCCAGGGCTTCATCCCATTGTACTCTAGCAAGGAGATCCCTGAAGAGGCCAAAGTCTGCTCTCCTGAAATCCAGGGTAGTGAGCTTGCTGTGCACCCTCCTTGCCTCCCTAAGAATCTTGAACTCCGCCATTTCATGATCACTGCAGCCAAGGCTGTCCTTGAGCGTCACGTTCCCTACCAGCCCTTCTTTGTTGGTGAGAACAAGTTCCAGCAAAGCACCTCTCCTCGTTGGTTCCTCTACCACTTGGAAAAGGAAGTTATCATCCATGCATTCCAGGAACCTCCTGGATTGCCTATGCCCTGCTGTGTTGCCCTTTCAACAGATATCAGGGTGGTTGAAGTTCCCCATGAGGACCAGGGCTCGTGAATTTGAGGCTGCTCCTATCTGTCTGTAGAGGGCCTCATCCATCCGGTCCTCCTGGTCAGGTGGTCTGTAGCAGACCTCCACTACTATGTCCTCTGTCCCTGCTCTCCCTTTAATCCTAACCCATAAGCTCTCAGTTGGGACCTCATACGTCCCCAGGTGCAGCTCCATGCACTCCAGCTGGTCAGTCACTATCACCGTCTATCTTCGAATCTGTATCCTGTCACAAATAAAATTATATATATATATATATATGTTTCCGGAAACTTTTGAATTATTGTAAGGAATTTGGCCCCTAGTACTACTGGTGTCGGTCCCTAATAAGTGGACAAACCTTCCTCTGATTCACCGGACTGCGAAGGGAAGGCAGGGGGAGTCGGACCGAAGGGTCTCGCCTGACTTGGGACACTGATAGACTGGTCTTTTGACCTCAAAACATTAAAACCACCATGCACTATTCCGGCTGGAGAAAGAATAGCACAATTGCTTTTGATGCCTCGAAGCACCATGTTGGGGAAGTCTTCTGGCTGCTGTATGGGTTGAATAGAAAGCACCTGTGTTTCGTTAAAACAGGTGCTGTGAGCCACGTTGGTCAGCCGGAAACCACGTGACCCATGGGTGGTTAAAGGTGGGGCACTCCCTCCTGGGAGTGGGGCATTTTCCCTCTTGGGTACTGGAGAGGTAGGAGCCCTTAGAGACCGGTGACTTGGAGCTCTCTGTTGGATAGATTTCTGATTGAGATAACATTGAGATTAGAACAGCCTTCTGATTGTGAGATACATCGTGATCGCAATGACCGTTTGGTTGCGATTCACTGTGAGAAGATACAAGCAGTTCACGACAGCACCACATCACCTCCATTATGTAACATAGATATATAAGAGCATTTGGTAGCACAGACCAACCAAAAATTTTTTGGACACAGAAAGTCACGGATGCACAACCTCTTTTAACAGTAATCATTAATGGGAAGGCTTTTTCTGGCTTAGTTGACATGGGGACTGATGTATCTATAGTGAAAAAATCTGACTGGCCACCCTCTTGGCCTCTGATACAAGCCCTGACAGCTGTAATCGAAGTAGGTGGAACACAGATCCCACAGCAGAGTGCACAGTCCTTGTTAGTAGTAGGCCCAGGTAACAAACAAGCTATGTTGAAACCATATGTTCTTGATGTCCCATGTACATTATGGGGTCGGGATTTGTTGAATCAGTGGAATGTGAGGCTAACCACAAATTTTTAGCACAGGTCACTGATGTCCAGTCCCGACTCAAGCTGGCCTGGTTGACTGACAGGCCGGTCTGGGTCCATTAGTGGCCATTAAAAAGTGAGCAGTTGGAGTGGGCGCAAAAATTGATCGATGAACAGCTCAAATTAGGACATATAGTTCCCTCCACTAGCCCATGGAATACTCCAGTATTTTTTATCCCAAAGAAATCAGGAAAATGGAAATTATGACAAGATTTAAGAGCTATTAATGCAATCATGTCACCAATGGGTGCATTACAACCGGGTGTACCAAATCCTACTATGATTCCAGAATGTTGGCATTTGATGGCGATTGATTTAAAAGATTGGGGTTTTACTATTTTTTTACACCCTGACGATTGTCCTAGATTTGCCTTTTCAGTTCCAGTGCTTAACAATGAACAACCCACGCAACAATATCAGTGGATTGTACTGCCTCAAGGAATGATGAATAGTCCTACAGTTTGTCAATTGGTGGTAGATGATGCTCTCTGTCAGGTCAGACAGCAGATCAAGCTCAGCAGATTGTGCGCACCTGCCCTGACTGTCAGCATATTGGGCCTTCAAATACTCCAGCAGGAGTAAATCCAAGGGGTTTGCATGCCAAGGAATTATGGCAAACTGACATTACTTATATTCAATTGTTTTGTCGATCTAAATACGTGCATGTAACTTGATAAATTTTCTGCCTTTGTTGTTGCTACTGCTCACACTGGAGAAAACCATGGGAGTGCCTCAGAAAATCAGGACAGACAGTGGTCCGGCATATACTTCACGACGGGTTGGTACCTTTTTTACAGGATTGGGGAGTGACTCACACTACCAGTATCCCTCATTCACCTACGGGACAAGCTATTGTTGAACAAACTCATTTAACGTTAAAACAAATGCTTGATAAACAAAAAAGGGGGAATCTTCCTTATATTTCCCCGCAAGAATCCTTAGACAAAGCTACATATGTTTTAAACTTTCTTAATCTGTCTGCTTCTAGGCAACATACTACGACTGTGGATCGTCGTTTCAAAACCAGTGCCATTTTTGTAGAAAAAACAATGGTATATTATAAGGAACTGGACTCAACTCATTGGGACGGCCCTGTGCCTCTGCTTACATGGGGAAGAGGGTGTGCTTGTGTTCTTCTTCCCACAGGTCCATACTGGTTACTGGCAAGAAACATAAAGCCAGCCAGGACTTTTGAAACTACAGATAGAGAAAGGGAGATCCAAGAATTAGCAGAGCAAGCAGAGATCACAGAAACGCCGAATGAGAAGAATGGTTCAAAAGACTCGTAGTAGAAGATTTCATGTTAATATATAAACCATTTTTACGTTTCTCATTATTTGGTATATTACGCGTGTGAAAGTTGCTTGTATATATGCTTTGTGTGTTTTTTCCGATCGGAAGGTGTATGGATTCCATACATAAATCCATACCATACCACATACCATAAATCCATGTACATGCACTTACCATAAATCCATGTACATGCACTATCAAAATGTTGATTATCGTACGGAATTATCAAACAGCATTTCACAGACATTTAGTTTCTGCCGCTGAGCACTCTGCCCACAATAGGAACGAGCTGTTTCAGCCCTCACTCACATCAAGGATCACTGCTTCAAAAAGGTACACTGGGCCAGTGCCAAGCCACTGAAACAGATTTATTTCAGAAAACATAGTTATAACCTCTCTGCTAGCCGATAAAAGCTATTAACTAAAGGCAATGACTCTCAACCTCCTTCCAACTGCTGCTCTTTCTACTTTTTGTCAGAAGCCCACACTCCACAAGGCCAAAGGCAGAATACTTACTTCATGTCCTCCAAGACGTCTGTGTCACTGGTGAGATCAGGCAAAAAGGATCATTCCCCAGCACCCAAACTCAAGTCATTAAGTCATGCTTATGCAGAATGACATGGAAATTCCAAAAAGACACGAGGTGAAATGGAGAAGCGCACTTATGTCCAGAGACTAGCCCCCTGATGGATATACCTGACCTATTTTGCTCTTCTAAATGCTTCTGTTGATGAAAAGGTTTTCAATCTAGAGTCACTATACTCTAGAGTACCCTGGGCTCTCATAAAGCTGCTCACACATACAAAAGAGCAGCTTCGAAACTCCTCCTTTAAATTGAATTAGTATTTCATGCTATAAATTTTATCTGTATCAAAGTTCAGTTGTGTGTCCTAAGTAAATAAAATGCTTAAATATGGGACACCCATTTCACATCTTGCACCATTTTAGGTATTTCCAGTGGAACGAAAGAGTGAGGCAAAGAACCCTGAACAACTCTGTTTACACAGAAATTACTCTTAAATTTCACTCAGCCACATCAGTGCCCTCCATGAGCTGACAGTCAGAAACGTGTTCTATAAGAGAACAATATAATAGTTCAGTGTTTTAATCAGAACTTACCACTGCATTTTGTCAGAAATCAGAGCTTCCCAAAAGCTTTAACAATAAAGTGTTTTGAAAGCTTAAGAATTAACAATGTTTTTAATAAGTTTTATTTGTGTCACTGTTCATGATTTTGAATCTGTCGACAGCTAATTTCACGTGCTGTCAAGCTGCACGCTTACTCATCCTCAACAGGCTTCTCTGAGGTGCAAACATTATCAGAAATATTCAAATCAGTAAAGCACTCAGCAGTGCTGCAACACAGTTCAAAGTCACTACTGCAAACACTGATCCCAGCAAGTAAATTCATAGCTTTCAGCCTTTTCCTTAGCCTATAGCCCTGTGTTGAAGAATTAAAAAAAATATATTTCTGGCTGTTACTCTTTAAAAATGCCTAACTGAATATTTTAAGGAAAAATGAGCACTTCTGAAGTGACTGACCTTTAAGATTTCGTTTCTGCTTTCAAAAATTCTAACCAAGCCTACTTTTCCCTGTTTACAAAATAGATACTCAGAGACTAAAATAGACACTACTGTAAGCTGGAGACACCAAAACCTGTCCACATGCATAGATCTTTTCTTTCTATTTCTGAAGGTAGAGCACAAGCAGTTCCAGACGCTTGGTTTAGTAAAGACATAAAAAACTGTCCTACAATTATTTGAGGAAGAGAGACCAGGCCAAAATAATACAATCCTAGGAGAAATCTGCATATAGAAGCATGTCCTTGTCCAACGTTACATGGGCAAATTATTCAAGTATGAGGTCAACTTTGACCTTACTTCTTCATTCTCCCTAGCACCTCAGGTATCTGCAGCTACCTCCCTTGTTCTTATACATCTCTTAACTTCGAACTATTCAAAACATTATACTACTGTATTGTGTCAAGGTTAAATGGGTGTGCTAGTTTTGGCTGGGATAGTTAATTTTCTTCCCAGTAGCTAGTATGGTGCTATGTTCTGGATTTGTGCTGAGAACAGTGTTGATAACACACAGGGATGAGTTACTGCTGAGCAGTGCTTACAGGGTCCCTTTTCTGCTTCTGACCCCACCAGTGAGTAGAGGCTGGGGGTGGACGAGAAGCTGGGAAGGGACACAGCTGGGACAGCTGACCCCAACTGACCAAAGGGATGTTCCACACCATATGACAGCATGCTCAGCATAGAAAGCTGGGGGAAGAAGGAGGAAGAGGGGGAGGATGTTCAGAGTGATGGCATTTGTCTTCCCAAGTAATTGCCATGTGTGATGGAGCCCTGCTTTCCTGGAGATGGCCGAACACCTGCCTGCCGGTGGGAAGTGATAAACGAATTCCTTGTTTTGCTTTGCCTGCTTGCGTGGCTTTTGCTTTCCCTATTAAACTGTCTTTATCTCGATCCATGGGTTTTCTCACTTGTACTTTTCCAATTCTCTCCCCTAACCCACCAGGGGTGGGTGAGCAGCTGTGTGGGGCTTAGTTGCCAGCTGGGATTAAAACCACAACATGCAGGCCTACCACTGCTACTTGACTAAAAGGGGAAGTTAAGCAAGACCTAATATCTGCTCCATCAGTCTAGAATAAGGTACTTCTGGTTTTAAGCATTCTTCAATTTACACTGTCTCTATATAGCTCAATTCACAAAGCAATGCAGAAAAGTATTCTTTATGGGCAGAAAAGTCTTGGCAGTTTGTTCCTTTCCATGACAGGAGATAAAAATCAAGGAATGCCATTCCTGGATGCTTTCAATGTTGAGATTGCTTTTACAGTTTGTATGCGATCTTGTTGTACATATATGAACAAGCACCGCAAAAGCGTGAATTAAATACCTCCTTGTAGGTGAGGGGAGTCTCCCATTACATCCTAAAGTATGTACAAAATTAGTATTAAATCAATTGGCATAAACGCACAGAACTCAAAGGCAGGCATCAAGGCAATCAATCCCACGTTATTTCTGAATCCACGCTGAGAGTGGAGATTGCTCATGATAAAGACCACAGGATTATATTTATCTCTGAACTTTTATTTAAGGCATTTGCCTTCACAACTTTGATGGGAAGATATCCTTTAATAGGTATTTGCAAGATAGTAAGTGGTTCCTAGCTTAAAGATCCATTTTTTTATCAGACCGGAAAATGCCCGTTTCTCCTCCGCACAAAAGAAATATCAGCTGGCCTGAATTACCGGCTTTTTTTTCCCTTAGACACCATCCAAAAGCAGGAAAGACGATGGAATTTCGTAAGCCAGTTACAGGCATAACCCTTTCAGGTCCCCCATGAGTAACTTGTTAGTGACAACAATTTATTGAAGTTGGATTAGTAAGAATTACTGCCACTCCTTTACAAGCCTGATACCGTCAGAAGCCTTGAGATACACAGACTTAAAAATGTGAAATTGAAAGTGAACATAATGAACTATAAACGTTGACAAGAACTGATACAAATTTATTTAAGCTTAGAAGGAGCTACTAGACAGAGGTAATATTAACCGCTTTATCAGCTGTCTCCATTATCTCCCCAGGGAAGAGAGGAAGACATCTTTTATTGCTGTAGAACACAAAAAGGTTAGCTACGAGAAAGAACGGGAAATTAAAAAACCTCACAACATTAAAAAAATTGGGAGGGGAGGAAGACTGTCATGCCAGGAACACAGTTAGAGCCACAATATAAATGAGAAGAGAACTGTAAGTGGTTCCATTAAAGCAGCTGTAGTTGTGGGTTAGGTAGCAGTCTGTCTCTTTACTGGAGTCAAACTTTCATCAATTTCTGCGCTGTAACAGAGGAGCTCTGCCTGTCAAGCACTTGGAGGATTTAATATCTGTAAATACTTACAGCTTTTCTCCATCTAACCATTAAAAATAATCTCAACTCTCTTGTTGGCACGTTAAGAGTCAAACCCGTGACTTTTCATCAACCTTTTATTCTGAAGACTTTATCCTCCTTACAAATAACCATGCTTCAGAGCAACTCCAATCCCAAGAACACACAGCCCTCAACTCAAAATACATGAAAGTCAGTCAATACATTACTGTTAGTACTCAAACAGCTTTTGGTTTCACTTTGTATGCGTATTCAACACAATTCCTCCCAACTCTTAATAAACAAAAACTTCTCTCTCATTTGCCTTGTCCTTTAGAGACTAACAGCACCAAGACTGTTAAGTAGTCAGAAGCTCCCCAGAAAGCTCAGTTCTGTCACCAGGAGCACTACGCTTACGCAGTGAGACTGTCTGATCTTCTGACTTTACAGACCAGAGATTTATTCTTGATCTGGAATAGCAGAGCAAGAGGTGCTGGAGCACCTCTGCTATGAAGACAGGCTGAGAAAGTTGGGGCTGTTCAGCCTGGAGAAGAGAAGGCTCTGGGGTGATCTTATTGCAGCTTTCCAGTACCTAAAGGGGGCCTACAGGAAAGCTGGAGAGGGACTTTTTACAAGGGTGTGTAGTGATAGGACAAGGGGCAACGGATTTAAACTGAAAGAGGGAAGATTTAGGTTAGATATAAGAAAGAAATTCTTTACATTGAGGGTGGTGAGGCACGGGAACAGGTTGCCCAGAGAAGTTGTGGATGCCCCATCCCTGGCAGTGTTCAAGGCCAGGTTGGATGAGACTTTGGGCATCCTGGTGTAGTGAAGGATTTCCCTGCCCATGGCAGGGGTGTTGGAACTAGATGATCTTTGAGGTCCCTTCCAACCCTAACCATTCTATGATTCTATGATTCCGCCCATAGCTACTGGAAGGAAAAGAATTGACTGGTATCAAATTAATGACGAAGAATTACAAACCGGACTTAACTGTGAGAACCTAATTTTGAAAAAGGAAGCTGGGAGGGTTGTTGAACAACATGTTACAATCTGTAAAAACCGCTGTTAGCCGGCAGAGCACATACCTGGCAGCCTTATTGCACGCACTGGCCACACGTGCAGCAACGCCACATCAGTGCTCTGTTTCATAGACTCTGTTGAGGGTATAAAAGAGATGGCTCAGAGCGGAGCGGGGGGAGGCTACAGAGCACACTGTGGATAAACAGGGGACGCCCTGAAGGATTAAGGGTATTCCTTCGCGTATAAGGGGAGATCCATGTACTATAGTGTCGGGGAAGTTTTCTGGCTGCTACATGGGCTGAATAGAAAGCACCTGTGCCTCATCAAGACAGGTGCTGTGAGTCACGTTGGTCAGCCGGAAACCACGTGACCCATGGGAGGTTTAAAGGCAGGGCACTCCCCTCAGGGAGTTGACTCACAGCACCTGTCTTGATGAGGCACAGGTGCTTTCTATTCAGCCCATGTTGCAGCCAGAAAACTTCCCCGACACTATAGGGACTTTAGGAATGTATTTACCTAACACCACCATGATCCTAAGTCATAGACACACCCGGAATAGGCAAAGCAAGCATGCTTATGATAGCCAATGAGTGTCATACATTCTTTGTGTACATTCTCTTGAGTGAGAATGTATGAGAATGTCATACATTCTTTGCTTTCGTCATCACTGTTGACAATTTATTGCTTGTGTGTTTCTTTGGTGTTATTTTTGAGTTGTATTTTAGGACACCTGAGAGATGGCAAAGGTGCCTGGGGAGTCAGATGTTACTCAGCACCACTCTGCTCGGTCACTGGAGCAGGATTTTCAGCAGATGTTTCAGTCACCTTTGTCTCTCTCCCATCCTGAGCTGGAGCGTTGGGTGGACGAGGTCGACACCGGTAGTTGTATGGGCGTCTATACCCATGGTGAAACAGCTGCTGAATCATAGTGTTGGCCTCGTGATGGTTCTCTTTGGGATCCAGCTAAAATCATTGCAGCTTCAATATTTGCACCAGGAGTTGGAGTGACACAGGCGTTAACTACACTGAATAAATTGGGTTGTTGGCTTGCAAAACAAACTAATGTTACAGCTTCTGCTTTAGACATGCTACGCTGCAAAATCGAGCC
>NW_028238605.1:0-21889 GCF_009769465.1 Tauraco erythrolophus | reverse complement strand
TAGGTAGCTGTTAATAAATAGTTTTGCATTAAGAAAAAGCCTCTTTTGCCCGGGACCGTGGTTGGTGGGTGCTCCTCTGTTCCTGTCTCGATCCTCAGCTCTTTTATTACATTTTTCTCTCTTCTCCATTTTACTGGACTGGGAGAGCTGCGTGGGTTTGGTTGCCAAATCAGCCTAACCCACGACAAAGAGCTTAGATTCCAGCCTAGTCCTTTGAAAATTTTCCCTATCCAAACTTCTGACATGTCCTCTCGGATTGATTCTGTTTCTTTCTCAACTTATTCTAGCAAATCCAAATCATGCTCCACATCCTGTGTAACGTTTGGGATGTGTATACAACAGTGGTCTAATTTATCTTTGAGATATCCACATACTCCATGTTCTTTGAGTAAAAGCGTGTCTAAAGCCATTCTATTTTGAAGTGCCATTCTAGATGTTGCCTGCAACTGAATGTTCAATTCTTTGAATCCTTTCTTTGTAACGTTTCCTAACTTTTCTACTTGACTTGTTAAATGATACAGCCATTCTCTGTTTCTATATGAGGCTATAGGATTTAAAAGAGACTCAAGGGCCCAGCTGATTTTTAATCCTGTTGATGGTTTGTTCCAAATATCATCTGTCTCGGACCTTTTAGTTCGTTTTAAATTTAGACTTTCTAGGGGTCCTTTAAACGGTGATTTTTTCCAAATTGGACACAATGTTGGCATGCCTAATGTAATTTGTTTAACTTTACCATCTAATGGTAAGTGTGTTGTCCAGGTTCCATCATTTAGTGCCCAGACCAGGTGTCCAGGACTCTGGATTGTACTTTTCTTACAGCTTATAAATGTTCCTCTTTTAATTTGATAATCTGCAGTCACTTGAAGATCGTTTTTGAGTTCTCGACAGAAACACCCATACCTCACTGCAGCTGCTAAAGGGGGAATTTCTTGTATTGTTTTACTTACTGTACTACAATTGTAAACTTTTTCACATTTCCACCAAGATACTGGACTTTCCTCTTCTAGTGACATAGTTCCTCTATCTGTTACTGTTGGCCAAAATCCAGAAACTGACCCTACCCACGCAAAACACCAAGGGGTTTTTGCCATGTATTGAAATTGGGAGAATATAGTCATGGATCAAATTGATTCCCAAGTAAGTTGTTCTTTTTGTGAAGTTTGAACGCTTTCTTTGCATTTCCATTCCATTACCATACGGCTCACATTTTTCTTTATTGGTTCATCATAAGAACACCATCCATAACCATATCCTGAATCTAGTCCTGTCCAACCTTCACTGATGTCTATGAAGTTTGAATTCAGTAATTTTTTTACATTCATCTTTACTTCCTGGGGACTTCCATTGTTTTCTAATATATCTCACTTGTTCATACCATTGAGTCACTGGCTTTTGTTCACAGTGAGTGGTCTCATTTTTATGTTCCTGATTTGTCAAATTCATAGTTAAGATTCCCCATGGAATGGATTCACCTACTGCTCTTGGTATCGGTAAACAAGCAGTAATTTGTGTAACATTCTGCAAATTGGCAAATCCTTTGATTAATCCTAATATCAATTTTTCCTCAGAGGTTTGTTTGGGAATTTTAATCACTTGTTCTGTTTCTAATTGTCTTTTGTTCCTACTCACCAAATCAGTCCATGGTTTTACCAGTACTATCTTCCAGCATAAGATCCAAAGAACGATTACAAACAGATATGAGAAATTTGACATGTTTCAGAGACAGTTTCAAAGTCTCTGGGTCATGATTCACAATTTTCCAGGGTGCTGGTGCTTTCTTCACTCGAGTGTAATGTATCCAGGCTGTAGATTCTGCAACCTTGACTGCTGTGAAGGTTGTCAACAGTATCTGGAAAGGTCCTTTCCAGCGCTCTTGCAGAGGTTCAGAAGTCCACGTCTTTACGTAGACATAATCTCCTGGTTGGAAATCATGCACTGAAGTGTCTAAAGATAAAGGTCGATTCCAAATCACAGCACTCCGAATTGCAGCTAAGGTTTTCCCTAGAGAAAACAAATAGTTGTATACATCTTGTTTTCCTTTTACATGCATATTTGGATTTGGTTCCGGAGACTCATAAGGTTTTCCATACAACAATTCATAAGGACTGATAGAGGTTCCACTCTTTGGCTGTACTCTGATTCGAAGTAATGCCAAAGGTAATGCTTGGGGCCATTTTAAATTTGTTTCTTGACAAATTTTACTTATTTGTCTTTTTAGAGTCTGATTCATTCTTTCTACTTTTCCACTGGATTGTGGCCTCCAAGATGCATGTAAATTCCAGGCAATGCCCAATACTTTGCTAATGCTTTGGACTACTTCAGCAGCAAAGTGTGGACCTCTGTCAGATGAAATTCCAATTGGAACTCCAAATCTTGGAATTATTTCTTGTAGTAACCATTTTACTACTTCTTTTGCTTGCGTGGTGCGACAGGGAAGGGCTTCAGGCCATCCTGTAAAAGTATCAACCCCCACCAGGATGTACTGATACCCATTCTGTCTAGGTAATTCTGAGAAATCTACTTGCCAATAATCTCCAGGTTCTGTACCAGATTTTAACTTACCCATTTGGACTCTTTTCTTGATTACTGGATTATTTTTCAAACATATTTCACATTTTGCAGTTATCATTTTAGCTAATCCTAACATTTTAACCGATACTACTTGTTTCTGTAAGGAAGTTACTAAAGCTTCTACTCCCCAGTGACATTCCTAATGCTTTGTTTGAATTATTTCTCTCATCAGAATGGGTGGGACCACTACTTGTCCACTAGGGGTTACCCACCATCCAGCTAAGTTTTTCTTAGCATTTAATAACTGGCTTAATTTATCATCTTCCTCTGAATATTTTGGCTTTTCTTTAGGAAGGGCTACTGTTTTGGAAGGAATTAATGCCATTTGGAACGCTTGGTTCTTTGCTACTTTCTTTGCTGTTCTATCAGCTAAATTATTCCCAACAATTTCTTTTGTGTTTCCAATTTGGTGTGCTTTACAGTGCATGATTGCTACTTGTTCTGGTTTCTGAACTGCATGCAGCAATTGTAAAATTTCATTTTGATGCTTAATGTTTGATCCTTGAGAGGACAATAATCCTCTTTCTTTCCACAGAACTCCATGGACATGCACTACTCCAAAGGCATACTTGGAGTCGGTCCAAATGTTCACTTTCTTCCTTTCACTTAATTCTAGGGCTCGAATCAAAGCAATAAGTTCTGCCTTTTGGGCAGATGTGGTGCTTGCCAATGCTCTGGCTTCTATAACTGTGGTGTCTATTGTTACCGCATATCCAGCGTATCGGACCCCTTGCTCCATAAAGCTGCTGCCATCTGTATACAATTCCCAGTCTGGTTGCTCCAGTGGTACATCTTTCAAATCTTCATGACTGGAATAAACATACTTGATAGTAGCCAAGCAATCATGTTCCAGTTGTCCTTCTTCCTGTGTGGAGCTTAAAAACACTGCAGGATTTACCAGGTTAGTTGTTTTTAGAATCACATCATCTTGTTCGGTTAGTACCACTTGGTATTTTATCATCTGGCTTGGGGATAACCAATGACCCCCCTTTTGTTCTAAAACAGTTATCACCATGTGTGGGACATAGACCGTTATTGTCTTTCCCAAAGTCAATTTGCGAGCTTCCTGTATCAGCAGCACTGTTGCTGCCACCGCTCGCAGGCAACTTGGCCATCCTTTACTCACTGTGTCCAGTTGTTTGGAGAAGTATCCGACAGGTCGCTTCCAGCTGCCCATCTTCTGGGTCAACACTCCCAATGCAAGGTGTTGCCTCTCATGGACAAACAAAGGTCGACTTTTCCTCTGTAGCAATCAGTATATCATCCACATATTGTAGCAGTAGATGTCCAGGCCTTGGTTTCTCTTGTTTCCATATCTCGAGTTCTCTCGCCAACTGATTCCCGAAGATCGTTGGACTGTTTTTAAATCCTTGGGGTAGCCTTGTCCATGTTAAGTGCATCTTTCGTCCAGTCTGTGGATTTTCCCACTCAAAAGCAAACAGTTTTCTACTTTCCTTTTTCAAGGGTATACAAAAGAAAGCATCTTTTAAATCAAGCACTGTAAACCACTGATAGGTCTCTTTTAACGAGGTTAGTAATGTATACGGGTTTGCTACTACTGGGTAAATATCTTTGACTATTTGATTCACTCCTCTTAAATCCTGTACCAGCCGGTATTCTCCGGACGGTTTTCTGACTGGTAAGATAGGAGTATTGTATTCGGATTCACATTCCTCTAAAATCTTATACTTTAAGAATTGGTCAATTAATTTCTTCAATTCCTGTCTGATTTCTGGTTTAATTGGATATTGTTTCAATTTGACTGTTTTTGCTCCTTCTTTTAATTCTACTTTAACAGGCTCTGCCAGTTTTGATTTGCCAGGGATATCCGTTTCCCATACTGTGGGAATCACGGCCAAATCTACATCCGAAGGAATTTCTTGTCCCTCGGTTGTTTCTTGGATCATCAGAATTTCACTTGTTTTTGATTCTGGTATTTTTAAGAGAATCTCTCCTTCTTCAAAACTGATCTGAGCATTTAATTTAGACAATAAATCTCTTCCCAATAAGGGTTCTGCTTTCCTCTTTCCCAGTGGCCCCTATAATATTTGCCATTTTTGTTCCAATTTTTCCCTTACAGGTGTTTAATACCGAAAACGTTTCTCCAGTGTTCACTAAAAATTTAACTTCTTTTTCTCCTAGCTTAATTACAACCAGAGGCTCAGCTGGGTTCCCCTCCGGTCCCCTTCAGTCATCTAGCATCATGATTTTAGCTATTTCTTGCTGAGCATTTCCTTTCCTAGGGCAGTCTCTTTTCCAATGTCCCTCTTCCTTGCACAAAGCACACTGATTCATTCCTAGAGGAGTGTTAAAATTCCTGCCACCACCGTTCACAAATCCTCCTCTTCCATCGAATCCTGAACCTCTTCCTCTGCCTCGTCCTCTATTCACTGTTCCTGTCATGACTGCTAGCAGCCTGTTTTCCCGAGATTTTCTTTCCTCCTGTTCTCTATTGTTATACACCTTCCATGCTACTTCCATCATTTTATTTAAACTCCTAGAGTCTTTTCCCTCTAATTTCTGAAGTTTCTTCCTTATGTCTGGTGCTGATTGTCCCATAAAAATCAAAGCCAATTGTATTTGTGCTGCCTCAGTTTCCACCTTTAAATCAGTATATTTCCTGGCAGCTTCCTTCAGTCTCTCCAGAAACACTGAGGGAGATTCATTTTTATCCTGCCTTACTTCATATAATTTAGACCAGTTCAAAGATTTAGGCATAGCATGTTTAATTCCATACAAAATCCATTTTTGATACCGTCTCAATCTCTGTCTGTGCTCCACATTATTTGGATCCCGCTGCGGATCCCCAGATGGAAAATTCTGTTCCAAAGTTCCAGTCATATTTTCATTCAGAACTGCCGCTTCAGCCTGTGCTTTACCTGCTTTCAACACCATTCGCTTTTCTGTATCATCCAGTAAATTATCTAAAACCACTTGCAAATCACTCCAGTCTGGGTCCTGCGTTCTAATTATAGTATCCAATACTCTTTCTTCTCTTTCAGGATCCTCTCTATAAAGTCCGGCTGCCTGTTTCCAAGCCATCAAATCGGTAACTGAAAAAGGCACTTTTACATACACCGGCCCATCGTTGCCAACTCCCTGCCGCAGGGGAGCTATTGTGTGTGTCTGCTGTCGAGTTCTCCTAGAAATAGGAGTATGAATTACAACCTCAGAGGGACCCTCCTCGGCATCCTCAATACCACTGCTTTCTGGTTCTTGCATCTGTTCCTGATATTCTCGACTCTGATTTCTTTCTCTCCTAGAAGGAGATATGTCTAATTCTGGTCCCTCATCAACTTCAGAAGTAATCCTCTTTTTCAAACAATCTTTCCCAATTTCACACACTGAACAACACTTTTTCTCCTTTTTATTCCCTGTAGCAACAGCCAATATCAAACCATTTCCATCCGCTAGTTTACACTCTTTCTGCCAATCCTTTCTTTGTCTCAAATAGAAAACCAAATCTACATAAGGTATTTCATCCCATTTCTCTTCCCTTCTACAAAACAGCATTAACTGAAAAATAGTATTATAATTCAAAGTACCATTCACAGGCCATACTTCTTGATCTTCTAACGTGTACAACGGCCACCAATGATTACAATATTCAATCATTTTGTTCTTTTGCAAATCATCTCCTATATCTCCCCAATGTGCTAATAAGCATCCTAACGGAGAAGTTTTCGGAATTTTGTCATTTGCAGCCAAATTACTCATACTTTTACTTTTAAACAAATGAGTTAACTTAGATGCCATGATATAACTGTTAATACAATATATAATCACTCAAATCTGTCACACTGTTTTTCTTCGACTGCACCCCTTACGGGATAGCAGAGCCACAAATCCGGACCCCGCACTCACTTCGTGCTTAACTGCATGTCTCTCTCTCACGGTCACGCTCGCACAGTTCTGTAATTTATTACCTTGAGTACAAGTATGTAACACAATAAACACAAACTCGGCACCTTAGTACTCGGTCAAGATAAATGGTTCCACAATATAGCACACAAGAAAACTTCTAACTTACGTTAGAGGCACAACTTATAGAACACTATAGCTAGCATATAGGTTCCAAGTCTCCGCTATGTCCAACCCTGCAATAGCTTTTGCTTATGGCTTACGGGCAGACGCCTAGGCTTCCACTCCACGAGGATCCTCTGCCCAACCCTGCGCAGCTTTCGCCACGACTGACAGGCAGGCTACAGCGAGGGGACTCGAACCCACTTGCAGTGGGACTCGAACCCCCTCTATGTGGTGGGACTCGAACCCCCTCTATGTGGTGGGACTCAAACCCATTCACAACGGTGGGACTTGAACCCACTCGTTTGAAACAAAAGAAAGAAGTGTCTTACCCAAAATCCAGGGGACGTCGTGAAGAACCTTATGGATCGGGGATCGATGGGTATTCCCGAGAAATCCTCGGTGCCGGCTGGAACCGATCAGGTCCCCGACTCCTCCGGTCTCCTTCAGCGAGGTCCCATCTGGGTCGCCAAAACTGTTACCGAAAATCCGGAATAAGAAACTTATCAACACCAATGGGATGTAGATAAGCAGACACTTCTTTATTACCGCGCCGGGTGCACGGGGGATATCTCCTCCTAGCGTGCGCCCCTTGCACTGAAATCAAACTTCTTATATAGAACTTACATATGCATATTCATTAGGTATTCATGCATAAATTCCCGAAAATCATTAGCATATTCTCCTCCCATTTCCGATTCTACGCAATCAAAGTTAGAATCATCTAGAAATGAGTCTGGGGTGCAATATAGGTAGGTGGTCTGTGATTCAGTGGTCGCGATCTCCCCCTGCCGGAGTTACCTTTTGCTTAAGTTCACGGTTCCTGGCAGGTACCCATAAACCATTATGAAACCGTTATGGTTGGCTTTCCCCATCTTCGTTAATCTAGACCTTGATAGCTACATGCATTCCTCTAGTTCTATATAGGTATCATAAATCAATTTACAAATCAACTTGTGCTTTGTACTACATGTTACTACATGTTCTTACTAGATGATCCTGACCGATCCCTTTGGTCCCGGTACAGGGCTATACAGGTGTTCCATAGCAGCAGTTTCATAGCAGCATGTGTTTACTATACGAGCATACTTTTCATTAAAAGATTTCTTATAATTCTATATTATTAAAATCAACTACTAACTAGTTTATAATTAAAATTATTGATTAAACGTTAATTACCAAAAATTCTAAGTATCAGTAACAGTTAGATTTGTCTATAAGGAAAAAAATATTTAAAAATATTTATATTTTGAACCATTACTGTATGTATAAAATATAAAATTCCAGATTGATGAATTTGAACCTTTACCAGTTTCATGCTTTGCTGTAACCACATGCCCTAGATAAAGGTAAGAACTATTTACTTAAAATGTAAGCTGACTACTGACCACACATCCTGTTCTGTTAATGATTTACACATCCAGGAAAAGAAGCCCTCAGATTTATGTACACCACCACTGTAAAGCACATTTACAAGAAATTCTGCAGCCATGAGGTAACAAAGAAAGTATTTTCTTTTACTGTTGTAACTCTACAAAAGCACAGAAACCCTGCTCTTGCCAGTCACAAAACATTTGACTGGCTGCTTTCACCAATCCAGGCTCCTTTAAAGTAAAGCAAGCACGTTTGCTCAATCATAGGATAATGCAAATCAACAAGAATGAGAAGAAACTCTCAGGTTGTCTTGGTTATTCTAATGCATTATTGGCTAAGAAAGACCATGTAGACAAACAAAAAGCTGAAAGAAAACCAGCAGATCAAATTAAGGAAGCTATGAGGAAAACCAGCAAGAAATTAAGTTTGGAAAGATTTCTAGAAAGTAGATGTAGATAAAAGTATACTTGAAACTCAGAACTGAGACTGAACGTAGCATACATAAAAATGCCATGAAAAAGTGAATCTGAGCAGGAAAGAATTCAGTGCCGTAAGTGCAAACCTTCAGCCCTTCCCACAACGGAAGACTACTGCCTAAAGCACAGGGCTGAAAAATGTTCTGTCAAAAAAAAAAAAAGTTTTATGCTACAATCTGTCACTTGGTCACAAACACATTGATCCATTCAACTAAATATTTTTTCTCAAAAAAAATCAGAAAAGACTATTTTAATGCAGAGGAATACGGTTTTAACAACATAACTTGCAAAACTGTCCGCAGTAACTACTGCTGTCAAAATCAGTGTTACTGAGAATAAAAAATGGCAACTCAAGATGAAATAGGAAAAAAATTTTACTAGCAATATATACAGTGAACATGTATATTCAATTTCTTCAGACCTAAGATGAAACTCCTTATTAATTACAGAATTATTCCTTCCATAAAATTGTCAGGATGCACTTTAAATGCCAAACACCAAATTCAGTACTAAAATATTCCATGAATCCTGAAAAGGATCTCCAGCTTGAATCAGAAAATAAAACAAATTCCAAAACAAAAGACTTTGGTGGCTTAATTTTTCCCTTTTATAGTGCAAAGCATTTATTTCAGTTGTTTCTCATTTTTCGTTCAATATTTTCAGTGTCTGTGAATGCTAGCTCATGATTTTTCCATTGGTAGAAATAGGATACAGAAATTAAACCAGCAGTTGGTAAGCATAGGCAATTAAGTCAACTGAACTTTGTAAAGAATCTGCAATACTGAACTTACACTGATTTTAATCGATCACTTAAAAAAATACTATGTGGGAAAGAAATAAAAATGAGGACCAGGGCTCGTGAATGTGAGGCTGCTCCTATCTGTCTGTAGAGGGCCTCATCCACTCGGTCTTTGTGGTCAGGTGGCCTGTAGCAGACTCCCACTACTATGTCCCCTGTCCCTGCTCTCCCTTTAATCCTGATCCATAAGGTCTCTGTAGGCTCCTCATCCATCTCCAGATGCAGCTCCATGCACTCCAGCTGGTCTTTGACATAGAGAGCAACCCCTCCTCCTCTTCTCCCCTGCCTATCCTTCCTGAAGAGCCTGTACCCTTCCATTCTGACACTCCAGTCATAGGATTCATCCCAGCATGTCTCCGTGATGCCAATAAGATCGTATTCCTGCAGGCACGCACACACTTCTAACTCCTCTTGCTTGAAGTATTCATAAAGTCATGACATTCTTCTTAGATCATTATTTAGCAATCCTCTATATATCACTCTCCTTTCCTGCAACAATAAAACTGGAAATAGGACACCTCATGCTTACACACAGAAAAGAAGAACAGTTGCAGACATTGCAAGGGTTGCTGCTGCTAAGTTCATGTCAAATCTGATTGTGAATTTAGAGGATGGCAGCAATCGATAGGTATTTGCAATTGCTTGAAATGTAAATACTCTTTAGAAAGGACCCTTTTCTTCTTGTTACTACTGTAATACGGAATAAATCTAATCTTGATCATACCAATCCAGATCCCCGCAGAGATTAGCTTTATCTGAAAGAGTTTATAAAGATTATGAAAGATGTTTCACACTTTGAAGTTTTCTATCCTAACTGACAAAAGCAAAATCAAAGACTTTGTACTTCAAAGTGACAAAAAGTTATTTCATCACTGTAGAGTGGTGTGAGTTGAGTTAGGCAATGAAAGAGAATGAACAAAAACCTTTGATTGTTACTTACACCAGCAGGAATAGAAACAGAGAAAAGACTGCAGAAAAACACTTACAGGTTAGCATAGCTCTAATTAGAGTTATTCCTATGGAAATCTGGACAGACATCTTCACCGCACTCAGGAGGTCTTCTAAGTAAGTTTTGCATAAACAAGAATCTTACAAAACTCAGACTATCAAAAGTTACATTTGCCCATACATTCAAATCTCATGCACAGGGACAGCGAATTTGAAGAGACAAATATGTTTTCATCTTTAGAAGCATAACAGAAAAGTGAATCTATGTTTTAAATTTCATTTAAACTGTCTGATCAAGTTAAAGCAGCCACTACTTATCTAGTTTCACTGTTTTACCTCTAGCAGGTGACATAATCTTAAAACAAGATTGAGTGACTAAAGCAACAAAATCCCAGTTTGTACAGAAAAATATAGAATCATAGAATCATAGAATGGTTAGGGCTGGAAGGGACCTTCAAAGGTCATCTAGTCCAACCCCCCTGCAAGGAACAGGGATATCTCCAACTAGATCAGGTTGCTCAGGGCCTTGTCCAACCTGGCCTTGAACGTCTCCAGGGATGGAGCATCCACCACCTCTCTGGGCAACCTGTTCCAGTGTTCTACCACTCTCATAGTAAAAAATTTTTTCCTAATATCCAACCTGAACCTACCTCCCTCTATTTTAAAACCATTACCCCTTGTCCTATCATAACTGGCCCTCCTGAACAGCCTCTCCCCATCTTTCTTGTAGGCCCCCTTGAGGTACTGGAAGACCGCTATAAGGTCACCCCGGAGCCTCCTCTTCTCCAGGCTGAACAGCCCCAACTCTTTCAGCCTGTCCTCATAGGAAAGGTGCTCCAGCCCTCTTATCATCTTCGTGGCCCTCCTCTGGACCCTCTCCAACTGGTCCATGTCCTTCTTATGTTGGGGACTCCAGAACTGGACGCAGTACTCCAAGTGAGGTCTCACGAGGGCAGAGTAGAGGGGGAGAATCACCTCCCTCGACCTGCTGGCCACGCTCCTCTTGATGCAGCCCAGGACGCGGTTGGCCTTCTGGGCCGCAAGAGCACATTGCCGGCTCATATTGAGCTTCTCGTCCACCAGTACTCCCAAGTCCTTCTCCTCAGGGCTGCTCTCGATCCAATCACCACCCAGTCTGTATTTATGCCTGGGATTGCCACGACCCAGATGTAGGACCTTGCATTTGGCCTGGTTAAACTTCATGAGGTTGGTACGGGCCCACCTCTCCAGCCTGTCAAGGTCCCTCTGGATGGCATCCCTCCCTTCCAGCGTGTCGACGGCACCACACAGCTTGGTGTCATCGGCGAACTTGCTGAGGGTGCACTCCATGCCACTGTCCACGTCACCGACAAAGATGTTGAAGAGGGCCGGGCCCAACACGGACCCCTGAGGGACGCCACTCGTGACCGGTCTCCACTTGGACATCGAGCCGTTGACTACTACTCTCTGAGTGCGGCCATTGAGCCAATTCCTTATCCACCGAGTGGTCCATCCATCAAACCCATGACTCTCTAATTTAGAGAGAAGAATGTCGTGCGGGACAGTGTCAAAAGCTTTGCACAAGTCCAGGTAGATGACATCCATTGGTCGACCCTTGTCCACCGATGCTGTCACCCCATCGTAAAAGGCCACCAAGTTGGTCAGGCACGATCTGCCTTTGGTGAAGCCATGTTGGCTGTCACCCACCACCTCCTTGCTCTCCATGTGCCTTAGCATGGTTCCCAGGAGAATCTGCTCCATGACCTTGCCAGGCACAGAGGTGAGGCTGACCGGCCTGTAGTTGCCCGGGTCCTCCTTGTTCCCCTTTTTAAAAATGGGGGTTATGTTCCCTCTCTTCCAGTCATCGGGGACCTCGCCAGACCGCCACGACTTCTCGAATACAATAGCCAGTGGCTTGGCAACTTCATCCGCCAGTTCCTTCAGGACCCGCGGATGGATCTCATCAGGTCCCATGGACTTGTGCACCTTCAAGTTCCTCAGATGTTCTCGAACCTGGTCTTCAAGTACAGTGGGCGGTGGTTCATCCTCACAGTCCCTGCTAGTTCTTTCCACAGCTTGGGTGGTAAGACAAGAGGCTTTACCATTGAAGACTGAGGCAAAAAATTCATTGAGTACCTCAGCCTTCTCTATGTCCCGGGTAACCAGAGCACCAGTATCCTTCCGGAGGGGGCCTACATTCTCTTTGGACTTCCTTTTGTCCCCTACATACCTATAGAAGCATTTCTTGTTGCTTTTTATATCCCTTGCCAAATTCAATTCCTTCAGGGCTTTAGCCTTCCTCACTTGATCCCTGGTCACTCTTACAGCTTCTCTGTATTCCTCCCAGGCTATCTGTCTCCGCTTCCACCCTCTGTAGGCTAACCTCTTCATTTTCAGTTGGTCCAGGAGCTCCTTGCTCATCCACGCCGGCCTCCTGGTCTTTTTGCCCGACTTGTTCTTCGTTGGGATGCACCTCTGCTGAGCTTGGAGAAGGTGCTCCTTGAATGTGGACCAACTTTCCTGGGCCCCTCGTCCCTCCAGGGCCACCTCCCACGGCACTTTGCCCATCAGGTGCTTCAAGAGGCCGAAGTCCGCCTTCTTGAAGTCTAGGGTACAGAGCTTGCTGAATGGTTTCCTTGCTGCCCCATGGATCTTGAACTCCACTGTGTCGTGGTCAAGAATTCCTTTGAATTAGAGAAGGGAATTCCTTTGAACTACATAAATTTGCATACAATTTCTACTTACAAGAGAGACACATATTTTATAAGCTTTTAAAAAATTATGAAACCTACAGAAAATTTCTTCCTTATAGACATATTTTGATTTTATTATCTTGTAACAGAAGCATCAGGTGTTTTCTAACCATAGTGAAAAAAGATTAATCTAGCACCTACACATGCAGACTGCTAAGAATGACTCAAATGCAATCTTTTTTTATTCTCCCATCATAGTAATCTAGCCTTGACTGACTTGCAGGATACTGGAACAGAACATTGTTCTGGAAACAATCTTACTGAACTCAGGACAGCAGGCAGCATGAAGAAAGAATTACATCAGTGATATTCTGTAAGACTAGGTCAAGACTGCTGATGGACAGCTACATAATTATTTGCTATGTGATGACAGTGGGATTTGAAAAATTTGCCCTTATTTAATATGGACCAAATACAGTTTTAATATGTTAAAGCAGAAAAAACATAAGAAACTCTTTTGTAAAATTAAGTCAGCAGAGAGCTCTGATCACCCAAAGACATTTCAAGAAGTCCTTGAAGGCTAACCAACTATCTTGGGCCCCTTTACCTTCCAGTATTCTGTCCCATGGGATTTCTCATAGCAATTGTTTGAAAAGATCAAAGTTGGCCCTACTCAAGTCCAGGGTTCTAGTTCTGCTAGGTATTCTCTTCCTGCCACATGAGATCCTGAACTCCACCATTTGATGGTCACTACAACCAAGGCTACCCTCAACCTTCAGAGCTTCAACCAGACCCTCCTTATTAGTGAGAATAAGATCCAGCTGCACTCCTCTCCTAGCAGGCTCATCCACCATTTGCATCAGGAAGCTATCATCAATGCACTGAAGGAACCTCCTGGACTGTGGGTGGCTGGCTGAGTAGGCCTTCCAGCAGATATCAGGATAGTTGAAGTCCCCCATGACAACCAGGGCCTGCATTTGCGAGACCGCTGTCAGCTGCCTGTAGAAGGCCTCATCAACCTCCTCATCCTGATCCAGTGGTCTGTAATAGACACCAATAACAGTATCACACATGCCAGATTGTCCTGTAATTCGCACCCGCGAGCTCTCAACTTGCTCCTGATCCGCCCCTGGACAGAACTCAATGCACCCTAGTTGCTCCCTCACGTAAAGAGCAACTCCACCACCTCACCTTGCTGGCCTATCTTTCCTGAAGAGGACATAGCCATCCATGACCACATTCCAGTCATGCGAGCTGTTCCACCAAGTCTCAGTAATTGCTACAAGATCATAACCCCCTGATCGGACACAGATTTCTAACTCCTCCTGTTTATTCCCCATGCTGTGTGCATTGGGGTACAGGCATTTCAGAGAGCCAGCTGAGCACGCCGATTTCACCCTAGGGGGGTGGGAGGCCTTATTCCCTGAGCCTAGTTTACTGAGCCTACTTATATCCCCCTCCCCCTTCAAACCTAGTTTAAAGCCCTCTCAATGAGCCCTGCCAGCTCATGAGCAAGAATCCTTTTCCTCCCTTTGAGATGATACCTGAAAAGGAAACTGAACTTTCCAAGACTCGTTTTAGAAAGCAGGTATTCTTTATTGCAGTGCTGGGTGCATGGGGGATTTCTCCTCCTAGCGTGCACACCGGCTTCTGGACAGAAAATTAGTTATACACTACAATCATGCATAATTCATAACATATTTACATATTCTTAAACAATTGGTTAATTTTCTCTTGCTTTTCATGTAAATTACTTCACATGCTCAGTTTTCCTCCTCCACCCCTTTCTTTTGTGTCTGGGGTGTAATTAGGGTAGGTGGTCCATGAGTCGGTGGTCGCAATCTCCCCTGCCGGAATTACCTTTTCCCCCAAGTCACTGCATGTTCACAGTTTAGAAAAACATGATAAAGTTTATGCAGTTTCTGGGATGTTCCCTCCAAGGGCAGACAGTTCTTGATAAAGAGTCTCTGTTTTAATCACTGCTGACAGCTTCAAGGACGGATGTCTTGTTAGTTTCTTTAGGTATGTGTAAATCACCTACTGCCGACTGAACCCTTCATGAAACTGTTGCACAAAACTTTAACCCCTTTATTGTTGGGTAACAGAGAGCTGAAATCCATCATTTGCCATCAGACCCAGGTCTGTGAAAGCCTCCCCATGATCAAAGAAACCAAATTTCTGTTGGTTGCACCAGCCTCTGAGCCATCTGTTAATCAAGTGTGTTTTCCTGTTCCTATCTGTATTCTTTCCTGCCACTAAAGGGTTTGAGGAAAACACTACCTGCGCTCCTGACCCTTCAACCAATCGCCCCAATGCCCTGAAGTCCCTTTTGATGGCTTTTGGAACTCTCTCTGTTACCTCATCAGTTCTGACCTGCATGACCAGTAATGGATAATAATCAGAGGGCCGTACCAGACCAGGGAGTTTCCTAGTGACATCCCTGACCTGGGCCCCAGGGAGGCAGTAGACTTCCCTGTGGGTTGTATCCGGTCAACATATTGGCCCCTCTGTTCCCTTCAGAAGGGAATCACCTATGACAATTACCCTCCTTCTTTTTTTAATAGAGGCAGTCAGAATGCATGGGGCAGACTGTCTCACCTTAGGCAACCCCCTTGTTGGGCCCTCATCTATATTTTCCTCTTCTGATGAGGTTTTAATGCCGATGGCAGACCAACTAGGCTTTGGTGACACCTCCAAGCAGGGAGAACCATCATCCTCAGTGTTATCCAGTTCCCTTTGCAGAGCACTGTACCTGTTATGTAAGGACACCTGGGGAGGTGGAGGAATTGCCAGGCAGTTACGCTTGCCACGCCGAGCAGGGACCTTGTGCCATTGCCCCCTGTCCCCTAATTCCTCACATCCCCTGATCCCCTTTCACCTCTCCACTTCTTCTTTCAGCTCTGCCACAACCAGATTATGGAAGCTGTCAATTTCCCTCTCTCTTTCCCTAATTATTCTTAACCTACTCACCTCCTCCCTGAGCTCCAGTACTTCATCCTGGAGCTGCGCCACCCGGCTTAGCAGGTCATCAACCTGCTCACACCTCACACAGCCATCCTCAGGATTGCTCCCAGCTACCAGTGAAAAGCTATGACATTCCTCACAGCCTGTGACCTGAACACCAATATCCCTTCAAGTGGACGCTGAAAGCACAATTCTCCTCCTCCGAGAAACCACCATGACTCCTTGATAAGGTGAAGCACTCCAAATCCCATCCAACGAGCTGTAAGCAGCAGCAGCTGCCCCCTCGTTACGCAGGAACAAGAGGTTTGGTCGCCTTGTACTCGGTGGGCAGCGACTAGTTGCTGCCCTCCCTGAGGCTATTTATAGCCCAGTGAACCGCGGGTGTGCTGGCTCCGCCCCAGCTCTCACAGCAACCTGCCTACACTGGCATCACTCCCAACAGCAGCAGATCTGGTCCTGGCTAGAAAATGCTTCGAGAAAGCCCCAGAAAAGAGCTTTACTTCAGCTTTTTTTCTGCAGCAGCTCTCCCCAGTCGCAGTCTTACCTGCTCTGAAGTGGATCTCCACAGAAATGGACAGGGATTACCCAACAGAAGGGATTACCCAAACTCTGTAAAATAACACTGAAGATGGGGGCAGGATGGCACCATAAATCTGTCAAATAAATACCAAGATAAGTTAGCTAAGACTGAACTTACAACGAACTTTTACTCATTAGCATGGTAAAACCACATCTCTAGGGGAGAAAAAGCCCCCTACCCAAATGAGACCAATCCTCTCTGAGGATGCGTGGTAAAATATTTGTGCACTATTCCTTTCAATGGAAACATAGAATTAGTAGGCCAATATATCAAGGACACTGACTAAAGCATGGATAATGTACTGATTGCATAACTTTAACAGTTGTCGTGGTTTAGGCCAATACGGCAACTAAACTCCACACAGCCGCTTTCTCACTCCTCCCCTCAAGTGAAGTGGAGAGGAGAAAAATGTAATAAAAGGACTGAGGGTCAAGACAAGAACAGAGAGGGAGCACCCATCAACCATGGTCCTGGGCAAAACAGGCTTGGGAATAAAGCAAAACAATTTATTAACAGTTACTTGAAAGGATAAAGAGAAACATTAACAGTTACTTGAGAGGATAAAAAGAAACAAAGCCAGATCTTAAAAACAACACCTTCCCCCCCTTTCCTTCTCTTCCCAGCTCTACCTCCTCCCCCAGCAGTGCAAGGGGACAGGGAATGGGGGAGTGCAGGTCAGTTCATCCCATGTTGTTACTGCTGCTCCTTTTCTTAAAGGAGGAGGAGTCCTTACACCATTTTTCCCTTGCTCCAGTGGATCTCCTACTCACAAGGAAAAATCCACAGACTTCTCCAGAGTGAGTCCTACCCGCAGGATGCAATCCTTCCCCATCGGATTGCTCCAGCGCAGGCTTTTACCACAGTCATGTATTCTTAGGGAGTTGCCACTCACTCCGGCATCGGTCGTCACATGGACTTTAGATGCGTCTCTGCCTTGTCGTGCGTCCCATGCTCCACGACCGTCCTCAGGCTCAGGCATCTCTTCTCCAACGTGGGCTTCTCCATGGGCCACGAGTGGGTCTCTGCTCCACCGAGTCTGTCCTGGCTGCAGGGGGGCCACCCGCCGTCTCGTTACCAGTTGCAGGGGAAACTCAGCTCCAGCACACCTCATCCCGTTCCATCTTCACTGACCCGGTGTCTGTGTGGCCGTTTCTCTCAGATCTCAGTCCTCTCTGGGTGAACTCGGCCCAGCGGGCACCCCGGGAGCGGGGCACTCCCCGAGTTCCCCAAGCGGCTCTGCTGCCGCCGTCCTCAGCGGGTGGCACCGGCCCGGTGCTGGCAGCCGCCTGGCCAGGAACCGGGGAGCAGGGGCAGTGCCCTCCTCCCTTCTCTCCTCGCTCCTGGGCAAAGCACCTTTTCCGGTTTGTTTGTCCCAACTTAAATAAGGCAATTCGCAGAGGTGCTGATTGGCTCAACCCCGAGGGGGATGGGAGTTCGATCTGGTGGCTAGAGCCGGGTCTGACCCGGTTCCAAAACCAGGGAAGTCACAGGGAGCAAATCCCCTCTCCTGCCACTAGAACCCCTTTACATCAACCCATCACAAGAGTGTAAATATTCTCTGTACTGTTACAAAGCTGTGCTAGCTTTGTGGAATTACCACCTAGCACCCATCTTTGCACAGACATGCAATAAACAAATATCTCGACTCTGTGTGCGGATCAGCTTTTTGCAGGCTGGGTGAAACAACCCTGACTTTTGGGACAACACTGAGTCTGTCTAGGATGGCGTTAACTTTCTTCATAGCAGCTCCTATGGTGCTATGTTTTGGATTTGTGACCAAGACACTGTTGATAACACACTGATGTTTTAGTTGTTGCTGAACAGTGTTTACACAGTGTCAAGGCCTTCTCGGTCATTCAGCGACGCTCGGCGGCAAGGACGGTGAGTTCTGCGGCCGGGAGCTGGATTGGGGCGGAATAAGCAAGGCAAAAGCGAGGCAAAAGCGAGGCATCGCCGGCGGGGAGCCAGGTTCTCCTGTGTCCCGGTTCCGGCAGTGCCTACGTGACTGCTGACGCGAGGGGGGCGGCCCTGGAAACTGACGCGGGAGATTTAAACAGCCCTGGGGAGCGCTGCGACCCGGAGCGGGCAAACAGGGGTGTGGCGTGGCGCGGCAGAACTAGGGGCGCGGCAGTTTGCGCGGCAGTTCGCGCAGGGAAGGCGCCGACCCGGGACGTTTGCTGTTCCTGGTTCTCAGGATAACATGGCCAACACCCGCCTTAGAGCAAGGGCTGCAGCTTCAGCCGCGAGGTCTGCACCGGCTCCCCCTGCGGTAGTCAATGCCTCCGTGCAGACAGAACAGCCAAGGGGAGAGGCTGCGGTGCAGACCCTGGGCTGCAGGCAGTGCCTGGATCCTACTTCTGGGGCAGGCACCAGCCCTGACTGCAGAAGGTGCATCCAGGTGGAGGAGCTCCTGCGGCAGGTGGCTGAACTGCAAGAGGCTGTCAGGAGGCTGAGGGACATCAGGGAGGCTGAGAGGGAGCTGGATGCTTGGTTCCAGGCGCAGTCTGCACCTGCACCGCAGCAACCAGTGCATCAACCAAAAACCCCTCCACTGACACACGAGGTAAGTAAGAAGGCAGAAGATGCCAACAAATGGGAAGTTGTACGGCGCAGCAGGAAGAAGCAGCAGCTTCCCCAGAACCCCACGATACCCCTGCAGAACTGCTTTGCCACTCTGCAGAACGAAGAAGTAAAACCTAGCACCTCGGGGGAGGCACTGGAGAAAGACGAGGCAGCTCAACCAACAAGTGTGGTAACTAGCGCCACCAAGAAAAAAAGGCGCGTGGTGGTAGTGGGTGACTCCCTCCTAAGAGGTACGGAGGCACCCATCTGCCGACCCGATGCGCTGTCTCGGGAGGTATGCTGTCCCCTGGGCACTCGTATCAGGGATGTTACTGAGAGAATACCTAGCCTCATACGGCGCACAGACTATTACCCACTACTGGTGTTTCATGTGGGTGCCAGTGATACAGCTGTCAGCAACCTGAAAAACATCAAAAGGGACTTCAGGGCCCTGGGTGCAGCAGTCAAGGACTCTGGGGCACAGATAGTGTTCTCATCAGTGCTTCCAGTCGAGGGGCAGGGACCTGCAAGGGCCAAACGTATCTGGCAGGTTAACTCATGGCTCAGGGACTGGTGCTACAGCCAGGGCTTTGGGTATTTTGACCATGGGGTAATTTTTGAGAAGCCTGGGTTGCTAGGGGCAGATGGTGTGCACCTAACCGAGAAAGGGAAGAAGGTGCTTGGACAAAGGCTTGCCAGACTTGTGCAAAGAGCTTTAAACTAGTATTGCTGGGGGAGGGGGAGCACAGTTCAGCCCACCGCTGTCAGCATGGCACCAGTGCCAGCACCGAGGGTCCAGAGGCTGAGGAAGGATCACAGGTATATTCAAATGAACTTACACTGCCGTCCAAGAGAACCCCTGTCGCTCCAGCCAGCGAGTCGGCTTTGTCGGGAGCCCAGCTAAAGTGTATGTACACCAACGCACGCAGCATGGGAAATAAACAGGATGAGCTAGAGATGCGTGCACATGAGCAGGGCTACGACCTTATTGGCATCACGGAGACGTGGTGGGACGACTCCTATGACTGGAGTGTCAACATGGAGGGGTATAAGCTTTTTAGAAAGGACAGGCAGGGGAGACGAGGAGGGGGTGTCGCTCTCTACATCAGCAATCGGCTGGAGTGCGTGGAGCTTTGCCTGGGGTCGGAGGACGAGCTGACAGAGAGCTTATGGGTCAAGATTAGAGGATGGAGACAGATAGGGGATGTTACGGTAGGGGTCTGTTACAGGCCACCTGGCCAGGAGGACAGAGCAGATGAGGCGCTTTATAGCCAGATAGGAGCAGCCTCGCGGTCACAAGCCCTGGTCCTCATGGGGGACTTCAACTACCCTGACATCTGTTGGAGAGACAATACGGCAGGGCACAGGCAGTCCAGGAGGTTCCTGGAATGCGTGGACGACAACTTCCTCCTGCAGGTGATAGAGGAGCCGACAAGGAGGGGTGCCATGCTTGACCTTGTGCTCACCAACAGGGAGGGACTGGTGGGCGATGTGAAACTTAAGGACAGCCTTGGCTGCAGTGACCACGACACGGTGGAGTTCAAGATCCATGGGGCAGCAAGGAAACCATTCAGCAAGCTCTGTACCCTAGACTTCAAGAAGGCGGACTTTGGCCTCTTCAAGGACCTGATGGGCAAAGTGCCGTGGGAGGCGGCCCTGGAGGGACGAGGGGTCCAGGATAGTTGGTCCACATTCAAGGAGCACCTCCTCCAAGCTCAGCAGAGGTGCATCCCGATGAAGAACAAGTCGGGCAAAAAGACCAGGAAGCCTGCGTGGATGAGCAAGGAGCTCCTGGACCAACTGAAAATGAAGAGGTTAGCCTACAGAGGGTGGAAGCGGAGACAGATAGCCTGGGAGGAATACAGAGAAGCTGTACGAGTGACCAGGGATCAAGTGAGGAAGGCTAAAGCCCTGAAGGAATTGAATTTCGCAAGAGATATAAAAAGCAATAAGAAATGCTTCTATAGGTATGTAGGGGACAAAAGGAAGTCCAAGGAGAATGTAGGCCCCCTCCGGAAGGATACTGGTGCTCTGGTTACCCGGGACATAGAGAAGGCTGAGGTACTCAATGAATTTTTTGCCTCAGTCTTCACTGATAAAGCCTCTTGTCTTACCACCCAAGCTGTGGAAAGAACTAGCAGGGACTGTGAGGATGAACCACCGCCCACTGTACTTGAAGTATGTTCCTTCGGGAACATCTGAGGAACTTGAAGGTGCACAAGTCCATGGGACCTGATGAGATCCATCCGCGGGTCCTGAAGGAACTGGCGGATGAAGTTGCCAAGCCACTGGCCATTGTATTTGAGAAGTCGTGGCGGTCTGGCGAGGTCCCCGATGACTGGAAGAGAGGGAACATAACCCCCATTTTTTAAAAAGGGGAACAAGGAGGACCCAGGCAACTATAGGCCGGTCAGCCTCACCTCTGTGCCTGGCAAGGTCATGGAGCAGATTCTCCTGGGAACCATGCTAAGGCACATGGAGAGCAAGGAGGTGGTGGGTGACAGCCAACATGGCTTCACCAAAGGCAGATCGTGCCTGACCAACTTGGTGGCCTTTTACGATGGGGTGACAGCATCGGTGGACAAGGGTCGACCAACGGATGTCATCTACCTGGACTTGTGCAAAGCTTTTGACACTGTCCCGCACGACATTCTTCTCTCTAAACTAGAGAGGCATGGGTTTGATGGATGGACCACTCGGTGGATAAGGAATTGGCTCAATGGCCGCACTCAGAGAGTAGTGGTCAACGGCTCGATGTCCAAGTGGAGACCGGTCACGAGTGGCGTCCCTCAGGGGTCCGTGTTGGGCCCGGCCCTCTTCAACATCTTTGTCGGTGACGTGGACAGTGGCATGGAGTGCACCCTCAGCAAGTTCGCCGATGACACCAAGCTGTGTGGTGCCGTCGACATGCTGGAAGGGA
>NW_028238604.1:0-22182 GCF_009769465.1 Tauraco erythrolophus | reverse complement strand
ACCACCTTCTCGCACCCGTCGGCGTTTCGGGGCGCGACGGTGAGTTTTGGGGCGTAACTCCGAGACTTTTCCGCGGCAGATCACGGGCTGGACCTGGCCGAGAAGGATTTTACCGTCAACACCGTAGCCGGTGCCATGAAGAGTTTCTTCTCGGAGCTGCCGGAGCCCCTGGTGCCCTACGCCATGCAGGTGGAGCTGGTGGAGGCCCACAGTGAGTACGCCGGGGGGGTCCCCACCACCGGCTCGTTAACGGCCGCGTCTCGTTAACCCAAACCCGTTGGCCGACCCGTCTCCGTATTAATTGGTGCTCTCCGAGCTCGTTCCTGGCCGGAGATGCTCTACCGCTTGGCACCGTTGGGAAGGTCAGTGATCTTCTCGGCGCCGTTGGGAAGATCAATGATCTTCTCGGTGCCGTTGGGAAGATCAATGATCTTCTCGGTGCCGTTGGGAAGATCAATGATATTCTCGGCGCCGTTGGAAAGGTCAATGATCTTCTCGGCGCCGTTGGAAGGTCAGTGATCTTCTCGGCGCCGTTGGAAGGTCAATGATCTTCTCGGCACCGTTGGGAAGGTCAATGATCTTCTCGGCGCCGTTGGAAGGTCAATGATCTTCTCGGTGCCGTTGGGAAGGTCAATGATCTTCTCGGCGCCGTTGGGAAGGTCAATGATCTTCTCGGCACCATTGGAAGGTCAACGATCTTCTTGATGCTGTTGGGAAGGTCAATGATCTTCTCGGCGTTGTTGGGAAGGTCAACGATCTTCTCGGCACCGTTGGGAAGGTCAACGATCTTCTTGGCGCCGTTGGGAATGTCAATGATCTTCTTGGTGCCGTTGGGAAGGTCAATGATGTTCTTGAGCTGGTGGCCCAAAAATTCAAAAAAAGGGAGGGATCCCACGGCAGGATGGTTTTCCACCACGGTGGCTCCCGTCCCTGACTCCGCTTCCTCTTCCCGGTAGAAATCAACGACCGGGAGCAGAAGCTCCACGCGCTGAGGGAAGTGCTGAAGAAGTTCCCCAAGGAGAACTACGAGGTCTTCAAATACGTCATCGGGCACCTGAACAAGTACGTACGGGGGGTTCCGGGGCGCCGGGGGGGTCCCGTCTCCACCTGACCGGCACCGTTCCGCCGCCTCTCTCCCACCGTAGGGTCAGCCACAACCACCGGGTGAACCTGATGACCAGCGAGAACCTCTCCATCTGCTTCTGGCCAACCTTGATGAGACCCGACTTCAGCACGATGGACGCCCTGACGGCCACCCGCACCTACCAGACAATCATCGAACTCTTCATCCAGCAGTGCCCCTTCTTTTTCTACAACCGCCCCATCCTCGACCCCCCCAGCGCCGCTCCGGGTTCTCCATCCGCCGCTCCGCCCGGCGCCCCCTTCCCGGCCGCCGCGCCGCCCCCGGCACAGCCCTCGCCGCCCCGGACGCCGCCGCCGTCGCCGCAGTCGCCCGTCCAGCCGCTCCTCCCGGCGCAGCTCCACGCCGAGCAGCACACGCTCTGAGCCGCCGGCGGGAAATTAGAAGAAAACACGAAAAAGAAAGAAAAAAAAAAAAAAAAACCAACCACAACCACGAAAAAATGGAATAAACCAGAAAAAAACCCAACAAAAATCAACTGGGGAAAAAAAAAAAAAAATCAACCAACCCCACCAAGGATCTCGGGCTGGTCTGGGGCGACCAGCGCCGGCCCGGTGCCGCGGTGTGCCGGGGCGGCCGGACGCGGGGGGGGGGACCCCCAGGAGGAATTTTTTTGCCCCCACCCCTGGGTCCGGGCAGAGTCGGGGGGACACGGTGGGGCGCGGTGGGGCACGGTGGGGCGGTGTGCCGGGGCGCTCGGCGCGTGGGACGTTTCTCCGGCTGCCCCGGGACTTGCCGGCTCCGCCAAAGCCCCTCGTGGCCCGTGGGATGCGGCCGGTGGTTTGGCCGGTGCCGTCTGAAGCTGGTGTGGTGGCCCCGAGGGTCGGCCGGCACGGCCCCGGCTCACCCGGCGTGGCCCGGGGTTCGTCCGGTGTGGGTGGACACCCGTCCGATGGGACCTGGAGTCCCTCCAGCGTGGGCCGGCACAGCCCCAGGCTTGTTCGGTGCAGACCAAGGTTCATCCAACGTGGTCCATCATGGCCTGAGGGTCATCCAGCTTAGCCTGAGGGTCATCCAACATGGTCCAGCTTAGCCTGAGGGTCATCCAACGTCATCCAGCTCAGCCTGAGGGTCATCCGATGCAGCGTGAGGGTCATCCAACATGGTCCAGCTTAGCCTGAGGGTCATCCAATGCAGCCTGAGGATCATCCAACATGGTCCAGCTTAGCCTGAGGGTCATCCAACGTCGTCCAGCTCAGCCTGAGGGTCATCCGATGCAGCGTGAGGGTCATCCAACATGGTCCAGCTTAGCCTGAGGGTCATCCAACGTGGTCCAGCTTAGCCTGAGGGTCATCCAACGTGGTCCATCATGGCCTGAGGGTCATCTGATGCAGCCTGAGTCTCATCCAGCATGGTCCACCTCAGCCTGAGGGTCATCCAACGTGGTCCATCATGGCCTGAGGGTCATCTGATGCAGCCTGAGTCTCATCCAGCATGGTCCACCTCAGCCTGAGGGTCATCCAACGTGGTCCAGCTTAGCCTGAGGGTCATCCAACGTGGTCCATCATGGCCCGAGGGTCATCTGATGCAGCCTGAGTCTCATCCGACATGGTCCACCTCAGCCTGAGGGTCATCCAACGTGGTCCAGCTTAGCCTGAGGGTCATCCAACGTGGTCCATCATGGCCTGAGGGTCATCTGATGCAGTCTGAGTCTCATCCAACATGGTCCACCTCAGCCTGAGGCTCATCCAGTGTGGTTTGGGATGGCTGGAGGCTCATGTGGTGCAGCTTGAGGCTCAACAAACATCGTCCAACATGGCCCAAGACTCATCCAATGTGGTCCAACATGACCTGAGGCTGATCCAACATGGTCCATCATGACCTGAGGCTGCTCCAATGTGGTCCATCATGACCTGAAGCTGCTCCAATGTGGTCCATCATGACCCGAGGCTGATCCAACGTGGTCCATCATGACCCGAGGCTGATCCAGCGTGGTCCATCATGACCTGAGGCTGATCCAGCGTGGTCCATCATGGCCTGAGGCTGCTCCAGCGTGGTCCATCATGCCCTGAGGCTGCTCCAATGTGGTCCATCATGCCCTGAGGCTGCTCCAACGTGGTCCATCATGCCCTGAGGCTTCTCCAACGTGGTCCATCATGCCCTGAGGCTGCTCCAACGTGGTCCATCATGGCCTGAGGCTGCTCCAATGTGGTCCATCATGACCTGAGGCTGCTCCAACGTGGTCCATCATGCCCTGAGGCTTCTCCAACGTGGTCCATCATGCCCTGAGGCTGCTCCAACGTGGTCCATCATGCCCTGAGGCTGCTCCAACGTGGTCCATCATGCCCTGAGGCTGCTCCAACGTGGTCCATCATGCCCTGAGGCTGATCCAACGTGGTCCATCATGCCCTGAGGCTGCTCCAACGTGGTCCATCATGACCTGAGGCTGATCCAGCGTGGTCCATCATGCCCTGAGGCTGATCCAACGTGGTCCATCATGCCCTGAGGCTGCTCCAACGTGGTCCATCATGCCCTGAGGCTGCTCCAGCGTGGTCCATCATGCCCTGAGGCTGCTCCAACGTGGTCCATCATGCCCTGAGGCTGCTCCAACGTGGTCCATCATGACCTGAGGCTGATCCAGCGTGGTCCATCATGCCCTGAGGCTGATCCAACGTGGTCCATCATGCCCTGAGGCTGCTCCAACGTGGTCCATCATGCCCTGAGGCTGATCCAGCGTGGTCCATCATGCCCTGAGGCTGCTCCAACGTGGTCCATCATGCCCTGAGGCTGCTCCAACGTGGTCCATCATGACCTGAGGCTGATCCAGCGTGGTCCATCATGCCCTGAGGCTGATCCAACGTGGTCCATCATGCCCTGAGGCTGATCCAGCGTGGTCCATCATGCCCTGAGGCTGCTCCAACGTGGTCCATCATGCCCTGAGGCTGCTCCAACGTGGTCCATCATGACCTGAGGCTGATCCAGCGTGGTCCATCATGCCCTGAGGCTGATCCAACGTGGTCCATCATGCCCTGAGGCTGCTCCAGCGTGGTCCATCATGACCTGAGGCTGCTCCAACGTGGTCCATCATGCCCTGAGGCTGATCCAGCGTGGTCCATCATGCCCTGAGGCTGATCCAACGTGGTCCATCATGCCCTGAGGCTGCTCCAACGTGGTCCATCATGCCCTGAGGCTGATCCAACGTGGTCCATCATGCCCTGAGGCTCACCTGCCGCATCCCAAGACTCTCCCAGCGCCTCCCAGGACTCGGCCGAGATGACCCGAGGCTCATCCGACCCCCCCGGCACATCCCGGGCGTCGTCCGTGACTCCCAGGACCCCCCTCAGCGGCCCCCCCCCCCCCCCCCCCATCTCCACCCCCCACGAGCCTTCGGTGGGCGCCCGGCGTCGCCTTTGACCGGGACCCCCCCCCCCCCCCCCCACCCCCCCCCCCGGGATTTTGGCATTAAGCACTTACGGGAGGGGGAGGGGTTGGACCCGCTGCCCCTCCCCCACCCCGTTTTGGGCTGGATTTGGGGTTTTTTTTGTCTTCATCCGGGGCCAAAAAAAAAAAAAAACAAAAAACAACAAAACCACAAAAAAAAAAAAAAAAGCCGGTGCTGATTTTGGGGGTCGGTTTTGGGGAAAAAAAGGCGGAATTTGGTGCCGCCCCTCCCCCACCCTGGGGATTTGGGGGGAGGGGGGGTGCTGGGGGGAGGGTGCCTGGGTGCCCCCCATGGAAGGGGGGGTGGGGGGAGGGGGTTTCGGGGGGGGGGGATGGGCACCCCCGGGTCCTTCCCCACCCCCCCCCCCTCCCAGTACGGGGGTGGTTTTAAACTGGATTTTCATGGTACCACTGGGAGTGCACGGGGAAGGGCTCCCCTCCCCCCCCCCGGGTCTCTTCGCACTTTAAGACGCCCCAAAACTCCCCCCCCCCCCCCCCCCGGTGATCAAAACAGCTCAAATCCCCCCAAAAACACCCGCTCCCCTCCCCCACCCCAAGGGGAGCCCCCGGAAACCCCCAAAAAGGGCTTTTTCCCCCAAAAAAAATCTCCAGTCTCGTGCTTTAAACCGGAAAGTGTTTGGTGTAAATAGCGGCCGCCGGATCGGGGGGGGGGGGGGGGGGCGGGTTTTTTTCAATAAAACCGGCGAAAAAAAAACGAAAAGGAGGGAAAAAACAGAAAAGTGGGAAAAAAAAACCACAAACCCCGAATTTTCACCCCAAGTTGGTTTTTTGGTGTTAAAAAATGAGGATTTGGGGGGGGGGGGGGGGGCAAGGGGGGGGAAGGGAAGGTTGGGGGGAAATAGGCAAAATCGGGGAAAACAGGTAAAAATGGGGGAAAAAAAAGCAAAAATGGGGAAAATCAAAATCAGGAGAAGGACAGTTGGGGAGAAAAGATGAAAATTGGGGAAAAGGGCAAAAGTGGGGAAAAATAGGCAAAAAGGGGAGAAGAAGGCAAAATTGGGGAAAAAATAGGCAAAATTGGGGGGAAAAGAGGCAAAATTGGGGGAAAAATGTAAAAGTGGGGAAAAGGCAAAATTGAGGGAAAAAGGCGATATTGGGGGGAAAAGGCAAAATCAGGAAAAAGCCAATTTGGGGGGGAAAAAGGCAAAATCGGGGAAAGGCAAAAATTGGGGAAAAGGGCAAAAATGGGGGGAAAAAGGCAAAAATGGGTAAAGGGAAAAAATGGGAGGAAAAGGCAAAAATGGGGAAAAGGCAAAATCTGAGGGGAAAAGGGCAAAAATGGGGAAAAAGGCAAAAATGGGGAGAAAAAGGTAAAATTGGGAAAAAGGCAAATTTGGGGTGAAGGCAGAAATGGAGAAAAAGCTAAAAATGGGGGAAAAGGCAAATTCGGGGGAAAAAAGGCAAAAATGGGGAGAAAAAAGGCAAATCCAGGGAAAAAATGGGAAAAGACAAAAATGAGGGAAAAAAGGCAAAATTAGGGGGAAAAAGATAAAATGGGGAAAAAAGGGAAAATTGGGGGAAAGGGTGAAAATGGGGGAAGAGGGCAAAATCAGTTTAAAAAGCAAAATCGGGGGGAAAAAAGGCAAAATTGGGGGAAAAAGACGAAGTTGGGAAAAGGCAAAATGGGGGGAAACGGGCAAAAATGGGGGAAAAAGCAAAATTGGGGAAAAAAGGCAAAAAAAGGGGGAGCAAAATCAGGAGATAAAGGACAAAATTGGGGGGAAAAGGGAAAATCGGGGATAAAAAAATGGGGGAAAAGGCCAAAGTGGGGCAAAAGAGGCAAAAACGGGTGAAAAAAAGGCAAAAATGTGGGGGAAAAGGCAAAATTGGGGAAAACAGGCAAAATCCGGGGGAAAAGGGCCAAAATGGGGGGAAAAAGGCAAAATCGGGGAAAACAAACGGGCAGACGGACGCGCCGCTGCTCCGCCCCCTCAAAACGGGGCAAAATTCCGCGTTTTCACCATTTTCCCCCTTTCCCTCTGCCGCGTCCTCCCCCCTCTCCTCCGGCGCAATTTTGGGGCCAAAACTCCCGATTTTGGGGATTTTTTTTCCCACCCCACCCCACTCCCCTCCCCCCCCTTATTCTTTTTGGGGGTTTTAACCCCAAATCCCCCAAAATCATCATTTCTAACGCAGGGCGTAAATTATTGTTGAAATCATTAAAAAACGAAATTTCAAAAATTTTCAAATTTTTTTTTTTCTGCTCAAAGAAAAAAAAAAAAAACAAATCCCCGACAATCCCGGATTTTTCCGGAGAAAAAGGGGCATTTTGGGTCTTTTGGGGGATCAGTTCTTTTTTTTTTTTGTATTTTTAGGATCTAACTACGCGCCCCGTAGATTTTCGGTGATAAAATTTCCCGGTTTTGGGGTTTTCCTGCTTATTTTACGGAATTTTAACAATTTGGGGTGTTTTCCGAGGGCCGAAGCGATTTAGTTGCATGAAAAAAAGTGAAAAAACACCAAAAAAAAGGAAAAATAATAAAAAAATGAAAATGTTTTAGGGCTGGGGGGGAGGGGCTGGGCGGGCCCTTTTCCGCGGAATTTGAAAAGGAAAAAAAAGGAAAAAAAAAACCACAAAAAAGACAAAAAATCCACAAAAAAAAACGACAAAAAAAGGAATTTGAGAAAAAAATAATAATAATAATTGCGGAGTCGCTGCGGAGGGTTTTATTTGGGGGGGAAACTGGGTGCACTGGGAATGGGGGGGGAACTGGGTGCTCTGGGAGTGTTGGGAGGGTACTGGGTGCACTGGGAATCTTGGAAGGAGACTGGTTGCTCTGGGAATGTTGGGGTGGGGGGGAACTGGGTGCACTGGGAATGTTGGGGGGTACTGGGTGCACTGGGAATGCTGGGGAGGTATTGGGTTCACTGGGAATGTTGGGGGGGGAACTGGGTGCACTGGGAATCTTGGGGGGAGACTGGGTGCTCTGGGAATGTTGGGGCGGGGGGGGAACTGGGTGCACTGGGAATGTTGGGGGGAGACTGCGTGTACTGGGAATGCAAGGGGGTACTGGGTGCACTGGGAATGTTGGGAGACTGCGTGTACTGGGAATGCTGGGGGGTACTGGGTGCTCTGGGAATGTTGGGGGGGGTACTGGGTGCACTGGGAATGTTGGGGGCGTACTGGGTGCTCTGGGAATGTTGGGGGGGAGACTGCATGTACTGGGAATGCTGGGGAGGACGGTGCACTGGGAATGGTGGGGGGCACTGGGTGCTCTGGGAATGGTGGGGGGGTGCTGGGTGCACTGGGAATCTTGGGGGCGTACTGGGTGCACTGGGAATGTTGGGGGGGGACTGGGTGCTCTGGGAATGCTAGGGGAGTACGGGTGCACTGGGAATGTTGGGGGGAGACTGTGTACTGGGAATGCTGGGGTGGACTGGGTGCACTGGGAATGTTGGGGGGGTACTGGGTGCACTGGGAATCTTGGGGGCGTACTGGGTGCACTGGGAATGTTGGGGGGAGACTGCGTGTACTGGGAATGCTGGGGGGGACTGGGTGCACTGGGAATGTTGGGGGGGGTACTGGGTGCTCTGGGACTGGAGCTGGGCTGGACGCCTGGGAACGGGCAGCAAACTGGGAACAGCAAAGTGGGAACCAGCTGTAAACTGGTAATAAGCAGCGGCAAACTGGGAAGTGGCTCCGGGAAACTGGGAACCAGCGGTAAACGGAACGGGCAGCAAACTGGGAATGGGGCACTGCAAACTGGGAACCAGCTGAAAACTGGGAATGGGGATGCAGGACTGAGCACTGGGCTTTGCAAACTGGGATTGGGCCGGAAACTGAGAATGAGCAATGGCAAACTGGGAACAGGCGGCAAACTGGGAATGGGCTCTGGCAAACTGGGAACCAGTTGGAAATGGATTCACAGACTGCGAACCAGCGGCAAACTGGGAACAGGCGGCAAACTGGGAATTGGCTCTGGCAAACTGGGAACCAGTTGGAAACTGGGCTTCGCGGACTGGGAACCAGCATCAAACTGGGAATGGGGATGCAGGACTGGGCACCAGGGTTTGCAAACTGGGATTGGGCTGCAAACTGGGAACTAGCGGCAATCTGGGAATGAGCAGCAGCATACTGGGAACCGGCTCTTGCAAACTGGGAACCAAACGGAAACTGGGAATGGGGATGCAGAACTGGGCACTGGGGTTTGCAAACTGGGAAGCAGTGGCAAACTGGGAATGGACAGCAGCAACCGGGAACCAGCAGCAAACTGGGAATAGGCAGCGGCAAACTGGGAAGTGGCTGCTGCAAACTGGGAACCAGCAGCAAACGGAATGGGTGGCAAACTGGGAATGGGGCATTGCAAACTGAGAACCAGTTGGAAAGTGGGAATGGGCAGTAGCAAACTGGGGAGCGGCGGCAAACTGGGAAGTAGCTCAGGCAAACCAGGAACCAGCGGCAAACTGGGAACCAGTTGCAAATTGGGAATGAGCAGCAGCAAACTGGGAACCGGCTCCTGCAGACTGGGAAGCAGCTGGAAACTGGGAATGGGGATGCAGAACTGGGCACCAGGGTTTGCAAACTGGGAACCAGTGGCAAACTGGGAATGGACAGCAGCAACCGTGAACCAGCAGCAAACTGGGAATGGGCAGCGGCAAACTGGGAAGTGGCTCCTGCAAACTGGGAACCAGCAGCAAACGGAATGGGCAGCAAACTGGGAATGGGGCATTGCAAACTGGGAACCAGTGGCAAAGTGGGAATGGGCAGCGGCAACTGGGAAGTGGCTCCTGCAAACTGGGAACCAGCAGCAAATGGAATGGGCGGCAAATTGGGAACCAGATGGAAACTGGGAATGAGCAGCAACAAACTGGGGAGCAGCAGCAAACTGGGAAGTGGCTCCAACAAACCGGGAACCAGTGGCAAACTGGGAACCAGTTGCGAACTGGGAATGAGCAGCAGCAAACTGGGAATGGGCAGCAAACCGGGAACTGGGAACCAGTTGCCAACTGGGTTTTGCAGCCTGGAGCGACCCCACAAACTGGGAACCGGCAGCGATCGGCCTTCGCAAACTGGGCACTCCCCATTTTCCGGGTGGATCCGGCGGAATTTGGGAAAACCGGCGGCAAACCGCGGTGCCGGGGGGGGGGGGGGGGGGGGTCCCTCTTTCCGGGATTTCCGCGAATGAACTGGGGACAAACTGGGGATTTTCCCAATTTATTTTATTTCCCAGTCCGGCTCCCCACCCCGACCGCGGCAGCTGCCAAAATCACCCCTTTCCGGCACGGCGCCCCCCCCAAAAATCCCATTTTTTCCGGGAAAAACCCCGCAGCGGAGGCGATTTTTGCCCCAAATCCCCGTTTTCCGCAGCAGGAACGAGGAGGGGGGGGATAATCCCGACCCTGGGGGGGGTTTGGGGCTTTAATTGGATTTTAATCCCACCCCCCCGGGTGTTTTCGATCCCCCCGGGGGGGGGGTGGAATATTCCAGGGGGGATAATCCCGACCCTGGGGGGTGTTTAATCCTCCCAAGAGGTTCTGAATTCTCCTGGGGGGGTGTTAATCCCAGGGGGGGGATTTTAATCCTGCCAGGGGGGTTTAATCCCCCCGGGTGGTTCTAATCTTTCGGGGGGGGTTAATCCGCTCAAGCTGATTTTAATCCTCCTGGGGGGGGGGTTAATCCTTCCAAGGGGGCTTTTAATCTCGGGGGGGGGGTGTAATCTGGGTTAATCCTCCCTGGGGTGGGTTTAATCTTCCTGAAGGGGGTTAATCCCCCCAAGGGGGGGGGCTAATCTTCCTGGGAGGGTTTTTAATCTCCCCTGGGGGGGGTTTAATCCCCCCTGGAGTGGGTTTAATCCCCCTTGGGGGGGGTGTTAATCCCCCCTGGAGGGGGTTTAATCTTCCTGGGGGCTGCTTAATCCCCCTGGAATGGGTTTAATCCTCCTCCTCGGAGGTGTTAATCCCCTCGGGGGTGGCTTTAATCCCCCTTGGGGTGGGTTTAATCTCCCCAAGGGTGGGTCTAATCTTCTGGGGGGGGGGTGGTTAATCCCCTCTGAGATGTGTTTAATGTTCCGGAGGGAGTGTTTAATCCCCCAGAATGGGTTTAATCCACCTGGGGGGAGGTGTTAATCCCCTCTGGGGTAGGTTTAATCCCCCTTGGGGTGGGTTTAATCCTCCTGGGGGGGTCTTTAATCCCCCCAAGGGTGGGTCTAATCTTCCAGAGGGGGGGTTTAATCCCAAGAATGGGTTTAATCTGCCTGGGGGGAGGTGTTAATCCCCTCTGGGACGTCTTTAATCCCCCCAAGGGTGGGTTTAATCCTCCAGGGAGGGTGTTAATCCCCCCCCCAGGGTGCCTTTAACCCCCTGCCATGCTTTCTACCCCCCTCCCCGCGGCAATTTCCAATCCCCCCGGGATTATTTCCCCACCCCATCGCTCCGGGTTGGGGGGTGTCACTTTTCGGGGGGCCCCTCGGGGCCGATCTCCACCTCCAGGCGCCCCACGTAGAGCGAGAGGGCGCCGAGCCAGAGCAGCGCCAGCAGGGCGGCGGCGGCGGCGTTGGCGGCGGCGGTGGGCGCCGGCAGCATCATGGGGCGGCGCAGCAGCACCAGGTTCAGCAGGTAGGAGCCCGCCCCGTAGGACACGCACAGCCCCCCCAGGATGAAAAACCCTAAAAATGGGGGGGGAAGGAATAAAAATTAGAATAGTTGGGGGGGGGTTGGGAGGAAATTGGGGCAAATTTGGTGAAATGGAAGTTTTTTAAAGGGGGGGGGGGAGGGATGGGGATTTGGGAGGTTTTGGTTGAAACTGGGGCGGGACTGGGGGGCTATGGGGGTGTTGGGGATATGGGGGGGCTCTATGGGGCTGTCAGGGAGGGCTCTATGGGGTGATGGGAATATGGGGGGGCTTTATGGAGGTGTCAGGGTTGGCGGGGCTCTATGGGGGTGATGGGGATATGGGGGGGCTCTATAGGGGTGTCAGGGTTGGGGGGGCCCTATGGGGGTGTTGGGGATATGGGGAGGCCCTATGGGGGTGATGGGGATATGTGGGGGGCTCTGGGGGAGTGATGGGGATATGGGGGTGCCTTATGGAGGTGATGGGGATATGGGGGGGCTCTATGGGGGTGTTGGGGTTTGAGTGGGGCCTTATGAGGGGGATGGGGCTATGGGGGGGCTCTATGGGGGTGTTGGGTTTGAGTGGGGCCTTATGGGGGGGATGGGGCTATAGGGGGGCTCTATGGGGGTGTCAGAGAGGGCTCTATGGGGATGTTGGGTTTATGGCGGGGGGCTCTGAGGGAGTGATGAGGATATGGGGGGCCCTATGGAGGTGTCAGGGTTGGGGGAGACTATGGGAGTGATGGGGATATGGGGGAGCTCTATGGGGCTGTTGGGGCTGGGGGCGGCTCTATGGGGCTGTTGGGGTTTGCGGGGGCCCCTATGGAGGTGATGGGGATATGGGGGTGCCCTATGGGGGTGTCAGAGCTGGGGGGGGGCCCTATGGGGGTGCTGGGGATATGGGGGGGGTTCTGGGGGAGTGTTGGGTATGTGGGGGGGACCCTATGGAGGTGTCAGGGTTGGGGGGGTTCTATGGGGGTGTTTGGGATACGGGGGGGCCCTATGGGGGTGTTGGGACTGGGGGGGACTCTATGGGGGTGTTGGGGCTTAGGGGGGGCCTTATGGGGGTGTTGGGGATGGGGGGGAGGGGGGCTCTAGGGGGGGTGTCAGGGTTTTGTAATGGGGGTGGGCCATCCCTGTCAGGGTGAAGGGGCTGGGAGGGGGTGTCTGGGACATCGGGGGGGTGGGTGTTGGGGGTCCCCCCACCCCCTCCCCCCCCCACACCATAGGCGGCGTCGCGGCCGGTGTCGCTCTGCACGTAGGAGATGACGCCGACGCCGGTGGCCAGGAGCCCGTTCCGGAACCACGACAGGAGCCCTGGGGGGGGGGGGGGGGGTCAGCGCTAGGGTAGGGAGGTTAGGGGGCGAGACCCCCGCCCCCCCCAGACCCCCCCGCCCCCCGCCCCAGCGCTCCCCCCGCCCTGCGCATGCGCGCCGCGCCCCAGCCCCGCCTCCCTCGGCCTTAGCCACGCCCCCTCGGCTCTAGCTCCGCCCCCCTGGCCCTAGCCCCGCCCCTCACCGCTCTCCAGCGCCTTCCGCAGCAGCCACGCGTCCGCCCGCTCCAGGTCGGAAGCGGCGGGCGGCGGCGGCGGGGCCCGGCCCAGGCTGTACCGAGCCCCCCGCAGCCTCCGCAGCGCCGCCGCCGCCGCCCGCCCCGCGCCGCCGCACCAGCCCATGGCGGCGCCGCCACGTCCCGGTTCTTCCCCTTCCCTCCCCCCCGCCCCGCCACCCTTCCCCGGTCTCTTCCTGCCCGGCGCGCCACCGCTGAGCGCCGATTGGTCGCCGCCGCTGCCGCTCACTGCGGGAAAGCGCGCCCATTGGCGGAGACGCGCGCGCCCCGCCCCGCGCGGGGGGATGGCGCGCAGCGATTGGCCGCCGGCCCAGCTCCCGCCCCGCTGCGCAGCGGAAGAAGCGGCGCTATTGGCTACGCGCGCGGCATGCCGGGAAGAGCCGCGCCGCCCCGTTAGCGCCGGATACCGGAAAGCCCCGAGACCCGCCCCCCGCGCCCAAAAATGGCCAAAACGCCGGTTTTCACCTTAAATCGCCACTTTATGAGGCGGAGCCGCCGCCGGTGCCCCCGGGGAGGGGAGTGGCACGCGGCGGGGCCCCCCGGCGGCTCTGGAGAGGGAGGAAATGGCGGCGCGTTACCGGGGGCGGTACCGGGGGGGCGGTACCGGGGGGCGGTACCGGGAGGGGGCGGGGTTATTGTAGGGCCGCCCGCGGAGCGGCGCGTTACCGGCCCCGGGGCCACTCACCTGCCCCGGCCGCTGCTTCCGGCCCCGCCTCCTGCTGGCCCCGCCTCCTGCTGCTCAGCGCGCCCGCTGGTTGGCTGCAGCACGCAAGCCACGCCTCTCCCCGGCGCAGAGGGCGTGGCCAGCGAGCCGAGCCCCGCCCCTCAGCTGCAGCACGCAGGCCACGCCCCCTCACAAGGGGAATGGGGGCGTGGCCGGCGCAGAGAGCCACGCCCCCAGCCATTGGCTGCAGCACACGCAGGCCACGCCCTCCCCGGAGAGCAGGGGGGCGTGGCCGGCACCTTCACCCATTGGCTGCAGCGCATCAAGCCACGCCCCCTCGCTGGAGAACAAGGGGGCGTGGCCGGCGCCAACCCACACCTCCAGCCATTGGCTGCGGCACACGCCACGCCCCCTCCAGGGGAAAGGGGCGTGGCCTGCGCGGGGAGCCCCGCCCCCGCCAGCAGCGCAGCGCCCGGGGGGGGGGGGGGAGGGGGCCCCGGGGGGGGATTTTGGGGCCCCGGGGGGGGATTTTGGGGCATTTTGGGGCGAAACCAGCGCTGGGGGGGGGGGGGGGGAGGTGCCAGAGCTGGGGGGGGGGGGGGGCAGCACAAAACACGGGCAAAACCGGCGGTTTGAGGCCGTGTTCTCCCGCAGTGCCCCTCCCCCTGCGGTGTCCCCACCCCCCGTGACCCCCCCTGACCCCCCCCCCGGCACCCCCCCCCCTCACAGCTCATCCTCCAGCCCATCCTCTTCCTCGGGGAAGTCCCCGGGGGTGACGCTCTGCGGCTTGACGAAGGCGCCGTATTTGGGCTGGCACTCGAAGTACCGGCGGCCGCCGACGCTGGGGGGGGGGAAGATTTGAAGGGGGGGTCCCCAAAGACCCCCCACCCCCGCCCCCCCGCAGCAGGGGCACCCCGGGGACCCCCTACCTGCCGTCGTGCTTGCCCAGCGGCTCGTCGTAGCGCACGCCCACCCAGTAGCCCGGCTTGAAGTCGGTCTGACCTGCGGGGAGCAGGCTTCGGGGGGTCAGTGTGGGGGGGGGGGGGGCATGTTTTGGGGTGATTTGGGGTGAATTTCGGGGTGACGTACCCACGAACATGACGGTGGCCAACTTGCAGGGCTGCCCCGGCACCCGCACCTGGCAGCGGGCGCCCAGCGGGATGGCGGCGGCCATGGCGGCCTCCTGCGCCCGGCGCTGCTGCTGCTGCTCGGCCCGGCGGCCCGGCGCCTCCGCGTCATGGCCGCCCCCCCGGCGCTGGCGCAGGAAGGAGCGCAGGGACTCTGCGGGGGGGGGGCGGCATCGGGGGGGTCACCTCGAGGGGGAGGGGGGGCATGGGGGGGGATGGGGGGGTCATCTGGAGTGGGGGGGGACACGGGGGTCACCTGGAGTGGGGGGGGGACATGGTGGGGACAGGGGGGGTCACCTGGAGTCGGGGGGGACACGGTGGGGATGGGGGGGGACACAGTGGGGGTCACCTGGAGTGAGGGGGGGGGGACACAGTGGGGACGGGGGGGGAGTCACCTGGAGTCGGGGGGGGACACGGTGTGGGGACATGGTGGGGACAGGGGGATCACCTGGAGTGGAGGGGGACACAGGGGTCACCTGGAGTGGGGGGGGACACAGTGGGGGTCACCTGGAGTGAGGGAGGGGACACGGTGGGGACGGGGGGGGGGGGGGTCACCTGGAGTGGGAGGGGACATGGTGTGGGGACATGGTGGGGACGGGTGGGATCACCTGGAGTGGGGGGGGACACACAGGGGTCACCTGGAGTGGGGAGGGGGGGCCATGGTGGGGACAGGGACATTCCTGAGGAAAGGGGTGTTGGGGGGGGGGGGGGCGGTCACAGGGCCATTCCCGAGGTGGGGGGGGGTCAGGGGGGGTCCCGGGGGGGCACCTGGGCGCCTGTCGTAGTCGCTGTCGCTCATCTCGTACTTCTCCACCTGCGACACGTCCTCGAAGGCCCCGGCCCGCGTCCCGCTGCGGTCCGTCACCTGCGGCACCGGCCGTCAGGGGTGGGGGGGGAAAGGGGGGGAGGGGGGGGGAGGAAAGGGGGGGGAGGGAGGAGGAAAGGGGGGGGAGGGGGGAGGAAAGGGGGGGGAGGGAGGAGGAAAGGGGGGAGGGGGGAGGAAAAGGGGGGAGGGGGGAGGAAAAGGGGGGAGGGGGGAGGAAAAGGGGGGAGGGGGGAGGAAAAGGGGGGAGGGGGGAGGAAAAGGGGGGAAGGGGAGGAAAAGGGGGGAGGGGGGAGGAAGGGGAGGGGGAGGAAAAGGGGGAGGAAAAGGGGGAGGAAAAGGGGCGGGAAGGGGGGGCCCAGCGAGGACATGGGGGAAGAAGAAGGGAACTGGGCGGGGTCAGGGCACGGTTTTGGGGTGGGAAAGGGGGAAATGGGGGGGGCGGGGGGAAGGGACCCACGTGCAGGCGGCAACCATCAGCCACCGGGTAGGAGCCCAGCAGGGCCTCGTCGCGGTCCAGGCGGCCCAGCGGCTGCTCCTCCGCGCCGAACAGCTCCAGGTCCATGCAGGAGGCCGGGCTGCCCACCACCAGCTCCAGTTTGCACTGGTTTGCAATGGGAGGGGGGCTGTCAGTGCAGGGATCCCCCTCCCCGAGCTGGGCTGCCCACCACCAGCTCCAGTTTGCACTGGTTTTGCAATGGGAGGGGGGCTGTCAGTGCAGGGATCCCCCTCCCCGAGCTGGGCTGCCCACCACCAGCTCCAGTTTGCACTGGTTTGCAATGGGAGGGGGGCTGTCAGTGCGGGGATCCCCTCCCCCAAGGCCAGGCTGCCCACCACCAGCTCCAGTTTGCACTGGTTTGCAATGGGGGGGGCTGTCAATGCAGGGATCTACCCCCCCGTGCCAGGCTGCCCACCACCAGCTCCAGTTTGCACTGGTTTGCAATGGGAGGGGGGCTGTCAGTGCAGGGATCCCCCTCCCCGAGCTGGGCTGCCCACCACCAGCTCCAGTTTGCACTGGTTTGCAATGGGAGGGGGGCTGTCAGTGCGGGGATCCCCTCCCCCAAGGCCAGGCTGCCCACCAACAGCTCCAGTTTGCACTGGTTTGCAATGGGAGAGGGGCTGTCAGTGGAGGAATCCCCCCCAATAACCGGGCTGCCCACCACCAGCTCCAGTTTGCACTGGTTTGGAATGGAAGTGTGTGTCAGTGGGGGGATCCCCCCCCCCCGGGCCAGGCTGCCCACCACCAGCTCCAGTTTGCACTGGTTTGCAATGGGGGGGCGGTCAATGCAGGGATCTAACCCCCGTGCTAGGCTGCCCACCACCAGCTCCAGTTTGCACTGGTTTGCAATGGGGGGGCTGTCAGTGCAGGGATCCCCCTCCCTCGGGCTGGGCTGCCCACCATCAGCTCCAGTTTGCACTGGTTTGCAATGGGGGGGTGTGTCAGTGGGGGCATCCCCCCTTCCCCGGGCCAGGCTGCCCACCACCAGCTCCAGTTTGCACTGGTTTGCAATGGGAGGGGTGTCCTGGACCCCGGTGAGTAGGAAGGGGGGATGGGGGCGGGGGAGGGGGGTGTCCCGGGCCCCGGTGAGGACGAAAGGGTGGGGGAGGGGAGGGGTCCCGGGCCCCGGTGAGGAGGAAGGGGCGGGGGGGCGTGTCCCGGGGGGGGGGGGGGAGGGGGCACCCGGTGGGCCCCGGTCGCTACGAGGGGGCGGGCCCGGCCCCTCCCGGGGCGGGGCCTGTGCCGGGGAGGAGGGGCCGGGCGGGGCCCGGTCCGTGAGGGAGGATGATGAGGAGGAAGGCGCCGGTACCTTGAGCTCGGCGATGGTGAGCGCGGTGCTGTAGCGCTTGTAGGCGCGGAACGCGTTCAGGCTGCTGCTCACCGACAGCGACACGGAGCCCGCCCCGAGCACCGGCACCGGCCCGAGCCCAGGCCCGGGCCCCGGCCCGGCCCGCGCCGCCGCCATCATGCTGCGGCCCCGCCGCCGCCGCCGCTTCTGGAACCTTCGGCCCGCCCCGCGCGCGCGCCCCGCCCCCGCCAACCGGCCAATCGGCGCCGCCGCCCCGCCCCGCGCGCCGCCGCCCAGCCAATAGCGAGGGAGGCGGGGAGCGGGGGGCGTGGCTTGGTGCGGCGCTCGCGGGAGGGCGGGGCGGGGGTGGGAAACGAGCGCGGCCCGCGCAGGCGCAGTGGTTCGCGCCGCGGTTTGACCCCGCGCGGCCGCCGTCGGGGGGGGGGGGGGGGGCGCTGCGCGCGTGCGCCGCCGCCTCGCGCGCGCTGTGCGCATGCGCGGGGCCGCCATGGAGGCGGACGGCGCGTACGAGCCGGGGTTCGTCGGGATCCGCTTCTGCCAGGAGTGGTGAGGGGCTGCCGCGACCCCCGGGGCCCCGTCACACGCCTCGGGCACCCCCTCGGGGCTCCGTGACCTCCCCCCGGGCCTCACACACCCCCCTCGGGGTCCCCCCGGGGCCCCGTGACCCGCCCCCCCGGGCCTCACACACCCCCTTGGGGCCCCCCCGGGGCTCCCTGACCCCCACCCGAGCCTCACACACCCCTTCGGGGTCCCCCCGGGGCCCCGTGACCCGCCCCCCGGGCCTCACACACCCCCTTGGGGCCCCCCCGGGGCTCCCTGACACCCCCCGGGCCTCACACACCCCCTCAGGGTCCCCCCGGGGCCCCGTGACCCCTCCCCGGCCCTCAGACACCCTCTCAAGGCCCCCTCGGGGCTCTGTGACCCCCACCCGAGCCTCACACACCCCCTCGGGGCTCTCTGACACCTCCCGGGGCTCCGTGACCCCCCCCGGGCACTCAGACACCCCCTCAGGGCCCCCCCGGGGCTCCCTGACACCACCCGGGGCTCCGTGACCCCCCCTGGGCCCTTGGGCACCCCCTCAGGGCCCCCCTGGGGCTCCGTGACCCCTCCCGGGCGCTCAGACACCCCCTCAAGGACTCCCCAGTTCCCTCCCTGGGCCCCTCAGGCCCCCCCAGGGCTCCCTGACACCTTCTCTGGGCATTCCCGACCCCCCCCCCATACCTCCTGGGGCTCCTCGGCACCCCCTGGGGCTCCTCTCCCCCACCCCTCCCCCTCCTTACGGCTCCCTGCCACCCTCCGGGCTCCTCGGAATTCCCCCCCAGGCTCCTTGATTCCCCCCGAATCCCCCAGTTCCTCCCCCGGGGCTTCCAGGCATCCCCCAGTACCCCCTCCCCACCCCCCAGGGCCCCCCAGTACTCCCCAGTTCCTGTCCCACCCCGGGATGTGGGACCAGACCCCGAAGACCCCACGGTAACACACTCCCCCAGTATCGTGTGTCCCCCCCCCAGCAACAACATGTTGTATCCCAAGGAGGACAAGGAGAACCGGATCCTGCTCTACGCCGTGAGTGCCCCCCCGCCACTGGGACCAGTCTCAGGGTGCTGGTTTGTGTCCACCCCCAGCCCCTATGTGGCACTGGGACCAGTCCCACTGTCACAGTGGGCTGCGCCCACCCCCACTGGGACCAGTTCCAGCACCCCGTGGGGCTGTGCCCACACCGACAGCCCCCACTGGGACCAGTTCCAGCCCCCCACAGGGCTATACTCACCCTGACGGCCCCCACTGGGACCAGTTCCAGCACCCTGTGGGGCTGTGCCCACCCCCATAGCCCCCACCGGGACCAGTTCCCGCACCCCATGGGGCTGTACCCACCCCCACGACCCCCACTGGGACCAGTTCCAGTGCGCCACGGGGCTGCGCCCACCCCCACAGCCCCTACTGGGACCAGTTCCAGCACCCCACAGGGCTGCACCCACCCCCCTAACTCCCAGTACGGTACTGGGACCAGCCCTAAATCCCGGTTTCCCCCAGTGCCGCAACTGCGACTACCAGCAAGAGGCCGACAACAGCTGCATCTACGTCAACAAGATCACGCACGAAGTGGAGTGAGTTAATTAGCGAGTTCGTTAGCGAGTTCGTTAACGATCCCGCACTCCTGGGTCCCAGTCCTGGAGCGTCCCGCCCCAGGGAGGGGCTTAATTTCCCAATTAATAAGGGAAAAGCAATTAAAGAGAAGCGGTGGGGTAATTAATGAGAAGGTAATTAGCTGATTAGGGTAATTAGTAAGAGAGAAATTAGAGGGGGTGATGGGGGAGGGGTTACTGACAGGAGACAGTCGGGGAAGGTGAGTGGAGCGCAATTAGTGGAGGTAATTAACGAGGGAAAACAGTTTTTGGGTAATTAATAATAATTAGTAAAGAGATAATTGCACCAATTAATGAAAGCGATTGAGTCGCAGCTGGTGGGCAATTAATAAGGGAGGCAGTAACTCAAGGACAATTAACGTGAGAGTAATTAATAGGTATAATTATTTATTAGGAGTAATTAATGAGGGGGGCGGCACGGTCATTAATTCCCCGGGGTAATTAGGGGCACTAATTAACGCTCCTGGCAGCGAGCTCACGCAGATCATCGCCGACGTCTCCCAGGACCCCACGCTGCCCCGCACCGAGGACCACCCCTGCCAGAAGTGAGCAGGACCTGGGGACCCCCCCGGGGACCCCCCAGAGGGACGTGAGGACCCCCCCTGGGGACCCCGCTGGGACATGGAGACCCCCCTAGGGATTTGGGGACCCCCCTGGGGACCCCTCTGTGACATGGAGACCCCCCCTGGGGATTTGGGGACCCCCCCTGGGATCTGGGGACCCCCCTGGGACATGGAGACCCCTCCTGGGGATCTGGGGACACCCCTGGGACATGGAGACCCCCCCTGGGGATTTGGGGACCCCCCTGGGGATCTGGGGACCCCCCCTGGGGACCCCCCTGGGACATGGAGATCCCCCCTGGGGACGTGGGGACCCCCCCTGGGACATGGAGACCCCCCCTGGGATGTGGAGACCCCCCTGGGGACCCCCCTGTGACACGGAGACCCCCCCTGGGGATGTGGGGACCCCCCCTGGGATGTGGGGATCCCCCTGGGGACATGAGGACCCCCCTGGGGACATGGGGGACCCCCGTGGGGACACCCCCCCCCACCCCACCCCTCCCCTCACCACTCTGCTCTGGTGCCCCCCCTGCGGGGTCTCCCCTGCCCTCCCCCCCCCTCCGTGGGCTCTCAGTTGCCCCGTTTGCCCCCCCCGTCACCCCAGTGCCCCCGGGGGGCTCCGCTGCCCCCCCCATATCTCCTCCAGCCCCCCCAGACTCATGTTCCCCCCCCCTGACCCCGCCATCCCACCCCCCCAGGTGCGGGCACAAGGAGGCCGTGTTCTTCCAGTCTCACAGCGCCCGAGCTGAGGTGAGGTGCCCCCCGTGTGCCCCCCCGAAACTGTCACCGTGCCCTCTGTGTGCCCCCCCCTCATCACCCCCCCTCGTCCCCCCCCCAGGACGCCATGAGGCTTTACTACGTCTGCACCGCGCCGCACTGCGGGCACCGCTGGACCGAGTGACGGTGCCCACAGGTGCCCCCAGACCCCCGGATGGCAGCTGGCACCCCCAAACCCGCCCCCCCGTGCCCCCCGAGGCTGCTGTACCCGCCGGGGGGGGGCATCTTGGGGGCAATAAAGGTGATTTTTGGCAGTGGGAGGTGTCGGCGGCTCTGTGGGGCGGCGCTGGGGGGTTTGGGGTGCACAGGGCTGGGGGGCCCCGAATCGCATCCCTGGTGCCCCAAAATGTCCCCAGTGTGCCCCAAATTGCATCCCTGGAGCCCCAAAATGTGCCAGTGTGCCCCAAATTGTGTCCCTGGTGCCCCAAAATGTGCCCAGTGTGCCTCAAATCGCATCCCTGGTGCCCCAAAATGTCCCCAGTGTGCCCCAAATCGCATCCCTGGTGCCCCAAAATGTTCCCAGGGGCTCCAAATCGCGTCCCTGGTGCCCCAAAATGCCCTAGTGTGCCCCAAATCGCGTCCCTGGTGCCCCAAAATGTGCCCAGTGTGCCCCAAATTGCATCCCTGGTGCCCCAAAATGTGCCCAAGGGCCCTGAATCGCATCCCTGGTGCCCCAGGTTGCCCCCCAGTGCCCCAGTTTGTCCCCCCGGTGCCCCAGGTTGCCCCCCCAGTGCCCCACATCACCCCCAAATGCCCCCACCAGGCTCCGACTCCCCGCAGTTTCCATCCCCAGTGCTCCCAGTTGCCCACAACGGGCCCCACATTCTGGTCCTGGTGCCCCAAACCGCACCCCCCCGTGTCTCAAATCGCTCCATCGAGCCTCGACTTTCCCAAAATTTCCTCCCCCCATATCCCAAATCGCCGGATTTGGCCCCAGATTGCTGGATTTGGCCCCTAATTCCGCCTCCAGCCACCCCACGGCTCCTCACTGGACCCGAACTCACTACTGGTGTAACTGGGGGGGTGCTGGTGGGGACACCCAGATTCCGGCAGCTCTGTGAACGCCTCGGGGGATCCCGAAATTCTTCGCTTCGCTTCCAAAACATTTTTTATTTTGAACAGTTTTTACAACACCCGACGGCGGCCGCTGCCGGCGGCACGGAATGGGTCGGGACGCGGCTGCCGCAGAAACCGGGAAAAAAATATCCATCCAAAACCACCAAAAATGGTTCAAACTTCAAAAACTCCTGAAAAAAATTCCCAAATTTCACCGGGAAGGGCGGGTGCGCCCCGAAACCACCATTTAGAGCGTTCCGGGGCTGTCGCATTCCAGCCTCCTCCGGACCATCTCCACGAGGGAGTCGGAATAGGTGCGGAGCAGCGCCAGGGTGTCGGGGTGCAGCGGTGCCGGGGTGCCGGTGCCGGTGGTGCCGGTGGTGCCGGTGGTGCCGGCGGTGCCGGTGCCGGGGACGGCCCGGGAGCGCAGCTCCACTTCCATCCAGCCGAAAAAGCCGGCCAGGGCGCTCCGCATCCGGACGACGTCGTCCTCGGCACGGAGCGTCGCCTACGGAGACGGGTCCCTCCGTCATGCCGGTTCTTTGCTGGGATGGGAATTTTT